>NC_068946.1:27994587-28307206 GCF_026419915.1 Harpia harpyja | reverse complement strand
AGACCAAGTATGTAATTGGTGACTCAGAGTAAAGAGTTTTGCTGAACTGGAGTGTAGTGGGAGAACACCCTCTCATTCAGTCTTTATTTCTAGGCTGGATTCAGGAAAAAAACCAACCAGCCATCTTCCTATAAGGCAACTCTTCTCAACTTGACTTTACTAGTTCACTAGCAGATATTTTCAAAATTAGTATAAGTGAGAAAATGTCTATCCCTCAGAAATAACTGCACATCAACCATGACTTGCATATTGGTGCATGTATACATGTAACTGCAAGCCCAGAAAGCAGAAATATATATGTGCATATTAGTTACATTTGCTTTTTCTTTTTCAGAAGGAGTGCACTTTCCCACATAATAGTTCATCTTAAATTATTTACCTTTCATTTCACAGTATGAGCCATGAATATTTTATTTTTTGTCCCCTTAATTTGCCAATTTTCCTTTGAGCTAAGTGCCTTAGTGATTTTAATTTTTCATTCTAGTTGGAAGACAGAAATTACCCTTTTTTCATTATTACTATTGTAGGCCTTGTGCTCAGAATGATACTTTTTACAACCAGCACTGTTGAGCCTGTAATAGTATTGCAGAGCAGATAACATAATATACAGATATTGACTTCCATTAAGTATAGCACTACGATAGCTTCTGGAGATATTTTTTTTCTGCTCTGTGTTGCCCTGGGAAGTTGAGTGTTGTAGAAGAAAAGTTAGCAATATAATGAAGAAAGAGCAAATGATAAAGATGTGATTTGCTGGAGAGAGACAGTGTATATAACTTTTTAATATATTTAAATGTATGTACATATGATCCTGGAAATCAGTATGGATGTGGATAGATTAAAAAAAACAAGACTAGATTAAATTATAATTTAATTAGGCTAAAGTTATTTTAGAATTTTTTGTCCTCAATAGCAAAATGATCTGAGATGGATCATGCCTGTGTATCTGACAGACAGCATCAGTTAATGAGGCAGATGAGTTAAGAGGCCTTGATTTCCCTTTGCCTAATAAAATTCTTACTTTTCAAATAGGTAAATTAGTAAATAAAACTCCTGTTTCCTTTAAAGAGCACCAGAGTATGAGAGAGAGGGGATACTTAATCAATTTAATGTATCTAGAGTTTGTCAAGTATTTTAAACTAAAAAAAGACAAACGCTTCGATTTACATGTATCACTTTTTCTTTTCCTCCACTGTATTGATTCCTCCTTGGCTGCATTCATAGACTAAAACAGAGAAAATAAGGGGGGGGGGGGTGTACTAAAAACAATCATGTGGACTGCCTACTACAGGCTTATTTGTTTAATTAAGCATCTGTTCTCCTCTTAATATGCATGCATAAATCTCATTAACGTTAAATGTATGCAAGTGCAGTGAAGAAGAATAGACCCCTTACTCTCATTACTGAACTTGGATAACAAGATTTATATTTACTTAACAGATCAGAGCAGAAAGTTCCCTCTGACTATTTAAAAGGACTGGAAATTACAAACTGTTTGCAAGGAGCATGCTTTTTGTGAAATAGTTGCATGTTCACTTCAAGTCAAAATATCATTATTCAAGACATTACTAAGAAAAAAAAAAGCAGCATGCTTTGTCTATAAGGATTAACTTTGTGCACTAAATTCTGTGATGCGTCTACTTAAATATCTACTTGCCTATTTGATACTGACCTCTGTGCATGCCACATCTGCTAAAATAAAAGTAAACTCCGGGTCTTTTCTGGAGTTTCGTCATTATTTCTTCTAAGTGTCTGTCTCTTCTCTCCCAAGAACTGCCTTCTGCAAAAAAAAGTCCTGGAAAGCAAAGTGTAGTCTTGATGAATACTGAACGCTGTGGCAGTGTGTATATCCTTCATTCACTGTAGTTGGCTGTTACTTGTTCTGAAATCCATCTCTTATCTGAGGAAAAAACTTGAATTCCAGGTTTTCCATACAACTTATGCTACGTTGGGTGTTTCTGTATGTAGTATGGATGCATTATGGTCGATGATCATTGAGGTTTTAAAGTCATGCCCACAAGAATTTGAATTAAGGCTTCCTGAGCTGCATTGTAACCAATAAATAAATATTTTACTCAGGAATACAGTGCGGAGTATGAGTTCTACCTTGAGACAAAAAAACCCAGCAGTTTTGCTGATTTTCTTTTTCAGTAGTTCTTGTAACATGAACTTGGTAAATGGGGGGGCTAGGGGGAGAGACGAACAATTAACAGGGAAATTATACAGAAGGGGGCTCCTGACAGATTCCTTAACTACGAAGTGCTGGCAGGTGCCAGTTTAATAGGTATTGCCATTAACAGCCATCTGTAGAGAAAATGAAATGTACTCATCTCACTGAATTATGATTTATGCCAGACAAAGCAGTCAAACCAGAGTAATATTTATATTATAATGCAGAGTCATTGATTAAATGCACATGGCATCTCAAATCCAGTTGACATTTTAAGTTGAAATGATTGCAGACATGTAGCCATTTATTTAACTATTACTTTAAAAAATGTGTCTCTACTTGTTATTAATAGAAGAAAGTCAGACCTGACCAATATTTCAATAGGCTGACCTTTTGTTTTGCTGACATATAAAAGGAACAAAGCTCCTTTTGGGGTAGTCACAATTTCAGAGCATATGAAGTATGCTAGCTTCAGAAAAAACTGACCCCTTTGAACCACTCTGTTTCTTTCTTCCCTCTTTTTTTCCACACAGGATTTTTGAAAGAAAATGGGCAAGAGATGGTTTAGGAGGTAGGAAAATAGTCTGAGAGAGGCTTTGTTTCAAGTGCCAGCTCTGGTACTGATTTCTTGGGTGGCACTGGCTAACTCACTTAGCTGCTCTGACCCACGGTTGTCCTTATACAAAAGTTATCCTGAGTGCTTATAAAAATTAAAAATAACAGCATTTCCCGGGTTCATGTGATCATTACTCAGATAAATCTGTTAAAAAATAAATACATTTAAAAACTAGTCTGGCTAGTCCTGTAAAAGTATAGCAGGCCAATAGTTTTATTTTTAAGAAAATGAAAAAGTAGTAAGCTTTTGTGTGATTTTTCTCAAACTGATTTTCCTCTAATCTCTAGGATTCTTCCTTCTCTGTCTGAGGACTTCTTACTGTCTTTCCTTTTACTTTTTTCCAGTGATTCCAATTTTTTCTCATTTGTTAATCTCCTGTTGCCCACTTAATTCCACATAGCATCTCTCATTCTCTTTGTATCCTTGTCTCATTATTACCTTCCCATGCATTTTTATCAAACTTAGGAAAAAAAATATGAAGCAAGCCTAGCCTAATTTGCAAGCTCAACCTTCTGCTGTTGCACTGTATTGAAAACTGTTTGACAGATACTGGGTTGCTCACCCTTACGCCTTCTTGCTACTGCTAGTGCGTGAGGTGCCAAGCTGGGGTTTCCTCCTCCTCTCTGTACTACCTCCCTAGCTACAGATACTCTTGCCTTCAGAAATGCAGTTTGGAATATAATGCCTCAGAATTATAGTTGACCTTCTATCTTTTACCCTGATTTTATGCCTTCTTGCTAGAAAAAATTGATTTGTCATTTCAAATTTAACACGGGCAAACTCATTTTTTCTCTGCAGCTTGTTCCTCTTTATGTCCATACTCTGTCATCACGGAAACTAACAGCATCTTCCACCTTTTACAAAAGCCCCTACATGGGATGTCATCTTTCAGTGAACCTTAAACCCACTCAGTGGAGCAGTGTCTAAAATTTGCTTAATTCTTATACAACACACTGAAGACCTGACCACACAAAAGAATTTTCTTCCCTTTCTGCTTGGACTTCTCTTGCTTCCGGATTATGTCAATCTCTCTTGTGGATCACACTGCTGGGTCATTGTTCCAACTACTCTCGCCTGCCCCTGTCAGCACAGCCCCAACTTTGTCTCCTTCCCAGTTTGGTCCGCCTTAACAGACCGGTGTGGTAACGCACTGCTTTGAGCAGCCACGAACACTTACCAGGCAGCCTGTCTCAGCAGCACACTTTCTACTGCAACATGTTGCAGCATGTCTGGGCAAGAAAGTATTTTATATAGCCCTTCAACTTCCCTAAGATTTGCCTCTGCTGTAAAACTTCCATGATGTGTATAAACGTTGGCCGGACTAAATAAGTAATGAAGTAAGGCTTTATATCCTTTCCACCCCAGCTCCTACTCTCTATCTCTGTCCACCAGTAGTAAGAAAAGCTCTTTACAGCTTCCTGCTCTGCACCACATTTGGCTGTGTCCCATTCACCTCCACCTCTCCTCATTTGTTTGGAATCTGTTAAGATATGAATGAAAAGGTGCAGGATTGATCCTTACCCAGCAGTTCCTGCTCATCAGCTGTTAACTTCAGGAGTTAACTGGAGTTAACTCCATCTTCTTATCACTTCCAGCCCTCCATCCTCTGACTATGCTTGTTTGTCACCAGGTTTCTCTGCCCTTGTTACTTTCTCCTTCTCTCTACCCCGCTCTGAGCCCTGGGCTCTCTCTTGTCCTAGCTGTCACCCAGCTTATGCAGAGCCTTGATATAAGCCTAGCAGAGTTGGTTAGTTTGGGCTCTGCCCTCTGTGTGTGTTGCTTCTACTCCGTACCTTGTCATGAGGAGCAACTGCTCTGATTTCTCAGTGGTCACGATACTGCATGGCGTTTACCGTAGAAGTTAATTATGCTATTGAGTGCTCCCTTCAGAAATATTTACATTCAATTTTATTTACATGCTTGCTTCCTTCATTCAGTGGAAATGACGTCTCTAGGGTCTTGGCTTGGACCTCGGGCATTTGAGAGAATTTGATCTTACTCTTTAGAAGTCTTTGAATAGTTCTTAGTGGTGAAGATGAAGATGTCTTCTCCCTTTTTCCCTTTCTGTTCTTGCAACTTCCCACTTCTGTCCTATTTCTTTTTTTTATTGTTGAGAAGAAACAGTAAAGAATGAGTAAAAAGGAACCTGGGCAAATATAAAGTGTTAGCTGAATGCTTGCATGAAAAAAACTATCACCCTTTCTGTGTGTGTATATATTACATAAACTCTGAGAGATATGTGTCACCACTGGTTTAGGAATTAAAAAAAAAATAATAAAATTCAAGTCTTAAAGGTTGACTCAAAAGGCAAAAACTCTCTGTGTGTATATGTAGTACAAGATACACAGGCCACTAAGGGTCTGCTATAGTTCTTTAGCATTTAACTTCAGTATTAGGTTTGAAGTAATGAGCTGTATGCCTGTGCCATTCATTGTCCCTTATTCGAAAGTAGTGAATACCTGGCCTCACACTAACCCCAGATTATCAGCTTGGCTGGTAATAATGTGTAAATAGAATTGTAAAGCTATTTTCTGGTGACAGAAGGCTAGCACTGTTGTCTGCTATTTTCTTTCTAGCCAAAGAACCCTAGTGAGTAATGAGTCGGGCGCTGTTCATTCTACCTCTGTCGTCTTTTTGTTTAGCTTTTATCCTCTAATGTGGAAATCTGTATTACAGTAGCTTAGTATAACAGACATCTAATGTTCTGGTTTTAATTAAATTTAGATTGAGGAAATAAACAATTCAAAGAAGTTAGCTTTCCTTCCCCACCCCACCCCCACCCAGCCCCAAATATGCTTTCCATATCCTCTTCTGCATTTGGAAGTGCTTGTTTCCATTCACATGTTCTTGAATTGTTCAGACTCCCTAACAGATAGCAAGGAAAGACTTGTCAAGGAAGCTCACTTTCGTTCATTTCATCTTCTTAGCAATACATGTTTTTGAATTATTGATTTTTGTCTGTTTGTTTTGATGCAGTCTGCACTGCAAAATACAATTCTTAATATAAAAACTTTGTCAAAATGTGAAGATTTCACAAAACCAAACTGCACTACTCTTGAGAAGAAATTTCCACTTTACAGCTGCAGATCATTTTTACTATGACTAGAATACACACACACACACACACATACCCCCCGGATAGTGAGTGACTTGATCTAAATTACTCAAAAAGAAATTAGCCGATATTTCTTTCTTTTAAAAAGGCAGATTATTATGGGTCTAGGTGCTGCAATAGGTTAATGTACCTCTTCATCTCTGAAGACCTCTACCCCATCTTTTTCTTAATTAATTCCTATTTAGGCTATTTTAGCTTGGTTGTCATTTGTTGCTTCCCAAACCATCAGTCATCTGCAGCAATGGAGGGGGCTGTAGGCAGGCTCAGGCAGAGCTCAAGGAGCTCTGGGCTGAAATGGTTTGGGAAGATATGTAGAGAAATTTTTAGGTATAGATCTGCTTTGAATTCTCTCTGCCTATAGCAGTGGTGTTAGCTGCTTTGTCCCGACATGCGAGTTGTTTGCTAATTTCAGTAATTACAAAGTGGAAGTTGTATTTATGTATCTGTAGTATGAATGCTGACGATGTCGATGAGACCTGTAAATCCTGTGGTGCTGGTTCTCTGTAAACTGCATAATTTGTTGATTTGCCTGTGAAGTATGTTGCACCCAGCGAGTGATGAAAACTGATTTGACGTACAAGCTTGCTAATTCTGAGTGGATAACTGGCTTTAGTCCCCAGTGCTGTAATAAAGCGAATTTGGTTTTATTGCATCTCCTGCATGGAAATTACTATTAAAAATCTGTGTTGTAGAGATATTTCAGTGTTTTACAAAGACTTACACGTTTCTGCATGCTTGGAGGGGAGGAAGGAAGCCACACTCATATAAAATACGTGTTCTAGTGGTCTAATTAGAAGCCCTTTAGGCAGTCTAAAGTATGCTAACAAAAATATTCTAATAGCAGTATATTTATTTAGTTCATCCTTAACATTTTATCAGACTTAAATACCAGCTTCCTCTATCTTGTGGGGATATTCAGATTGGAGAGAATGAGCTTAATCTTTTTTGGTTTTAGGCTAGAGTTTAAAGAAATTGAAAGATGATGTTCCTGTCATATTGGGAAGAAAGATTGCTACTGGCCCTAGACCTGCTGCAGAAAACTTGCATTATATCATAAACTGCTGTCCATGCACTTGTATGCAATTGAAAGTGGAGCAGAGACAAGATGATCTTTCACTGGGGAAGATTAAAAAAAAAAAGGGGGGGGGGGGATAGAAATAGAAGTAACCAACAATCCTAGAGTAGGAAAAAAAAAAATAAGGAAGGTTCAAAATAACTAAATAGTTAAGATTTACCTCAGCAGTTTAATAACTTCTTGAGGCCTCAATCCAGCAGAGCAAAGCAATAAACTACAGCTGTATTACATACGCTTCTGTCTTCTTTGCTCCAGATCTTTATTAAAACAATGCATTCACACTACAGTAAAAGGCTACAGTGGAGCTAAAATTAAAATACAGAGGTAACTCTTTTGAGAAGTGTGTTGATTATGTGTATAGATTGTGTGTGTGTATAATTCACGCATCACACATGGAAACTCAAATTTTTCTACCTTTGCTATTTTAAGCTGTTACCTGTGTTATTGTATTTTTATGGAACTGGTGGATTAGCACATAAATCTTTTAAAGTATTGTATAATTAATTTCCAGAATATCAATAAAGGCTGGGTCTCTTTCTTTGACAGGCTGTTTCTGTCTGTATAATGAGAACAGTGAAAGGTTAGGAGAGGAGGTGGTGGATTTACGTGTTCGAGTACTATAAATAATCTAGGGGAGGGGAACAAGGAGGTGCTCAAGGGCTACATAAGCTAAAAGGAGCTTCTTTACAGTCAAATAGTCTGGTCACATCACTATATATCTCACTCATCTTCTCAAGGACACAGAGGCACTCAAACATGTTGAAACAGCCCACATCTGGAGAAAAGCATGTTTAACAGAGTATTGTATTAAAGGCTTCATGGGATACCAAGACCATTTGTTGATCTTGGCTGTCAGTTTATTGTCTTTCTCAGTCTTTGTTTATTTTGTGTACATCAGCCATTCACTGAGTACCTTGGGACACAAATTGCCTATAATAGATCAAATTTACTGGTCAAAGGTTAAGTCACTCTCATGAGGCTGTCTGCCTGTGATAGCATTGGTTTCTGCTGGCTTTGATACCGTACTTATTGCAGTAATACTGTAATGTCTTCGCACAATCATTAAAGCTCAATAGAAAGTTCTAGTGTAGCTGTTCCAGGTAGATGTCAGCTTGGTGAATTTGGGCCGTCATTAACTCGAGCAGATTTCTTTGTGAGGAATCTTATGTGTTGTATTTAGAAAATGCCAGTCAGATTGAAACTGGGACCGCTCTGTTCTGTAGAGAGAAATCCTTGTCTAGGGGGGCAAATATTTTATGTTGTCCAGCAGCGTTTAGACCAGCTCCATCCTTAAGTTTCCACAAAGCTAAATGGAAAATTATGTTGAACATCTAGGTTTTTGTTTAATAACCACCGTGCAAGGCAGATACAGACCTAAAACTAGCCTACAAATACAAAGGTTGATACGGAAATCTGTAATATAAATTAGAGGAAATTTCATATACAGCAGTGATCAGAGGAGGAAGAAGAATACAAAATTAAATTGGTTGCATAAAATGTCATGCTAATTTACAAGCTAAAAGGAGAAGATTGTAAATGAAGCACTGAAATATGAGGTTTTCACTCTGTTTGTAAATATTGACTTAAAATGAGTTTTAAAAAGCAATACAAAAAAAATAAACCCAAATTGTTGTTGGTGGCCTTCTCAAGAACCCAGTTTCAAAGGCTGACCAAACAGAATAGAGGGAGACCAAAATAAAACATCAGGGAGGAGGTAAAAAACCAACCTAGAAAGCAACTTAAATTGATATAGTGCCTGCATATAGATAATTGAAGCCATGAGATTTAATTAAAATTACAAAGTGGATGTTGCTATCAAGAATGAGACAGTGAGGCTTAAACAGAATTTCTCTGAATGTGTGTGGGGAATTTTAGGAGCAAGTTAAAAGAACAATTTTACTATCAGCTGTAGAGAAAGGTATTCACTGAAGAATAGCTCAAGCTGTGGGCATTTTCCAGGACCCCTGGGTACCAAATTTCAAGGATAGCCAAATGCTCTATAAAAGCATCTCGTGATCAATTGTATTGAATGGCACAGACAAGTTGCATTGAATCAACACAGATGGCAATCCATTTGGCTGAGCAGAGAAAGATCGTTATAGACCTTTAATACGGCGGCTTCAGTTCAGTATCTGTCCATTTTGGAACTTGGACTTGTAATAATTGTGTTGGTCTCTTGAAAAAGTAGAATTTTATTAAAGTCAATATACTGTAGCAGTTCTGAAGCACAGAACAAAGAAAGCTGGGAGTACTGTAACAAGCAGTTTTTATAACCTGTTTCTTTTGAAGCACAGTTAACATTTGTGCATTTAAATGACAACAGAAAAATTCCAGAAGCTCAGACTAAATTTGCATGACCAGCAATGAGATTGAAGGTAAAAATGTTTATTGTTTCATGGCAAAAGTGGAAGGAATAGGGATCAGCTGCATAAGTGATCAGACCTGATTGCAGAAAATTAAATAGAAATACTAACTGAGGCAGAGCAGAGTGATCAGAAGGAAGAGTCTGGGGAACCTAAATAACCAACAGTTATTTTAAAACAGTGGAAAGCATCCTGGAGCCTGTCAGTCTTCCTGAAATAAAAAATAGCAGATGTTTCAAAGAAATATGGATTGGTCTTAAACCACAGAAATACGAATGTGTAGTAGTGGCTTTGTGGCAAAATTTTCCAGGCCTGAGTCAAAGCTTGCTGAACTTCATGGAAGTCTTGTACTGGATGAGACCCACAGAGTGTTCCCGGTACATACAACTGTGAGATTGAAATGAGCCGGTATAAAATTGTGACTAATGCTTTTTTCCTTTGGGTTATAAGGGTATAGGAGAATTAACTCTAGTCCCAGTTCTGTGTAGGCTTCAGTGATGAATGTTTTTTCACTTGCTGGGGAGATCCTAGCTTGAAACTGAGAGCTTGTAAGGTCCACTTCTTCCCTGAGTAATGAACCTAAAAATGGTATATTGAGGTTCTGTATTTCTTTTAGTAACTCAGTATCAGATTTTTTTTTTTCCTTCAGAAATACCTTTTAACTGATAATCCTAAAAACTGCAGTCAAAACTTAAAGATATTTCTGCTACTCATTTATTCTCACTGGTATGCAAAGATAGAGACCAAATTCTTCCTTTAGCTGCATCTTTACAATCCCATTCCTTTGACTTGTCTTTCACAGGAATAATTCCAGATGGAATTTAGCCTTGTAATTCATGAAAAAGAATAAAATTCAGGTTTTTTTCTATTAGCTTTGCTGGTTGTTCAGGGCTAAAAGGAGTAAAAAGTGGGAGAAACTAACTTTATTTCCTTAATAATATATGGCTGAATTCCCAGAGGAAGCAGATCTGTGAAGTACTATTTCTGCCAAGTAGCACTCAGTGTTGCATAGGGAAGGAAGCATGCTTTTTGTCCCTGAAAATTTTTAGATTTTCATACAATATCTTGCCTAGGTTGAGACAACAGTTGCAAAACTCAAATGTTCCTCATGGGATAATTCTGAAAAAGAAAAAGGTTGGGTCAGTTGAAAATACTTATTTTTAATTCTCACTTTGCATTTTTAGAGCTTTTTAATAGGGACTAAGATGGATATTAATCTGAAGAGCCACTTTGTTTAAAATCCCTAATAGCTTCTTGTGAAAATACAAGAAAACTTGACAATTTAAAAAATCGATTTGTGACATTACTGAAAAACAATGAAAAATTGCTTACCAAACAAAAAACTGATAACCTCTACAGTCTGCTTGCTCAGTAAAATCTACCACCCTAGAAAAGAGGAATGGTCTTTTATAGTACTTCAGGAAAGTGACCATAGTGATTACTGAACTCAAGGTTTAACATCATAAAAAAGTGTGCATGATGTGACTGAAAAATGTATCCTCTTTTGTATAGTCTTCTATTAATTCTAAAAATCTGGTCTCTGACATTACTAGAACATAGAGCAGAGCTAAAAAGAACTTTCAAGTGAAATCAACTTATGATCTAAAAATGTATATAGTAGTAGTAATAAACTTCTGATAAGGCACTGACTCATGGCTGTGAGTAACAGATGGTGATGGTGAGTCAAGTCCCTGCTGCAGCCCATGAGGATCTGGTAGGATTTAGTGTGGCACTGAAAGTGTTCTGAGGAAAGTAAGAAGCCTGCTCAAAGTAAAAACCGAATATCATGGGCTAATAGACAGACTCATAAGAAAACCAGTCAGCACATTCAGCTGAAAGGTTATAGGATGAAAATGAGTAATAAAGAATAATGGCAACTCTCCAGGAGTGGAGAGGGAATACTAACGTGAAAATCACGGCATATCGTTGCCTTCCTTTGTGCCTCTTATTTTGTTAAAAGTGGAGCTGATACTGTGTGTCTTCTTCCTTTAAAGAGAAGAAGAATACTAATTTAAGAGCTTCCCCAGTAGTGCTCTCCTCTCTGGATCCCTCTTTCCCCCATCCTGTGTTCAGAGTGGCAACAGTGCCCCGTGCTGTTGGGTAAGGGACAGCGAGAGAAGTGCAGCAACCCTCTAGTAGCCCTTCCCAGTCACTACAAAGAAGTCTGCCATTTAACATGAATGAATGAACAAAAGAAATACAGTTAGAGATATAATAATCACTTTTCATTCCCCTCCTTTGAGCCCTGTAGCAGTAGCCTTCCAGGTTTCCGCTGCCCAAGCCAGCCAAGAATGTGCTTTCTCCCCAGTCTTCCCCATAGAAGTCCTGATGCAGTTTCTTTGTCTTAACTGGTTACAATTTGTGTCCGCTTACAGATGCCCTTCACAGCTTGTTTCCAAAAGGAAAGTTGGCATTGTGCTTGTTATTGTTCAGCTATACATGAAGTGAAACAGGCTTTCAAAAATAATTTACAGAAGATTTGCTGTGACTATTGACATTTTCTGACAACTTATTTTTTCGTGTAGACCTTCCCCTTTCCTCCCACCTCTCCCCACCTCCCAATTCCTACCTTGCAAACAACAGAAATATATTTGGGAAAGTGAAAAGGTTATGAATCAAACTTTTGAGGTACTTTTTAATTGACCCCAGGTAGACATTTAGATGGAGTTGATAGAAAGGTTGCAGATGTTCTATATTAAAAAGTCTCTTTATATTAGATGATGCTGTGTCCTGCATCTAGTGATTGAGTAGTCTCCCGTGGAAACATGCATTTACCCGTAGTACATACGGAGCCGTTTCAGTTATGTACATATTTCATCTGTCACTGAATTAACCTGAAAAGTCTATGGGTAACCAGATCCCTTGGATGGAAGGGCTGGCTTGACGCTTGTTTGATAAAGAACTTTATTTTAGTACTAAAGCTTAACAGGTTTGCTCTGAAATGAAGCCACTGATATTTCACTTGGAACTGTAAGCTGCATAGACTTAAAAGCCCAGCATGTAATGTAGAGACTTTGTTCCAGTTAGATTTTTCATAGCTTGCACCATGCAATGTACACTGGTTTGGAGCAGCGCTGTTCCTGGGGGGGGGTTTGTTTGTTTTTTTGTTTAAACCCTGACCAAGAATGGTATTAAGCAAAATCGACTATGGGCACTTGCAGTTTCATTAAAAACAGGTAATGCTGTTGGAGAAAAATAGCAAGAAATTCTGGAGACTCCTGTTAAATCATACTGATATTTTCAGCATTTGGAGTCAAACAGTATGAACTGGGATTGAGTTTCAGGCTAGAGAAGTGCTAACTTTAAATCTAATTCAACTTGAGGGCTTTGTTACAAGCTGACCCTTACAATATAGCTGGGAATCAATAATACTGTATACTGTTTCACTCATGTTATATGAAAACATGATCATTTGCCTTTTTTAAAAAAAAGAAAAAAAAAACTTCATTTTTAATGTTGTAATTTTTTAATAATGAGTGGCTGAATTATCTCTGTAATTCATTACCCTCTCAGCTGTTAGATGAATGGGATATGTTACGGTTTGTCATTATTCTCCATGGTGGCAGGGAGAACAGACTGGGGATTTAAATCGTCTTCCACCGCATGGGCTATAGACACGCTGATGACTTGCTATGAGATTGCATTTAGTTCCAGGATCTCTGGTGCTTCAGAGTGTAATGCGTTTGGTTGCCATGATGAACAAAAGCTTCTGATGGTTTATGTAGGCATACTAGAAGTAAAATGAAAGAGAAAGAGCAAAGAACGAAAGTAAAATGTTACTTTCTTTTACAAGTGACTAGTTGAGTACGGAGGAAAAAATAATAAATTTATGTCAGGAGGGAAACAAATATAATAGTTGAAATATTATACAGACATCCCTACATGAGTGTGTGCGTAGATATATAATGTGAAATACAGTATAATCTTAACATTGTTATGTACATACTTATGACTGCACTGGCTCATTACCCATTGCATCAAGGATGCTCAAGTGTTTATTATGCTATTTACCAAATTATAGCTATTTCCTGAACAGCCGGCCTCTGTTGAATATACTTGTATTCTGTCCATCTTTAATAATGAAGCCTGCACTTTGGGGCAGAAACATAGTCTGGCAATGATCAGCAGGAAATAAGAGAGAAATTGGTAATCTCTTTAGCTTTACTGTTTTATGTTGTTTATTTGCCTCTCCCAAGTATTCGTTTAGGGAACTTGGGTAGCATAGGTCAGGCAGCTGAATTTCTTAGTGGATATTAGGAAGTGGGCTGAAGAGCAAACAACTATCTAGTAAGTTTTATATAGTGTTTTGTTTTTCAGTCACATCTAAGATTCAGCTAATCTAACTTGGGGGGAGCGTTGTAATAGTTTTAATAAAAAGTATCAGTATACCATTTTATAAACACCATTTATTGCAATGTCTGAGTAAGTACATAAGATGGATGATATATAAATAATACAGTGCTGGGAGGTAGAGGGATTCAAAGGAGTTTTTGAACATTCGGGCTGTTCTGCTACCAAGTGGCCTGGTAGCAGTTTTGGCCTGGTATCTGAGCAAGGAAATCCTCCCCCAGGGATAGGGACATTACCTTTTGAGGATGGACTCTGCTATTGCCACCTTGTTGACCTTGAGGGTAGCTTGGATGATAGATAGCGAGTGTCCAGGCTCTCGTCTGGGACTAATATCTTCCCCATGTAAGGGCCAGGGCAGGTGGGGGCTGCCCATCTCTTGCCAAGGTAAAAGGCAAACCTACCTAAGCTAGCAAGGGAGGTGTAGTTGTGCGGTTCAGAAGAGGCCAGGAAAGATTTCCGTTGCAGATCGCTGACTGAGTCTAGGTGTCCAGTGTTGTGGGGTTTGGGTTTGGGGAGGGAGTGGGTTGTGGCATCTCAGTTTGGAGTTTTTTGGTTTGGGTTGGGTTTTTGTTAACTATCTGCAGACCTTTATTAAATGTTGGGGGGAGGAAGAGCCAGTCGTGTTGTTTACCTCTGCAGTTGCTTTACAAAAGCAGCCTGATACAGACAAGAACCTCATCTTATTAACAAGAATTTACTGGTCAATGGATTAAGAGACCTTGAGCTGTGGGAAGATAGAGACCTGCGACCAAGTTAAAACACATAGGTTCCTGGTTGTATGTTCAGTCACAGGTTATTTTACACAGAAGAGATTCTTGATCCCCTTTTAGTAAATAAGGCTTGAGTAGTTGGTGGGGTTTTAGAGTTAATGAAAAAAATCACTGCAGTCATTGCATCTCTCCGTGTCATTAATGTTTAAAAAAATAATAAGAATTACCTGGGTTTCTAAAAATGTCTTAGAATAATACTCAAAAACTAAAAGTATTTAAAAAAAAAAACAAAACTACTTTTTACCATTTATAGTGGTGTAATTTTTACTTTTTTCCAAATACACAAGTCAGTTACACATACTGTTCCTCTTGCTTTGTAGCATTGCTCCAAAGTTTAACTTGCTCAGTAACGCAGTGCTTAATCATAAATTTGATTTTATTTAATTTTAACATTCAGAAAAATATACTCAATAACATTTAAGACGACTGTTTGGAATATAAATGTTGGCACATAATCCCTTCAATTATTGAAAAAATAGTCCAATCAATCTCTAGGTTGGCTTTGTAACTCAAAATGCCTTAATGTAACAGGAATGCACTATAATCTATGAAAGGAACATCTTAATTTATCACAGAGCCCATTACTTTTGAGTTACATTTTGTGCTCTGGGTAGCCGCACTTAGTTCTTCATAGATAACATAGAATGAAGTCTTGCCCATGATGTGTTTTAGAAAAGGGAGTTTATTGTTTTCTTTGCCAAAGAAAAGAGTGGGTTTTCTTAGTATGGAGGTAAATGCAGCACCTCGTAAGTTTTTGGAACATGCTTCTAATTCTACAAAACAAATGTTCTCAGGATCTTAACAGTCAGCTGCGGAAGCTGGGCATTTCTTTGCAGGTAAAATGCAGCTGGATCCTCTTCAACTTTTGTATTTCCCCCTCCACCACTATTCATACTCATTTCTCATGTACTAGGGAGTACTACTCTGGATTAGTTTATTAAACATTTGAGTTAAAAGTACAATGAAGACAGACATGTGTTCAACATTATTCTATGTGTTTCAACTTTGAAGAACCTCCAAATCTATTTAGGGTTTTGTATGATGAAGAGTTGAATTCTGTTTTAAGGTACTTGAATCTACCCAAGACTTACTGCCAATTTTTGTTGCTAACAGAGATGCTCTCCCGCCCCTAACTTTGTGCATCTGTATTTGATAAGACTGGCAAATGTCTTTGATTAGGGTGGTTTTAGGAGTGGCCGTTCAGAGGCAACCTCCTTCTGTACTCTGCTGTGTCTCATAAAGAAAGGTTTTTCACATTAGTGAAGCACTTAATTACATCGGAGCAGCATAGTTGCTTTGGGTTTTAGACTTATTTGGACTGTAAAAGCAAAACATAACAAATGTTACCATCTGCTGTTCTCACCCCCCACCCCTACCCCCCCTTTCCCTCTCTGTCCCAACAGACTCTCTTCCTCCGTTTCATCCTTATTGTCTGATTCAAAATCTTGTCAGGGTACTTAAGGCATGTAGTAGCTTCAAGGCATGAAGCAGGAGATCAGCTTTTCCCAGACAAGTTTCCACACTTGTTCTGTGAATTAAGGGTTTCTACAAAGGTTAGCCAGAACTGTAACAGCACCTTTTTTTCTCCCTGAAAAGTAAACTTGACACATCTGTCACGTCTGAGGACTGGAAATTTCTGGCTTCATAGAGGAAAATGTGTCACTGTGCTGTATGTCGTCTGACCTAACTATCCTAGAGATTTTTGTCCATTTATCTCCTACACGCTTTATATAATGAAGGAAGTCTCCCTAGGCACGATCAACCACAGAGAGTGAGTGAAACACAATGGTTTCAATCAAGGTTTCTGCTAACCCAAGTTAGTTGTTACTCTTCAGTCAAAGGTGCTAGCTTTCACCTTGGAATCCAGTAATAATTATTCTATTCACAGGCATTTTGTAGATTTTCACTAGCCACTGGTCACAACCTTGTGCTTAAGTTTTTAAGATGCTTTTTTTTATTTTGAATCCTAATGTTTTATCCCTTTCAGAAAAAAATAACCTCCCTGTGACCTGAATTTCTGGAGGTCTGTGATGATCTCTGACGTGAATATCTTCATAGGAAATGCTGCAAATTTCTTTGTATCAGCCAGACTGTATTCCAAGCATGCGTGCAACACAATTCCAGCAAATTTGGGTTACTGCTTTTCCTGTAGAAATCTGTCCATGGCATGAAAGAGCTACCAAAAGAATTGAAGCAGAAAGCCTTAAAGCTCATGTGTTGCCCAGTTTATTATTACTAAATTATGTTCAAGAGCCCCTCCTTTCATCTCCAGGCAGGATACAGAAATTGGAACCCCGCTAAAGGTAATTTCAGGGAGGGATTGAGGAAGGCACTGAAAAGCATTAGTGATTTTTTGAAAACTCAGTTTAGTTTCCCTGAGCACCCAGCCTTGACATTGAGATTGTTTTCCAGAGAGCCCGGAGTACTCAAAGCGGTCAGCTGTTGTGGAGTTAAGGACCCTGGAAGCCCTGGCATCTCCCAGCAGGCTGCAGCTGCCCCAGAGTAGCAGCGGAGCCAAGTGAGAGAGGAGGGTTGTTGAGTTTCCTCCTGGCTCCCTTGGGCAACTCCTCAGCAGACTGCTTGGGGACTGCTCTGGACGGGTCCTTCCAAGGCTCTGGGACCCAGGAGAGCAGAAATGCTGGGCTGCCCCGGAGCTACAGTCAGTCAGGTCAGACTTCTTCATGGGAAGTCGGGTGAGCTGCTGAGCAGCATAGTGGAGGCCTTTCTTACTTGATGTTACATTGATGTCAGACAGGATTTTTCACTACAAGGTGTTTAATCTCTTAAAAAACTTTGTCAGAATTTTTTCTTCTAGTTGTACATGGGGCTGCATGCCCTATCTTCTTCATAGAAGTTGCTAAAGCAAACAGCAACTGCACCCTAAAAGCTGATCATTTAAAGCACATGTGTAAAAAGAAAGCTGTAGCAAAGCTTTCTTTGGAACTGCATAATGTTATGGATTGTCTTTGCCTACTAAACGTTCATTGCAGGCATTTTTGATTTTTAGTGTCCTGCATTTCTGTAAACAGGTTTCACGTGGTCAAGGCATGACCCTGAAGGTATTACCTTTGTGGTTTTAGTTGAAATTGTTATTATTGACAGAGAAAAGAAATGCATTGTGTCTCATCTGAGCAGCCATGAATAGATACTTCTGCAGAGTTTTTTCTTCCTCTGCATGCTTCTGGTAGTAGTTATCTGACAATAATCTGCATGGTCCAGGAGCAGAAAAACAGGTGAAGACAACCTAGTTTTCTCTTGGGACTTTTCTTTTTCACACTGCATCTACCTTTCTCAGACTGGAATATCGTTACAGAAATTTGATGCATACGCACATTTAGCTGTATTTTAGCTAAGCATAAACTAGAAGACCCATTTTACCCTACCTTTGTGGGGAGAGCGAGTGAGAGGGTGTACTCCATATACTACATGATTGCTATTCTTTGGTAAAGAAGTGATAATAAATACACAGCTTGTTAAAGAGGAATCACGTTAGTGCAGGCCTGCAGCGTTGATCTGGTCAAAGACTCTTTGCAAACAAAACTTGTATATCTGTCATAGCATTGCAAGCTGCTTTTGTACCTGTGTGTGGCAATGAACTTGTGAAAGATCTTCCTTTTTATTTAAATACTCTTAATTTTCTTTGCTCCTTCTGTGATGAAAGGGACTTGAAGTCAAATAGTGTCACTACTAGGGTTAAATATTTCACTATGGAAAATCTTACGTGTTAGAGGTAAGAGCTACTAGCACAAAAGAAGATAAATAAGCAAAGGTAAAAATGTGCATTTATAAACCTGGAACAGCAAGGCCTACAAAGTAAGAGTTGTGCATATAATTATGAAAATGTCAACAAATATGCAAATGTTTGATAATATGGCTCTTACTGGATGACTCTGTACCCCAGCTGACTTTTTAGAGATGAACTGTAAATTCTTCCATTCTTTCTCCTGCTTTGTCTGCTCCATCTGACACATGCAGGTGTTACAGTATTACTTTGAAACTAGCTTTAGAGATTACCTTAGTTCATCTCCCTGGGGCTGTGTAAAGCCCATATAAACAGAATGGGGATGTGTTAGAGGCATTTATAATCGTTCTGTGAGGGGCCTAGGACTCAGTCTGGAGATGGAGGATATGTCTAAGGTATGGAAAGCTTAATTGATGGCCTTAAAAAAACCTAGCAATGAGTAACCTGATAAATGGCACAGACTGTTAATTAGATGTCTAAATTTACCAATTGTGTCAGGAACATTAGGACAGTGGGAACAATATGTCCCTAAGCTGCTCACTAAACAACTGCTGTACTACTTATTTATATTTATCTGATGAAAAAGTACATGCTGAAAGGAGCACAGGAGGAAATTTCTCTCACTAGCTTGAAGCTCCCAGACCTCTCTTCTCACAAGGCCTCGGTGTCCTGATATTCCCTTGTCTGAACTGATCATTGTAATATGTGGCCTCAGGAAATATTAAGCTGTTAGAGAATTTTGATAGTGTATGTACAGGAGGGAGCCGTGGGGGACTGCTGAGGCCTAATCTAATGCTCAGTGAAGATGATTTACAAATTCCTGTTTGTTTCATCAGGAATTGGGCTGGGCCCACATTGATGAGAGAAGGAGGGAAAGTTAGTCTCCTGCTTAGGGTTCTTATTTAAGTATGTACATATTTAAATAAGTGTGTATTGCAAAATGTGGGGTATTTACATGTGGGTATGATTATGTGCATATTTGAATATATTTATAGCTAAGTAGGCAAACATTTACACATGTACCTGAGAAAAGTGCCAGTTCCTCCCCACAGAGGACCCTGGTTCCTAGGTGGCTGGCTGCCCTGTGCTGTGGTGGTGGGAGCCTGGCTGGAGAAGGTCGGGAGATGCTTCCTGCAGCGCCTCCAAGCCGGCCAGTGGCTCCCAGCCATGGAGAACACCACGGCTCGGTTCCCATTCCTCCTGCTTCTGTTACCTTATTGTGCTCTGCATCTGTGAGGGTCAGGGGAGATTACAGTTTCAGCGGTTACTAACTGACTCTTAATTAGACAGGCAGAAGTGAGTAAATTTCTAAACCAGTCTTTACCATCCTTCCCTGTGTACCTGATACTAGGCAGGACTAACTACCTAAGAGATAATAACGGTGTTTTGAAAGATAGCCATTTTGTTTGTTTCTGACACTCGTAAGGGATAACTTTCTAGTTGTATTCTCCCCAGAGCCTGCTTTGGGCTAGTTGGTTTGCTTTTAATTCAGAAGGGAGTTGAGAAAGGATACATTAGCAGCTGGGCTGCATGTGCACTTCTTGGTTCAAGGTGTCTGTATATGCACTGCTGTTGATTGGAGCTGATAGTGCTGGTCACTGGCTATAGCCACACTGTGTGCTTGGCTGGCAGCCCTGCTCTCGTGTGCTTGCTCATGCTCGTGCAAGTGCTGCTGTGCCAGCCCCGATTTTTGGAGTGCTGAGCCATGTATTGGCTGGAGCTGTGCAGAATGGCTTCAGATGTGTGTCAGGCTGGTCGTCGTTTGAATCCTTTGAAGGGAAGGTCAAGTATTTAAGGCAAGTTTCAGTATTAATAAGAGGAACTCAGGAACGTTACTGGCTGCGGAGTTGAGATGTAAAGGGGGAAATACTGGGATTATAGGGACGGGAAAAATCTGGATGGAGTTTTTTTGCAACTGTGGCAGTGGCAAAGCACAGCAATATCTGAGGCAGCTGCAAGGAATATGTTCCTGGGACAGCACTGGGACGGAGATCCCCAGTAGTGACTAGTGCTGATCTCCTTTATTCAACTGCAACTGATTCTCTGCAGCTCCTGAAAAATCTACACTGCCAATGAGTTAATAACAGGGAAAAATACTAGCTAGGCTAGATTTATGGAATATAGTCAAGCCTGCCTGCCGTGCTTCATTATCAGAGTATTATGGACTTCTAGGTTTGCATAGGTACATTTTTTGCATTGAATAAAAGTGGAGTGATGGCATTTCCACTGTGAACACATTCTGCCTAGGAGAGGGATGCTGAAAAAGAAAATTGGGCAGCAGTCTTGCAACATCCTTTTTCAGTGTGTTAATGTACAAGATATGGTCTTGCATCTGTGTTTGGGTTTTTTTAAGAGTTCAGATGAGAAGTTCTAAGGATTTCTTGAAGTAAAAGTAGGTAGGAACAAAAAAGTTCTGACTATATTTATTCACTTTTCTTCAACTTTGGCATGCACAATTTGCTCATTGCACAAAACAAGCTCTACCAGACAATGTCAGATCAAAATAGTCTTGTTTATTCTGATTTTAGTTCCACTTCTTCCGATACTGACTTATTTTTGTTGATAAAGGCAGGGGGGGAAATAACCTTTTATCAGTATGCAGGCAGCATAGCTGAAAATTTGTGAACCTCATAGTAGTTAATATAGCTGGTTACCTCAACCTTAGCTTTAGCCCAAGACCTCCAGCCTTTGCCCAGAAGAACAAGTTCTCAGGGAAAGATTCTGTTTGCAGCCTTCTACTTCCTTGGCAGCCCCTTTGCTGCCACATTCCAATTGGAGCCCTAGGCTTTGTGTCTCTCCTAACCCTATGGGCTGTCACATTCTTCAGGTGATCAGGAGTCTTGCTGAATCTTGTGCGCAGCAAGTCTTGAGTTTTCTTTTTTGTTTTTAATTTGTTCTGGGAGAAGGTGACAGGAACAAACAGGAGGAAGTCAGAGCCGTGGGGATCCAGGCAGCTAAAGAAGTTTCCACCATCCATTCTTGCCTTTTTTGCTGCTTTGCTGATGAGGCTTCTTCCCAAGTACAGAAGGATCTGTTGCTATAGGGTCCTATCCATTGCAGTTCAGAAGTGCCACTGTTCTCTTAATAATCGCTTTTCTAAGATGTTGCAGCAGAAAACTCATTCTTGCTTTGGTGTTATCGTGGTTTAAGCCCAGCCAGCAACAAAGCACCACGAAGCCACTCACTCACTCCTCCCTTCCCCCGGCCTCAGCGGGATGAGGAGAAAATACAAAGAAAAGCTCATGGGTCGAGACAAGGACAGGGAGGGATCACTCACCACTTATGGTCACGGGGAAAAGACAGACTCAACTTGGGGAAGAAACAAAATCAATTTAATTTACTAGCAATCAAATCAAAACAAGGATACTGAGAAGTAAAACCAAACCCTAGAACACCTTGCCCCCACCCCTCCCTCCTTCCCGCCTCCACTCCACTCCCAGTTCTCTCTACCTCCTCCCCTACAGCGGTGCAGGAGGATGGGGAATGGGGGTTGGGGTCAGTTCATCACACGTTGTCTCTGCTGCTGCTTCCTCCTCAGGGGAGGACTCCTCACTCTTCCCTGGCTCCAGCGTGGGGTCCCTCCCACGGGAAACAGTCCTTCGTGAACTTCTCCAACCTGAGTCCTTCCCACGGGCTGCAGTCCTTCAGGCACAGACTGCTCCAGCACGGGCTTCCCCACAGAGTCACGACCATCTTGGGGGGCATCCCCCTGCTCTGGCGTGGGCTCCTTCCCGGGCTGCAGGTGGGCATCCGCTCCACCGCTCCCCTCCGTGGGCTGGCAGGGGACAGCGTGCTGTCTCACCATGGGCTGCAGGGGCATCCCCTCCTCCGGCGCATGTCCTCCCCCTCCTTCTTCACTGACCTCAGTGTCTGCACAGGTGTTTCTCTCACATTCCACTCTCCACTGCAGGTTCCCCTTCTTAAATCTGTTCTCCCAGAGTCGCTACCACCGTCACTGATGTGCTCAGCCTTGGCCCAGTGGTGAGTCCGACTTGGAGCTGGGGAAGCTTCCAGCAGCTTCTCACAGGAGCCACCCCTGCAGCCCCTCCCCTGCTACCAAAACCCTGCCACACAAACCCAAAACAGGTGCAAAAGCTTAAAAAGCATATGGGGCAGTGGGAGAGAACTGACAGCTTCTGCAGCTTTGGGGAGGCCAAACTTTGTGCTTTTGGAAATCACCCTATATAAGCAAAATTAAGAAGGGGTGGGGAGAGGGGCATGTTTCACACCAGTGGCAAAAGCCTGTTGAAAGCATCAGTTTTTCTAGTTATGCAAGCTTAAATGAGCTTTAGAGAGTCATAGAAATTGACACATTAACTTATTCACATGGATTAAACTTTTGCTCTCTTGGTAGAGTGGAGAGATCACACAGTTTACATGACAGTGAATTCATAAGAGAAGCCAGACTAGTTCTTATTTAACGCTGAGCTATCCCACTGAGTTCATCCTTCTTTTCTGTCCTAGTGTTTGATGACTTTCTAGGAAATAAGGGGACAGCTTGCACTTTTAAAATTAGTGCTGTTTTAAAGCACTTACCTTGTTATATAGTTCATCCTATAAAATTTTAGAAAGCTTTGAACCTCTTCATAGTTGTCATCATATGCTTTCTGACTATAATATCAATCTGCATCAGCTCCCTCTTCTCCCCCCTCTCTGCCTTCTACCACAGACACAAAAATACAAATAAAAAATTTGAAGAAAATATTCTTCTCTGAACGTCACTGAACTCTGGACCTGACAGTTCTCCAAGTTCAGTACGTTTCACAGACATTGGTCCTCAAGTAAGAAAATGTTCCAGTCAGTCTTATAGTGGAGGATCCCAGCTGGTCTTAGCACGATGACCAGGTATCAAGTGAAAAGTATTCTAGTGGACAGCCATGCTCCCAGCCTGAAACAGTTGCCAATAGCCTGAAGGGCACATGCAAGAATAAGGGTGAGCAAATGAACTCAACTCTATGCCAGCTGACTTCTATAGATGCTGCCCAAGGAGGTGTTGCAGTGGCATGGCTTAGACATGGCAAAGGTTTAGGTGGGATAATTCTAATAATAGATTATGGTTTGGATCTGAAAGGAGAGCTCAAAGAATGGAGCTTCTTGCTGGCTGTCAAAGGGCCCAGAGGCTAGTGGTGAAGGCCAGTGATAAAAGGAATTTAAGTAGAACCCACGATTCTTCCTCTTGTGAATACGGGTTGCTGAGTTATTTTGGGGTCCTGATTTGGGGTTAGGTATAAGGTTCAGAAAAGGAGGAACACACCAGTTTCTCAGAAAGGGCTATGATTCAGGAGAGAAGGGGTCTAAGAGCTTGCTTTATTTCTAGAACATCAAGGGATAGCATAAAGATTGGTTCAAAAAATTAGGTCATTAATAGCATAAGTGATCTGGCTAAGTTTAATCCTGTGCTTAAATTACTATTTAATGATAAGAGAGGCCTTTCCTTATTTATCTTAATGGGTTTCCTTTTAGAAGGACTTTCCTATGTCTTGATAAAGTTGCATTGAGATTATTTTCAACCAGTTTTCTCTCTGTGTTTGATATTTGGGAAAATAATGCATCTGAGAAATATCTTCTTTTGTTGAAAGGAGACATGGAGTTTCTCTGGTGCAATAACTTCAATACCACAGGACAAACACTGTGTTTGCATTTGTTCCAAGCAGCTGTTCTGTAAAATAGTAAACACTGCAACTGGGGGGAATTACAAAGATGGGAGAAATAGACCTTTCTCCTTTGGCCCTGCCTCAGGGAAGTGAACATTCCTTAGAATGTGCTGTGATTGGAACCACAAGGACACAGAAAGCCTAGGCTCTGTCTCCTAGGCCACACTGAAATTCAGGAGAGTAACTACTGGAAAGAGAAGGGATTTCCCAGGTGGGGTGTTGTTCAGGCCTCTTTGTATATTTGTTTTTGATTAGTTGTGCTGATAAGACAAATTGGAATGTGGTGTCCACTAAATACCTTTTTTAAAAGTGTAGTTAAGAGAAATAAAATTAACTTGCAAGTCAAGATATTTAATGCACATACATTAGTGATATTGGGCATCTATCTTGATACTAGTGTTTTCTCTTCCCCAGTGATCTTTCTCCGAAATAGAAGTCACGCAGATATTTGATGCTTGTTCATCCCTTGTGTATATTTTCCTTGTCTTTTTTTGCTTAAGCCTAAATACCACATCTGAGTTCTTTTGTATTCAAATCAGCAAAAAGCAAATATTTTGCAGTTTAGTGCAGTTAAATCCATTGTTTACTTTCTTCCCTTGTCCAGGCATTTTGCTTCTCAGACTCTCCATTCCACCTTCTGGATGTTTCTCGAGCAAGATGAGAACCTTTAGGTATCTCTATTTCTTTACCTTCCCCTTTTCAGTTTCAAACAGTACTAGCCACATTATATAAGAGTAACTTCTCACTGTCCTGTATAACATGAAAGTCTCCTATTTGAAACCAAATTTCAACCAATTTGTTAAATGCTAGCGATTTTTGTTAAAGATTTCCAATAGCTGCACTGGGGCACTAACTGGCTTTTACTACTCTGCTTATTTAGAGAATATGCCAGCTAATTGCTAGAGGAAGTATGTCTAACAGCACAAAAGATGTAGTTGTTAATCCCAGATATTGTGAGTGGACTTGGAGGAATGTTTTTTCCAGGTGTACAGCTTTCCAGTTATTGAAATTCAGGACCTTGCCTTTGACCGTGATTTCTGCTTTACATTCTTATATCCTGTTGCTTCTTTTTTCCAAAGATCAGTGGGCTATATTTGTAGTGATACTTGTCTATTCAGCAGCAGCTGGAAAAGAGACAGTGGTACAAGTGAGACAGAAGATGGCAGAAAATTGTATGACTGAAGGGAAAGGGGTAAAAGGGTTTCATTTCCCCACGTGAGAAGAAAACCAAAATCGAGGCCAGGCAACTGGGCTTTTTAGTTACAAGACCATGACAAAATAACAACATCGTGGCACTATAAATCAATAATGCAGCTTCATCTAAAATTCTGTACACTTTGGTGCCATTGTCTAGATGCACAACAATAATATGAGAGTACAAATACAACTCAATTATCAAAAAAAATCTGTTTTAAATGTTGTATCTAACAAATCAAAAGAAGTAGGGGTATAAAGAGATCAAATAATGAGTGGTATATAGTTGATAAATTAGGCACTCCTTTCACTCTTTCCCATGATAAAAGACCAAGGATACAGCCAAAGAAATGGAAATGCAGATGCTTAAGTTGTTTCACAGTCAGGTCTCTAGTTTATTTTACAGATTAAATACTTTCAGCTAAATGTAACTCATGGACTGCGAGCACTCACGTGGTGAAATTTGTGTTCATACAGTTGGGGGGGACGGTTATGCAGTAAATTTTTGGGCCCGTGGCCAAAACATGTTTTTCAGGAAGTGTAGAGTGGCTTCTCCTCCCTTCTGTTTGTGAAGGTAGTTTTCAAACAACAAGTTATCAAGTTAAGAAATAGAAACAATACATGTGAACAGTTGCAGTTCATAATGAATAAGCAGAGTGTTCATTGTAATGAATACTGGTTGTGTTCAATTCATGGGTAACCTGTAAGCCAGAGTTTTTCCCTACAAATTATTTGATGGACGATGGCTAATAACTAATACGTTCAGGATAAATTGTGGTTGAATCACGCACAGTTTGGGAACAAAGAAGAGTTAAGTTCATTGACTACACACACTGGAGTCGGCTTTTTATCAACACCATTTAGTTTTTATTCATGCAGTGATACTGTTTTCTCCTGGCAGCTCCTGTGGCAGAAGTTTTAATGAAATGAGTGACAGACTTCATCTGTGTTCTTTAGCCTTCTATGCTGCTATGGGCTTTGAATTTAACATTAGTTTTATCACCCTCATAATTAAGTTCTTTTTCAGACTAATTTTTTTATGCTGAGATGATAACATGCAGAATTTGTAGGGTACCTGTGCTCATTTTGGTCACGAGGTAAAACTAGTGCCAGTGGTTTAGTATTGCAAATAGTTGAATGGGTGAACATAACCTTAGGACATGGAACTGGGGGGGTAGTGAGAAAAGAAGTCAGAGCCTTTGTGTGGTGAGCAAAACATCGCTGTATCTGAACAAGAAAGCAGAGAGATTTTCCCTACCTTGTTACACAAAAATTAACGGGCTGGCACTATAAACCCCAATAGCAAATAATTCTTCTAAAAATAGTGTACAAACATCTGTGGTAGGAAGTCAATGTGTGAAAGGCAAGAAATACACAAGGAGGAAAAAGTTTTAGGAATCTGGGCTGTTTATGTTGTTTGCAACTTCAAGCTATATGGTTGTAATAGCAAAATGGAAGTACTTCATGGTTTTAAGCACCGTTCTAGCAATTTTCTCTGACCTTATCCAGTAAAATGTATTTCTCTATCTGATTGCTCCAGAATTACTGCTTTTAAGATTCAAGAAACAGAAAAGTTTGCCAGGTCTTCACTGAAACCTTATAAAGTTTCTGGCACATAGTTCATGAGCAATACTATTGAAAGCAGGTATGACAAAGCTGCGTGGTTCATGTAATTGACTAAAAATTTCAGTCACTTAGTTCTGATGTTTATTCTTTATTTATAAAGTGGCACTGAGGAAAGGTTTTAATATGTTCAGTCTAGTTTCCTATCCTGATGAGAGAGTATTGTGTAGCAACTGGATGAAACCTTCCTCATCCTGAACCCTTGTCCTTCAGCTGCCAGAGCGACGTTTTGTGAGTATGGTGGAGTCCTTTGGTTTTTCGAGTATTGGTTAGTCACTCTCTTGGCATGAAATTAGCAGTGGAGTCCTGGAGGGTTAGCAGTCTTGCTGACTTGTTTTCATACATGCCATCTGGGGTTACCTCTGCTGAAAATAACCAGTAACCAAAAGGCACAATGCATGAGAATTGAAAATACTTTCTTAAATCATTCTTAAGGCTTAAACTCAGCTATAACTAATCAATTTGATTTCTAATAACTATTTTCAAAATCCACAAAAACCTAGTGGCAAAAGATCTTGGCAAAGGCAGGCTGAAGTTCATCTTCCTTGAACATCACCACTTCCCAGCTCCTGCTCCTGACATTTTGCTTCGTATCAGTTTTGTTGTACCGAGGAGAACAGAGAAGAGCTTCCTCTTGAGATTTGTGGCAGAGGTTTTTGCTTAATTAACTGGCAGAGAGGCTGCCTGAGAGTGACAGGCAGCGCCTCCTTCAGTCCTCAAGTGAGTGGTGTTAATTTCTTGCAAAATACAGGGGAACATATTCCCATCAGTATGTCCACACAACTCGGGGATGCTAATGAGAGCTGGGTGCTTGTGTCAAAGGGGAAATTGCTATCTGTGTGCCAGGGCTGCATCCCGAATCAGTGAAGGGTGGAACTGCATCATCTCACTGGTTCTTTTTTGATGCATCATGTCTTTCAGCAACTTCATTGTTTTTTCTCCTGTTGCTATAGCTATCCTAAACCAAGTTTTCCGAGGAAAACCACAGAATAATCTAGTATCGGTTTTGTTAGTATGCCACATAAAATGCTCTAAAGCTGGGATTTTTGGGAAGATAGCAGAGGGAATTTTGGCAGGTCAGACTGGTTCTTCTGGACTTGCTCAGAAATGGTGGTAAATTTGTTTTATGTGGACAGCTGTTTGTCTGAAAGCTTGCTTTAGTACAATAGGAAAGTGATTCAGCCCCCTAATCCATCACTGGAAATCTCTGCCACCATCCAAGACACTTAAAGGAATCACATTTACAGTTCTAATTGATAGCCACTGTTTTGACAGGCAAACAAATTTCTCCTCCCAGTGGCTTCATGCAGTTGGCCTCCAGCAGACCTTACCGTTAGCACAATTCTACTGAAAAGAATATACAAGCTAATAATAAATCTGTAGGGAAGGATGTTAACCACAATCTACTATGTCTAATTAGTAATGTACAATAGCCAAGGCCAGGGAGGGAAGGTATTATTGCAAAACCATCTATTATTTATTATGCCGAAACACATCTTTCAAAATACAGTATATATAACTCCGCTCTTATTTTGGCATTGTTTTGAATGTTACTGCTTTGTAAAAATGTCAGCTATAGTAGAGGCGCAAAGGTGGAATCTGTGATACTTTAACCTTAGAAGTTCATGGTGGAACCTAAAAACGAGTCATCTTAGGTTTTCTCTTTGCCTTTACAACCTCCCTTTCCTATTCAAGAACCATCTCTCTCCCTCTTAGAAGTCTCCCTTCGAAAGAGTCTCTTCACTGTGTACTATCTCTTATTCTCTTATTGAGAGTTTCTCAAGCACTCTGAGCAGTACAGAGCTCAAAATACAGGCTAATGCATCCTGTGAAGAAAGAGTGGATACCATTGTCGGTAGCTCAGCTACTGTAGAGATCTCTGCATGTCTCCACTGCGTATTGCTGTGCAGTGTCTCGGAGGCAAGAGTGCTGGTTCCCAAGACACGTTACCTTCATGCAGTCTCCAGCAGAAATCTCCGAGAAGAGGTATTTCTGTAGCAGTGCAGCAGTAGAGCATGTGAAAGGAGTGTGGAGCAAGGAGGGGGAGAGTGAGTGTGTTAGGAGAGAAGGAGGAAATGAATGAAGAGAGAACTTAAAGGAGATAGGGGGAAATAATCAAGGGGAAAAAGCATCATAGCAAACTGGTTGGAGAATGAGGCAGGTAGATATGCAGTGATAATGTAATCATAGCTCTGAGTTGATCAGCAGAGAAAGAGAATAGGACCTTTTTAACTGGGCAAGTCATTTTTACCCTTCATGCCTCAGTTTCTTCATTTGTAGAATGGATATGATTATATATGTGCAATATTAATTGATCATTAGAGAGTCACTACATTCCCATAGAGAATGGAGTTTTCATGAAGGCTGGGGTGTTGTCTCACTCAAAACATAGAGGAGTCCTCTGTATTCCTGGTATTTTTCAAGGGTCATGTTTTTCCTGGAGATCTCGTTGGAACATGCAACAAGCAGTTTCACTTCATGAGAGTCAGATAAGCCCTAACAAATCCCCAGTGTGGCATGTAATGGGAGGAAGGCACGTGGTTTGCTTGAGAAGGTGAGTACTGCAGTGGTGAGATGATTAGCAAGTCTGACACCTCGAAGTATCATGGCTCTGAGTGCCAATGTAGCAGGTTTTCAGTTTTGTTTTGCAAATACCATGTATTTAATTTCATAGAATCATAGAATCATTTAGGTTGGAAAAGACCTTCAAGATCACCGAGTCCAACCATCAACCATGCCCACTAAACCATGTTCTGAAGTGCCTTGTCTACGTGCTTTTTGAGTATCTCCAGGGATGGTGACTCCACCACTTCCCTGGGCAGCCTGTTCCAATGCTTGACAACCCTTTCAGTAAAGAAATTTTTCCTAATATCCAATTTAAACCTCCCCTGCCGCAACTTGAGGACATTTCCTCTCGTCCTATCTCCAGCCACCTGACGGAAGAGACCAGCACCCACCTCACTACAGCCTCCTTTCAGGTAGTTGTAGAGAGCGATAAGGTCTCCCCTCAGCCTCCTTTTCTCCAGACTAAACAGCCCCAGCTCCCTCAGCTGCTCCTCATAAGACTAGTGCTCCAGGCCCCTCACCAGCTTGGTTGCCCTTCTCTGGACACACTCCAGCAGCTCAATGTCTTTCCTGTAGTGAGGGGCCCAAAACTGAACACAGTACTCAAGGTGTGGCCTCACCAGTACCGAGTACAGGGGAACACTCACTTCCCCACTCCTGCTGGCCGCACTATTTCTGATACAGGCCAGGATGCGATTGGCCTTCCTGGCCACCTGGGCAAACTGCTGGCTCATATTCAGCCGGCTGTCGACCAGCACCCCCAGGTCCTTTTCCACCGGGCAGCTTTCCAGCCACTCTTCCCCAAGCCTGTAGCGTTGCATGGGGTTGTTGTGACCCAAGCGCAGGACCCGCACTTGGCCTTTTTGAACCTCAGTTTGCCTCATGAGTTTTGTATCTGCAGTTCTGATAATGTCACAGTTGCATGTTGTTTTTCCATACCCAAAAGCGATGAGCAAAAAGTTTTGTAGTGTGAGTAGAGATTCTCATGGTGCCTCAGTAGCTGAAATGCACCAAATACCATGAGAGTTATGATACGAGAAAAATGAAAAGTCCTTCATCTTATATACGTGGATAATACATACATATACTATGCATGCATATGTAGTTGATACTTAGTGAATTCTGGGGCTGTGTGGCTAGTAATAAGGGAAAGAGACCCACAACAGATGAGGAGAAAGCATGAAAAGGAAAAGAAAAAACTCAGCAGCCTGTTCTTGTCAAGTTTGGCACCCAAAGAGCTATCTTTTATCTCCCTTCGGTTGGTCTTTCCCCTGTCCCACCTTCAAGTGGCTCTCAGTTACCTGCAGAGGGCTGGAGGTGCTGGTGGGACACTGAGGCATGCTGGCTTTCACTTGACTGCAAATTTTCCATGCCCACATCTGGGAAAACCACAAAGTCAGCAACTAGTTCCGGAGGGGCTGCTGGCAACATTCGCAGACTGCACAGGGAGTCTCTGTCTCCTATTTTGTCTTACTGACTGAACCTTAGAGGAATAGGTTCAGTCAGAAACTGCATTTATCTTTTTTCTGCATGACAGAGAATAACAAATTCCTGGAAAAATTAGTAGCTAGCCTAACATTCTGCTTATGTCTTCTTTTTGTGGAGGGATGAGAAAATGGGTGACTATGAAATGGGAATTAAGAAAGCAGAGTCAAGGGCTTAATACTCTGGTCCTTTTCCTTTGCTTTGAGTATGGAGTTACCATGCCCAAGACAGGGATGTGATTATCATGTTCCCCTGGGGTTGGCAGACTGGCATTCACAGACTCCATACAGAGTAGGCATAGCTATGTTTCTGTGCACTGTCTGGGACAGAATTACTATTCACTTCAGAAGAAAGTACTTGCCTGTATAGTGAAACCAAGAGGAGAAAATGGCTGATGCTATATGAAAGTAGGGAAAAATAAGACTATATGGGAATAATTCCTTACTTGGGTGGAAGGTAATTCCACAGTCTGGTGGACAAGCAGGCAGGGCTTGTTGCATTGGACAGACTATAAATCCATTTTTTCCTTCTTCTGATCAACCTGTAAATCACAGCTGTGTTCTATTACTACAGTTTTTTCTTTCTTGATGTACGTGATGTGGGATGCAGAATTCTTGTACTGGTGACCAAAAAGACCAGCAACATGGTCATCAGATGATCGAAGCATCATTTCATGGAAACAGATGCATAGCTGCCGTTCAACATCACGTTTTTCCTGGTCAGATAATAATATGGTGACCCCTCTTCATAAACAGTATCTCCAACACTCAGACTACCTCAGCATGTTTTCTAAAAATAAGTTCCTTGAAGTATGAAGGATGACTCTTCATAGCTGCCTTCTGTTGTCTATATTTACATGGTAGCCGATGAGAGTTATTCCGTTCCACTGGTTCAGTAGATGGACTTTGTGGTTTTGCAGCAACCACTTCTAACTCAGGTGGCCCAAGTCTTAAGGTACCACCATGGTCCTTGGTTTTTGTCTTTGGTCATTTCATATGCTGCGGAAGTAAGATTTGATGTGTGGTACAGATGGACAGAACTGCCCCACTGGTAGGGATTTCCTAATACCTAATTACCAGAATGAGTTACAGTAACTCACTTCTATCTAAATTAAGAGCAAGCTTTACATTTTAAAAATAAGGATGTGGGGCTCAAAGGCTTAGGGAAGATGATGGTTGAAAAGATTTTGGGGTGATTATTTAGATTGCCTTTGTTCTGCAATTTCTAGGCAAAAGAGCAACATCTTGCATTTCACATGGCAAACAGCCTCCAGTCTTTTATCTGATACTGAAACACAGATAATATCCAAGACAATTATACCAGCAATGAAGATTTTCTCTTATTGCTGTCCACATGGTTGATACTCTCAGAATGAACTTCACAGTGTAATTTAGGGCTTCTGTTTGACATTTCGTTTCTGCATGTGACCCTCTCTATTGAAGATTATAGATTATTTACCTGTGAGGTGTTACAGCAAGCAGCTTCTCAGATTTGGTGCTGGGAATTCTTTCATTAGCCCTTAAGTCTGTGAACAATGTGATGATCCAAGCATTAATACAAATGTGATTAACTGTCTTTTCTCAGCTTTGTTTGCTTTGTTCTACTGATGCCTACAAGTTACATAATGAGTAGCATGTACAGGGTATGCATTAAAGGCAGTCCCCCATTGTAGCAGGCTTCCTGGCAAATTTATTTTCCTTTTAGCAAAACTTCAGTGGGAAAAAAAATTGCACTGTTGATTTATTTTGAATGAACTCCTGGAAGGCTTACTAAGTATGCCATGTGGAAAGCTCCTTGAAGTGCTGAGGGTTAATACTCTCTGCTCTTAATTTCAAATTCCAGATAAATATGGTTCCAGCTTTGATCTTATCTGGACTAATTCTTTGTCACTCTACTAATTAATTCAGCATGCTGCAGAAAAGATGCTAATTTGGGCATCAAAGAAATAAACGGGTGGAGGGAGGTTGTTTTTAATCAGAGTTGTTAAAAAGATAAGTTTTACTCCCATTAGACTGGATCTGGAAGCTCAGTCATTTTAGTCTAGCTGTAGCAGCCTGATACAGTAAATTAAAAAAAAAAATACAAAAAAGGCACTTGTTCACTTAATGTTGACATAACAGGAGCAACATATATTGGTGTTAATAATGGGGATTTCTTTATATTTGCATTTTCTACATAACATTCTCTTTTCCTGCTGACCATAACCAGTTAAACTCTGATTACAGTATTGGAATAATGTGGATTATCTCCCCAAATAATTTGAAGATGGCTAAATATGAGGATACTCATATTCATGAAGTTTAGCCACATTTGCGAAAAACAAATAATAATTGTAGCACAGGACATTTTAACAAATTGTCATGTGCCTCCATTGATATAATAAATCAGAGGTTAGGTCATTTCTCCCTTTTCATGGGAGCTATTTTTGATTGCCTAAGCTGCCCTGTTCACTACAGAAAGCTGCTGCTCTTGCTGCCTGCCTCTTGCTTGGTGCTGCCCTGGGAGTGAGCCCCAGCAGTGGGAGAGCAGGGAGGCACCAGGCTAGCCGTGTAACTCTTTCCTGCAAGGAAGCCTCACCAAATCTAGTTAAAAGTGGATTTTTTTCTTTACTTTCCAACTTACCAAACAGTATTGGTGGTGTACATGGCACTGCCCAGCCCAGTGATGGTGTTCCCATTTTACCCCTTCCTCCCCCTTTCCCCAGAGCTGGAGGCACTACCCACCCGGGAGCAGGGAGCAGAAGGGGCTGAAAAGGCCCTCTCCTGTGTTCATCATCTTATCAGGGCATTTCTCTCACCCTGCCAAAGCAGGGAGGCTGGGTCAAAACCTGCTCTTGGGCGAGGCTTTGTCATGAGGTGGTCTTGCTGCAGTAGGTCTCGTACACTGGGGCATCTCGATGTCGCTGGGGCTAAATCCTCCACAGAGGGAATGGGATGCACTCATTGGGAGCAGGGGGCTGGTAGTGGGGCAAGGAAAAGAGATGCTCACCCCTCCTGGCTCGCAGGCCCCTGCACAGAGCTACCCTTTTACCACAAGTTTGACTCGTATCGTGGAGGTACTTTAATCTTCTTGAATATTGGTGAAGATTTGAACAGTGTTGCCCAGCCCTTGCTGTGTGTGCTCCGTTCTCAAAATGTCAAAATGTTTAACCAAAACACGTATCTCTTCTTTCTGTAGTTTTTTCAGCTGTTGCAAAGCTCTTGGTCCCACTGGTGTAATACTCAATGGCATACTTCTGCCCAATAAGTAAACATTTAATAATAAACCTTTTAGGTATTTAGAGAGCCACTAAAAATGTAAAAGATGTATTTCATTAATGCTGCTATTAACATAAATGTAAAATGAGCCTGGCCTGTAATCACCAACAAGTCTGACTCACTAAGGATCTTTACGGCAATGTTTAATACTCTGTAAAAGTGTATGTATGAAAGTGATTAATCAAAGCACAGCACTGCTTCTAAAGTATTTCTTCTGCTGTAAAGCTGAGTGATAAAATAACTTAAAACACACGGCAGTAGTAGCAGTTAATAAGCTTTTTATAGTCCCTGTGTGGACCTGAAAATCATACCTTATTAGTATCTTTATCTTTCTTGCTCACTCATTCATTCTTACTCACACTTAAATTTAATTTTAAGGGTTATTTCTAGTCTTTCATAAGGGAGCTGCTTTAATAATCTCTGCATTTTTCCCCATTTGCTGTGAAATGACTAGGAGTCAGAGCTTTTGTTATATGTACTTTACAAATCACTCTGTGTTTTTTACAGATCATTTCTGGAGATGTCAAGATTTTATGACATTGTTAGGCTTTGTATCTTGCTTGGCGGCGTCATAGGCCCTGTTGAATTATTTCCCCACTGATGTTTGCAATTCCATTATGTACCCTGTTAGCTGCAGTGACACCTACTCATCTAGGGCAACTGAATTAACTAAGAAATCCAAATTGCTGAATTTGGTCAGCAAGCTGCTTAGGGTTCCGCTCACCAGATGTTTCTCCTGCATAGATGTCTGGGACTTTATAGACCTGCCTGCTTTTTAATCCTTGAAGCAAATGTCAACACATTTGTGATCTGGAAGCTCATGGCTCCACATGGAAACAAAGTGTTGCCATGACCACAGCTTTAGGTCTTGCATGTAAGACATTTATCCCAAGTACAACAGAGCAGGTCTATAGGAGATTTGTTTTAATTTTTATCTCTTGGAAGCCTTGAAACGAAGCATACATACGCTTTAATGCTATAGCCAATAGAATGGTAATAAATACTACAAGAAGATGACACACGTTTGGTATTCAGAGACTTCAGTCATTTAATTCTTCTAAGGGGAAAAATTTTAGTTATTTGCAGGGTACCCTTTGAAATTAATAAAAATAGGATAGTTCCTCATTCTTGCATAGCGTGTTTTGAACTGTTGCATATGGGCTTTTCCCCTAAGGATGAAGCGCTCAGAGTCCCGATCACATAAAGAAAATCCCTTTATGCTTTTGTTTACAGGAGGACTATGCTCTCAGTAGCTGGAATATTAATTTTCTCAACTGAAAAGTATACTGAGGTTATTAGGGTTTTAACTTCTTTAACAGTACTTCCCAGGCATTTACAGTGGATAATCAGAGAACTGGGGCAGTCACTCAACCTGGGAAGATATGGATTTATTTCCTTACTGTTATGATTACAAGTGGTTTCATTTGACATAAATTGATTATAGATGGATATAGAATGAGAGGATGCAGCTGATCCATTTGTTTTCAGGTCTTCTAGTTATATTTCTCCATTTGTTACATAAGGTTTTCGGAGTAACAATTCCATCAGATATTAAGTTGAAGAGAATTTTGCTGTGCACAGTATAGCAAAACAGACCTTTTAAAAATGTGTGCCATACATTTTTTCATTAATGTTTTTATTCTTCTGACAATAGTATTAATATGGAAGGCAGATTTTACCACAATCCAATTATTTGTTGCCTGGAGAATTGGAAACTTCAAATCCTAAGGCCATTCAGTTTTCATAGAATTTTAATATGGATTTGATTAATTCCATAGTATAACTTTGACAATAGATTTTATCCTGTCCTTGTTGAAATCAGTGGAGGGCTTCACACTGATATCAGTGAGAACATGGTCAAACCGAGTTGGGCAGCAAGTACTCTTACCTCTTTTTTGTCTTTTTGTTTTGGTTTGGTTTTTTGTTCCTATAAGCAGTAGGGAACCATTAAGCCTGTAGCGCACAAACCCATGCAAAATTACAATGGGTGGAAGTTAATTTTATCATCGGAAGCCCATGGCAATTAGAAAGCATCAGTGAGCAGACCATAAATTTTGGGACAGGGTGTATAAATTCAGGCAGAGATTATACTGGGTTTTTTGTGGTTTAATGCTGTCTACTCTATAATGCTTTTCTTAACAGTGTTAAATCTTTTGCTGCTTTTATTTTTTAATGTTTGTGCAAGATTTTTTTTGAGCAGAAAATATATTACAATAATAATAAAAGAGAATGGATTTTTGTGGTATAGCAATGTGCAAAAGAGGCCAAAAATCTGAACATTTCCCTAGCCTTGAGCTATATGCTGTGTACTTAGTATAACAGGTAAAAATTGTAAGCCTGCACAAATCCCATCTGAAGCCAAAAATAGCAAAAAAACAAAAGTTGTTTTCATCAAGACCAACTCACTATTCCCAATTTATAATTACACTGGAACTTGCCAATTTTACGGCAAGAACAGCTCTACCAGCAAACAGCACTATTTTTGCTGAGAGTTGTCACATTGGCAGTTATTACAATCAAAATTGTCACTTTATTTAAAATGTATTTCCCCAGTAAGCAAGAAATAATACCTAGACTTGAAAGGGACGTATGTTAAAGATTTTTTTTTTTACATTTCTCTCGAATATGCAACACATCCAACTTTAACTCCCTGCAGCAATACAAAATGCCCAAGAATAATGTTTTCAAAATCAATACATGCTACAGTCGAATATGAGACTCCACAAACCCATAATTGAAACTGTGGGAGAAAAGCGGCAGCCTGAATATAAACAAAGTACCAGAGTTGGATTATGACCAAGATGCAAGTGCTAATACAGCCTCTCTTGAGAAAACTGCCATAAGACCTTCCTAGTGTGTGTTAGAAAGCAGGGGTGTTTCAGGTGCAGCCTGCTGGTGCTCATCCCCAGGTGATTTATTGTTTGGCTCCCTGACATCTCTGTAGAGAGCAATATGTGCAGAGTTTCCTCTAGCTTTTCTTTTTCACCTGGGTCATCTCATATCTGTGAGCCATTCTCACTTTGTATCTTCTCACTCTGTATGTACAACCTCTGTCTCTCTCTTGTGTTTCCCGACTGCTGACTTCACTGCCACCACCACCCTCTGATAGGGTTTGTGCCTCCACAGTCTCTTGGGACTGCTAGAACTCAGAAAGCAGCAGTGGAATCAGTGTGCTGCTCTGTACTCAGGAAGAGCCAAAAGCATGGAAGTATCTGCTGTCTTTCTGGAAGCACTGAAATGAGTAGGGGCCATAAAAATAGAATTTAAGATTGTTTATAGATGAGGTGTATGTATATTTTGATCAAAGGATCCCTCAAAGAATATAAGACACCATCTACCTCCATTGCCACATATAAGAAAGAGAAAACCATGCACTGAGATACAACTCTTCCTACTCCTCAGTGCAGTCCATGGCAGAGCCATGATAAAGCATCTCATGTTATTACCTGTAGTATTTGCTCTTCTTCTCATTAGCACCACACGCTACGTGTCTGTCTCTCATGCTTATCGTTCTCTTTCTAACCAAGTTCTAATTCTCTGGAAGATTGGCTGCAGCGTCCCTAAGAACTCATCTGACCACAAGCTCAGAATTATTGATTAAATTCACAAAAAATTTGGATCACTAACTTATGAGCCTGACAGAGTATTTGCAAGATTTCTGCTTTCATCAGAGGAGAAACCTAAAGTCAATGATTTACAGCTTAAGTATATGCACAGTAGTACAGCTATTCCATTTGAGGCAGTTTGGGCTGACATGAAAAATAAAAAGGGTAAAAGAAAGATCACCAAGGCAATGCTGCAGACTTCCACAGAAGAGTTTGCAGTTTTGAGTCATTCGTTTGCAAGATGGTATATTTAATGAAGAAATCACTACTTTTCTTTACATTGTTGTCATGCATGCAAGGACACATGAATTTGCATGGGACGACACAGACTGATCATTTACTTGTGGAACTGAGAATTTCAAATTGGGGAAGAGGAGGGGAGGCTTTTATACTTTTTGGCCCATAATTCATAAGCATATTTGACATACTTGATCCCAGTATTCTGCCTAGCTCCATCAGAAATGAAATGTACCACCCCAGTTCAGTCACCTTTTATAGGCTGCGTAAAGCAGACTTCTGTTACACATATCTGTACAGTGTATAGAGCAGTGGGACGCCTGAACTGATTGGGGTCTCTGGAGGACTTTCACAGCATAAATATTACATGATAGTATATTACTAGGCAGAAAGAAAAACCCAGAAATACTTTTAAAAAGAGCTTTTGTGAACTGTCTAGTTTTGTACTCTCAGAATATAGCAAGATTTTATTCTTCCTGGTTGCATCCTCGTTTAAACAAAGAACAAATCTGTAAATTAAGGCCAGACATGAGTGAGAGACAACAGTTACTGATAAGAGCAGAACATGTGGTGCAGTCTGGGTGCTAACACCACAGCCACTGCAGATTACTTTCACAGAACTGTCCTGTGGTAAGAAGAACCTTCAGCTACTTTAACATGTGCTGTATTAATAGTCCAGCCCTGCAGTGCTTTGCATTTCAGGTTTGGTGGGGCTTTTCAACTTTGTTTCAGGCAATAGCTTTTGAAAGTACAGGGTCCAAATCAATTTGTAACCAGTCCTTCTTATGGCATGTGGCCTATTTAATACTGGTAACTTATTTTGCAATGTGGGAAATATATGAGTGACTAAGATAAAAACTCACAGTGTTTTGAGTGCCTAAAATTTCTGTGGTTTATCATAGATAAGTACTGTTTTTTCTTCTAGTAATTATTTCCTCCTGATTCCTTCGTTGATATCTTCAACAGATTTGGAAAGAAAAAAGAAGATAAAAGCGGGAAAACAGATCAGAAGGGGAATCCAAAGCAAGGCATGCTTAAAGAGGAGGAGCTGGAGAAAATGAAAGATGAACGTGAAAGGTGAGTAAATGGTAGGAACATCTTTGTTCATCAGATGAAAAACTTCAAAACAAGGGATTGCTTGAAGGGACAGCCAGCCAGCCTGGCTGGAGATGTCCCAGACCATGCCTGCTGGCAGTTAGGTCCAGGCAGTGCAGAGCTTTAGGCCAGTCTCCTGGCTGAGTTAGGGCTGCTGTATGACAGGAGCTTGTCTGTCTCCTGCAGTTTCTGTGCACTTCACTGTGGTAGCTGCTATTCAGGTCCCAATTTCTGCTAAGCTGGTGAAGATCAATTCCTTCAAAACCTGTTTCACTTCTGCCCATTCCCAAGACTAGCTGACTTAATAGGGTTTTTTCCTCTACTTCTTTAAAGCGAGAACCCCTTCCCTTCTCTCCTGACAGCCTCTGCTATGTTTCCAGCACTTCAGACCTCTTTGGCTTCAGCTGGCTGTGCCACCAAATGGAAAGTTTTGTACTTAGGTATGGTATTTTCTGCACAGCATTTGCTGGTTAGGCACATTGCAGAAATATCTACTCAACAAACGCTGAGTATGCCAAGAGACACCAGGAATAAAGCAGGTTTAAATGGTTAAAATCAGTCTGAAGAGGCAGGGGTCTGCAAGCAGTGAGGTGGGTGAGATGGGCAAGGCAAGAAGCTGGGTGTGTGCCAGCTGTGAGTTGCCATATTTCTGAGGTAAGGCTCTGAGACTGAAATGAAAAGAACCACTGATGTGAATAAGCCCAGTTCTCTGTCTCATTCATAAAATACTCCTTTTTCATGCCCAATCTTAGCAACTTCGTTATCTTTCCAGACAAAGAGAATTTATAGTTTTCGGCTTTCCCCCATGTGTGCCCTTCAGGAACTGGGGACAGTTTGTAAGTGCTGACAAGGATCAGCAAACTCCCCTCTCCCTTTCCCCAACTCATCCAGATGTACTTCGTGATATGCTGGAGAAGGTCTTTGTTTCCCTCTGATGGCTGCTAACAGAAAAGTTAGAGCCCATACCTGCTAGCTCTCAAGAGGTGTCTGCAAGTTGCTGTAAAACTTTCCAGGTTGTAGTAATATGGGTTATAAGAGCATGGGGAAAGCTTTCAGAGGTCTCTTTCCTTCACTGGAGCATCCTGCTCCTGGGAGATGGAATGGAAGCAGATGTGGTTCCTTTTGAGCAGGCAGGGTCTCTCCACATGGGCCAGCCTTGGTGGTGCTGGTTGGTGTCGAGGGAAAAAACACCCTGCTTTCGAGTCATGCAGTGCATGGTCAGCCTTATAAGTGGTAGCTAATGGGTTTGATGGGGAAAAGAAATAAATCCAAAGCCCAACCCTTGAAGTCTGCTGCTGATATTTACTGTTCTAAAAGCTAGTAAGGTATCCAGTTGCTGCAGTGCTGCTACTGGATACGCTTAGCCAGTGTTTAAGTATTTAGTTCATCTAAGTTAAGTAGTGTCAGGAGAAACTTTGTACCATTTGTTTTAAAATTTCTGTGCCGTGTCCTTGATTTTGCCAGATTGATGAGTGCCTTTATTTTAAACTGCTGACTCCCAATTTGGATACTGGCAATTTGAGAGGTATGTGTCCTTCATTTTAAAGAAGCCAGTGTCTTTTATTAGGATCCTGGCAAGCTAAGAAGCATGTATCCCATCTGTTAAAGGGCCAGTGTCATTTACTGAAATGTTGGCAGGCTGCAAGGAATGAACCCTTCTGTCTAGAGGTCTAACGTTCCAATTGGACACGAGATAATTGTTCTTAATATTTCTTTAGTGTTGTATGCGTTTTTTTTTTTTTAATTACAGTCACTGATTGACAGTAACTTGGTAAGGCTGCATTAGAAACTGGCAGCTCAATGTCTTCATCATTCTGGTTTCTCTAGTAATGATTTCAGTTTTGACCTGGAAGAGTTTGCTACTGAAATGGAGAACAGCAGGTGTGTTGAGAAGTGGATGAACCAAGATGATATTTTTAACTCACTTACTTGATTCTTCTTCTATAATGCACAAGAATAGAAATCACACTTTTTTATCAGGTAATACATCTTATATGTTTGGGGGATTCAAATTAAAAAACAAAAATAAGAGGAGCAAAGATATTTTCCCTATGTTATCCTCAATTCAATGCAATACATGCTGTAAAAACAAGCAATTTGCTTCAACTTTCTAAATAAAGTAAGAGCATGGCTGTATATGTTTGCCCACATAAGACTATCTGCAGGCTGACTATTGAACCCTTCTTGAATTGATCATAAAACAGAAGAGACTTTATCTTTCCTAGAGGAAAATTATGTAAGGAAGCTAGTTCTCATATGTGGGTAAGAACTGTTTGGGAAATTGATTAAGATCAGTGGAAGGAAACATTACATGACTTGAAGGTAATTCAGTCCTTTTGCTTAGTTTGTTGACTGTTCACCTAGTGATGATGCTCAGTAAGACAGAAAAGACAAGTTTTATAGCTCTGTCCCAAGATTTAGTAATTCTATAATGTAATTCAAGTCCAAGATTTTAATGCACATATTGGCAAAGAAAACCTTGTGGCACATCCACACCATAGATCTTCTGCTTCTATGACTTCACTAGCTGCAATCCTGCATACTTGGTCTCATATTTATAAAACCAAGCTTCACTAAAGCTTACTAGAACATAGGCATATTTTCAAATCTGTTCTTGTTGAGAGCGAAATGAGTATATGTTAAAACTATTAGGCATGTAATAGTAGAACAGACTACAGAACTGTCGATAGAAATGTAGCATGTTTTGTCCCCTGATACCTGTGAACAAATCCTGTATTTAACAGCTTGAACAAAATACAAATTGCTTTTCTAACATTTAACCTTTCTAGAATTAACTTAAACACGCACCTAATTTTACCTTTCCAAGATTAGCTGTGTAAGTAATTCTTGTTCAGCTCCTCAATCCAATTATTACAATCTTAAAGTCAGAGTTTTTGCTTAAACTTCAGTTTTCTTAAATGCTGACTGCATAAATATTTCAGGATCTGCCATACTAACCGATACTATGATTTTTCACCTGACAGTATTTTTCAGAGGCCAAGTTGTCCATTTTGACACTAGTGGAAGAGGTCAGAGTAGTTGATTTTTGGGCTGGGTGTGACAAGTTAATGATCAAGTGCATTTCAGCATCTTAGCAGCTGTGGACCTCGTATGGTTTTGGATGTTGGTTTTGCATGCAATATATGCTTGGCAGCTCTCCAAAAAACAGAATACTGTTCCAAGATCTCAGCTGAGAAATATTTTCCGTAGGAAGTGCATTTCCAGCTTACAGGAGTAGGTCATCTCTCAGAGTTTTACAGAGTTTTTTGATTGGTATTGGACAGGTACAATAATATTTCACAAAATTCCAGGGATAGGCTTTCTGTAGAGGATGCAGTCTTCTTCCAGAAATTTTGACAAGATTTACAGACGTGCAGAAATGTCAGATGTGTTCACTGTACAATTGTGGATTGGCTCTGCAGTACAAACTCAATGACTCTGGCTCTGACAGGAAACATCAGATCTTACGTAGGTGTGCTGCATGAGTGTAAGTCCATCATGCTCAGAATAGGTTGGATTTCCTACTTGCACAGAGAAGGAATTGTACAGTGCATGTGCAACAAGTCTGGCACATCCAGAATGTGTTAGAGCTAGTAGGCGTATGCAGATGGAGTATACAGCTCTCATTCTGTAGTGCAGATGCTTCCCAAAAGGATTGGACTTGCTTGCACATTGGTCCTCAGCAGAGATTTGCCTGGCAGCTCCTTTTATGGGCTGCCAAGTTTCAGATTTGAACCTCAAAAAGTGAAAATAAATTTAGTATTTCTCTAGCCTAGTAATTTCTATTTCCATTCCACATTGTCTTATTCTCAGTTTTCAGTACAACTCTCTGTGCTGCCTTGTAGCTGCAGTTCTCTGAAGCAGCTCCACATCTTGCACTGAAATGCTGACATCATTATTTTTTTACTGCTTGTATTCCCTAGCAATCCCCACCAAGATCAAGGTCTCATTGTGCTCATTGCTGTTAGGGAAGCTTGGGCCTGACCCCAAGCACTTACAGTTGAGGTAGAAGAGAGAAAATCTGGCAGGAAAAAAAAAAAGTGTCCTGTGGGTCGTAATCTGACATGCAGGCAGCACAGCTGCTTGTCCAGATTCCTAAAAAGTCCCTGTCAGGCTAGGACTTTGTTCCAGACCTCAGGCCCAGGCCTCCTTTCTTTTCAAAGCCAGTACTTTATTACATGACTACTACTTCTGCAAGCTTCAAGTGCTTAACAGGAACTTAGGATGTTAGGCATTCCTTCTTTAGTAATAGCTGTATCTGTGTCCAATGGGAATGAATTCAGCACCTCCGGTAAATTCCACTGTTTTCCTCTTCTCCCCCTACCTCCCTTAGCTTTCCTTGTGCCACAGCAATGCAATGTCACTGAAACTTGACTGGAGAAAGTCAGAAGTTCATGACAGTTCAGGAGGACTGACTTAACTGGTGATATAGTTCTCTGAGGTGGTGGTTTGTTCTTCCTGACACAAGTCAAGTGGTTCCTTGGACTGAGGCCCTATTTTAAATAAACTCATCATTTTGTTCATGCTTCAAAGAGTTTGGCTGTAATAAAGCATGTGCTCCAAAGGTCTAGAATCTGCCCATAAAAGGAAGAAGCAAATGCTGTGTCTGAGGTTTATTTTGATCAAGCTGACTCAAATCTGTATTTTTAGTGTGTTCTGTGTAAATTACTCAGAATTTGTCATTTTAACAACAAGATGTTCACTGCATTATTAAATACTGGAAGATATCCTCTCTTTTCTTTCCCTCAAAACAAGATTTCTCTTCTTCCCTTCCTCCATCTTTTTCCCACTCATTTGGGGTTGCCTATTAATTTTCTAACATTTGAAAATCATTGTAAAACAAACTGGATAAGTATATTAGTCACTTGAGTTTTACACATAATAATTTGTTTGCCTTTCAAATGCAAATAAAGTGACTATCAATTGAAAGAAAACTATTTTTCCTGTTTGTTTAGGATTATTTTACTGGAATGTTCCTGCTGAGACCAAAGTCTCTCTTCCAGCAGAGTTGAACATTTCCTTGACATTAGAATAAAATTCCACAAAATGAAGCACCTTGTTGAAAATGGGGTGATTTTAAAAAGTAGCATATGAGTTGGTGAATAAGGAGGCACTCTATGTAAAAAAATAATACTCTGCACTTGTTCGTGGGAGTAGTAGTTTGTTGTTTTGTTAAAACAGTCTTGGTTTTGTAGTTCTCCTTGGAATTAATTGCGGAATTTTTTTTAATACTATTAAGTTTTTTGAGCAGAGTGTTAGAGAAGCAGAAGGAACATCTGGCCCTTGCTTTCAGAACATCTGAACTGAATGCTTAAGTTACAGTGAATCTCAAATTTGGGTAAAATTAAATGGTTTCAGTTTTTATATTAAAGCCTGAATTTCCTTTACTTTTCAGAAACCTTCCAGCAACTGAAGAGCATTTCTTTCTTGTTTTATCAGCTCTGATGCTTGTCGCCTGTTCCCATAGTTAAAAAATCAATACATATGTTTTTGATATTTGGCAAACAGAGGTTTAATTTTGCAGCTGCAAGATCCCTGTATGAAGGGAATGCATCTTACAGAAAAACATTTAGAGACCACTTATATATGAGAGAATACTTGTGAGTGAAACTCCATTTCTGTCAGCATTTGTTTCATTATATTTAATTACAATTTGTATGTTACTGGAAATCAAAATGAAAACAAGAATAGCTGCATGCATGGCAGTATGGTAGAAAAGCCAAATTGTTTTGAATCAAAAGTTGAAACTCAGACTTTTACAAAAATCAAGGTATGATTTTTTAAATGCATAGTACATCTTAGAGCATGCTCATACACACACACATTGTTGCCAGCCCCATGTAGCTTTTGAGCCTGTTACCCACTTGCCAAGTCTATTATGGCTGTTTATAGTTCATATTGATCTCTGATAAAATGTTGGTAATTGCTCTTCTCACCATTAAGCTCTGTGCTAAACCACATGGTTTTGGGACTCCTGAGCTTGTGCATCATTATTTATTGAGGGTTAATCCAACATGGTATATCTGTTCATTGAATATTCGTGACTTTGCAGCACAGCTAGGTCCTGTGGTTTAGACAAAGTGTTGGATGTGATCCCAGTTTTAATACTCCCAATTTATTATAAACATTGAACCCTGATCAGATCACGGATTGGACTGGATCCCAGTTTTTTAAATGTCCCAATTTATTGCTGGCTTGCAACCCTGATAAGAATACATATTTGATTAAGGCTTCAGTTTTCAAAAATTCCAGTTAATTACTTTTAGATTCTTATTAGATCATAGCCGTGTAGTATGGTATGTTGAAGTTATGAAAAAATTACTGGGTGATGTTGCACAGGTCAAGGTCATAGTTTCATTTTGTGCTGACAGTATGAAGTTATCAGATTTCTGTTTATTACTGTGGCAGCACTTGCACTGGACAGGAGGACAGATTAATCCCAACCCATTGATTCTGAATGATTCTCATTTTAGATCTACTGCTGCTCTGCATACCAGAACATGTAATAAAAGCCTACCACGGAATCCTGAGAGATTGATGTTTGGTTATGAGTAGCTGAGGTAGATGGGTCTCAACTACCTTTCACAGGTTGTGATGTGGCATTTAGAACCAAATAGCAATTTTTTAGCTGCTTCATGTGGCTAATCCACTGCTGGAGGACGTTTTTAAGACAACTTTAGGCTGAGAGTTGATCCCAGATTGTCCTAGCTCAAGAACATTAAGAATTGAGAGTAACAGAATGGTGCATGGAATTGGCCTTTTTCTTTAACTATCTCAGTACTATTCATGGTATTGGAGACTGATGGGAATAGCACTTTCCAGGTGTCATAGCCATGCCCTCTATATTTAAGCACCCAAATTCTCATCCAAGCCATTTAGCATCCTCGGTTTGCCCTTCATTGAGGCACTAGTTTCACTTTGCTCTGGAGACCAGTTTTCACAAGCTGTGAAACCTGCCCACCTAAAAGGTCAGAGCAGCTCAGAGGCAATGGCCTGGTTCTTTCTTGCATAAATGGGCCAATGTGGGGTTCTTTTCTGTATATATCAGAGTCTTATTACTTGAAGTTTTTTAAAATGACACTGTAAAACAGAAATACTGCTGTTAGAAACTTTTACAGGCCAAACTAGTAAAGTGAAACTGGCCAGTGTACTAGCCAACCTGGGTAATAGAGGGCTTTCTAAGAGACAGACTAATCTGGCCTAGGGATTTCTTTGATGCAGTACTGAATGTAGGTCAGCTCTTGCCTACCGCAAAATGAATAAGGGCATAAGAATGACTTGGAAGCTGCATTTCATTCCTTGCCCTTCCATGTGTGATTTATGACAGTCTATCATAAATCTTTGGCATGCACTTTGAAGTAGTGCCACAGCACAGAATTCCTGTTCTCAGACTCCCTTACCTACGGGACAAAAATGAGAATACAACTTGTGGGGATAGACAGTCAGGCAGGAAATTGGTTTGCATGTGTAATTCTCATCCATAGTGATTTTAAACCAAAATACCTGAAAGTCTTAAAGCTTTGTCTGCTCAAAGCTGGGTTTTGCTTTCTAATCCAGAACTGTTAATTAGAAACAACCTGTGAATCCCAGACTAACAGATGGAGACCGTTCCTGTTCTTGAACAGAGAGATTCTGTTCAATAGGTTCCAGGCTCAACGTCCTATGTGTACAATAAAGAAATGTGCGTGGAATATCGTATCACACAGAACTAGGCTTGCTCCTTCCACTGCTAGGATTGCATTCAAATGAAGGCACAATGTTTAAGCAGTTGCAGAGATGGTTGTGCGAACTCATGAGGTCTCACTAGCTAAGTGGGGCTGCAAGTATCTATGCGGGAGATGTTCCAAGAATACCCACTTACTGAAGGAGGAGGCCCCAGGGACTCAGTAGGTGTCAGTCTTCGTGTGTCTATTCTGAGCTATGTTACTGCATGTGGTTGTGGATGTTGGGTTTTCATGAGGTGTCAAATCAATGTTGTGTCTTCCCATGGTCGTTACAGTGTCGCTGGTATTTTTCTTAAGATGGTATTAGATTCCTCAGTGTTTTTGACTGGTACCTACTACAGCAATTGCTGGAGCTGATCTAGTCAGTGGCAATGAATAAGTTCATAGACTGATGTCTCTGTCTCGCCATAGTTTTTCTGCAGGTATACTGCAGTTACTTTATACTTGTTCACTGTATCTGATGATAAAATAATTTGTTTATCTGAAGATGAAATATCTTCTCTGAAATAATTTGCTTGATGTCTTGGTTGGATAGGTGAATCTGTGGCTTTGACTGCATTTGGTATTGTTTCCATTCCTGACACTAAGTTCCCAATGACTAAAATATAAGCGAAGTTAAATCTTGCTTTCTAGGAGTATTCTGTTCTTTTGATTCTCTTTTTGTGATTATTTGTTCCACAATGAGCTAATGTTAGCAAAAGGGACTCAGGTATGATGCGCACAGCATCTCACTTATCTTTTTAATGGAAAAGTACAAATTACAGCAGCCTGAGAATTCCCTTAAATCAATGCTGAGAACTAGGCCTGCAACTTACCTATGGTCTGCAAAGTCCCTGCAGACTCAAGTCCATTTTGCAGGAGGAGCTTGGAGCTTTTAAAGGCATCAGAACATCTCAGGTGAAAGATGCCAAAGTAATTTTGACAAACCTGGAATAATTCCACTAATCCACATTGTCACAAACAAGGAACACCCTGTTGACTGAGCAACCTGATCTGTGCAGTCAGCCTTGCTTTCAGCAGGCGATTGAGCAGGGTGACCTTCAGAGGGTTCCTTCCAACCTAAATTTTTCTGATACTGTCACTTCAAAAAATAACTCAGGGTAATTGTGAGTAAAGAAAATTGCATAATGTAGTAAAATACAGAATATAATATACTTGACTTTTCTGATAGTTGGCTTTCTGTAATCTCCTGCATTTCCCCCAGTGTACAACTAATGTGGACAAAAGAGAGACAGAAAAACTTCCTCAGATTTAACAGCAAAGGTAAAATCCTGTTCTCATTGAAGTTCATGGCGTGGGGGAAAATGTAATGACCTCATTAGAACCAGGATTTTCTTTATAGGGCAGGATTCTGTGTAAGTTGGTAATCACTCCCTGTCACCTCTGAAATAAATGGAAGAACATTAAGACCTCAGTCTTGTCTATCCAAAGCTCACACTCCTCATTTTGTGGTACAAAAGGGCTATGTTTCATCTTCAGCTTGTCATAATCTTAAATTTTAAGGTCAGTGTAGCTCTATCTGCTTCTTAAGTTTTTCTTTCCTCTGTTTCTTTACTTACAACCCTTCAAAGGCAGCTACTTTGGTCGGTTCAGCATTATATGAGTATGAGGTATTTATCTAGAACAGGCAATATTTCATGTTTAGCCCTGGTGATTTTTATCATTGGGCTGGTTAATGCTGTTACAAGATCTATCTTGTTTAGCCTGAGTTACAGTCTCTTACTCCCTTGAATTTGTGGCTTGTCTTTTTTTATTTCCGAGACTATTTCTGTTCTTGTTTACAATTACAGATACTAATTATGGGGGAGAAGATGTTCAAATCCAGCACAATAGAATGAGCTGAAATGAAGAAACACTTGCATAGCTTATGGGGAAGATGTTTTCGACAAATACGCCTCCAGTAGAATACCCTGAAAGATGATATTAAATTAGATATTGTTTGAGTCTTGATGAGGATGTTGTATCAGATGTCCTCAATTTACTGGCAAGAGGTGGATTTTTATTTTTTTATTTTTTTATTTTTTTTAGCTATGAGACTTGCCTGCCTCTGGAGTTTTTCTAGGTGATGGTTGAAAAAATACAAATGAACCCTTTCCTGATAAAAGATGTAGGTTTGAATAAGATTGTTAATGTCATTATAGACCGTGTCTGTCTGAAAAATGATTATGAAATAAAAAAAATTTAAAGCACTGTACTGAAATTATGTCCTCAGATATTCAAGTGAAATATGCCCATTCTCATCAGTGGTTATGGCTTACAAATATCTGAAGGCAGGATGTATTCAGTCCACTATTATGTAAATGAATGAAAATACAAGATTTTAGTTAGCAAAATATATTTTGCTAGCAGCTAGAAAGGAATTAAAACATTAAACCCAATGGTAATCTAAGTGACCTCCTGCAGAAATAGGCTACTTTCCTCTAGACAACGCGTTACTCAATATATGTATGAATTAGGTAAATGAGAGACAAAAGCAGAAATGTTATGTAAAATCACAGTTGAAGTATTAAGATACTAAATCAGATGTAAATTGAGTAATCATTGCAGTATGTAGATCTCGTGGAGAGTCACATGAGTGGGGAAAAAAAGCAATGCAGCAGCTTTTATTCTGCTGTTCACAAGGAACAACTAAATGAGAGGATGAATGTTTAGCATCTCAATGATCTCAAAAGACTTAAAGGATCAGGTCCTTTTTCGGAGTTTAGGTATACCTCAAACTGATTGTACGCACACTCGCTTACCTGTTCTTATTCTGCTTCTCTTACTGTGAACAGAATAGAAATTATCCTAAAAGACCTATGGCCCTGTTTTTGTTACACATTTTGTCTTTGCTTGTTATTCATACTTCTCCCCTGGGAACATCTTTCATTGACGTAGCCAGCATCTTGCTCATTCATGTACCTGTTTGCGCTTCCACAAAGTCTATGCTTTTAATCCACCATACAAGAAATGTTGCTGTATTCATTTGAAGTATAAAACAAGGTACCTTTGTGAAATGTGCTGTCATTGGTCAGCAGCTGCATTTTCTGTCCCGTGTTTGACTTCTTAGATAGGCACCTCAGGGCTCAAACCATCTCATTCTTTGTGCTCTGCTCAGTGCTAAGCACACGATCATTCCATGACAAATAAAAAAATGTTGCATCGCTTTTGCACTTTCCCTAGAAAGTCAGAAGAAACAGGATGACCCAGAGCTCATGGGGAGTGCAAGGGAGGAGAAGTTCAAACACCTCAGGAAAGGTTGTGCTTTTTTGTTGTGGGTCTATTTTGGTCAGTTTTCCCCATCTAAAACTGTTCTGATGTGAAGCGCAACCTTGCAGTTCTCTGAGTAAGAGAGCCCACGGTCTCTCCTGGGCTGAGCTTCCCACCTGCAGTTTTTGCGCTGTGGCCAGACCTAGTAGCTGTTGGTGCCATTGAGTTGCTTCTCATGTCTCCTGTTGGGCAGCAGGTGCCCTGTCCCTTGCTTGGGGGTGGCAGAGCCAGGAGGACATGCTGCTTCGAGTTTTGTCCTGCTCCAAGGTGATGGTTTGTTGGACTGTGACTCACTGTGCAAAGCTCCTTTTGAGCTAGGGCTGGTGGTGGGCCTCCAGAACTGCAGGCTGGGCTGCATCCAGCATCTTGCTGTTTGTTCCCCATTGAAGGCAGTCTTTGGGTTCCATGGCTCTTAATGACCCTGGCCTTCTCTGGGCTACCATGCTGGTAACATCAAGTCCTGTGTTTTAGTTTTCACAGAGGCTTAGAGCACTGGTTTTGGAAGCTTCAGTATTTTCTTGTTCCCCACTCACAACCCAGCCACCCACCCAGCTTCTGCCTGATGGGCCGAGAGATGAGGAGTATCTTTTACGGCTTTTCCTAACCCTCTCGTTCCATTCCCAAAAACATTTCTGAGTCTGCTCCAAAAGTCACTTCTGCTCAGCTCTTCTGGAGTTTTCTTGAGGTGGTCTATATCCCTTCCTGCAGCTGCCTCACTCTGTGTGTGCTGCAGTCTTTTAAGCCAGCTTTTGCCTGTCAGTATCTCTGTCACTGATGTCAGGCTAAAACGTTTACATTGTGTTTGTCACAGGCAGGGAATACATATGTGGTCATTGACAGTAGCTCGGCAGAAACACAATAACTTGTTAAGCCACAGTAACTCAATGGTGTGTCTGAGCTGCAGCTGGAAGGAGCTGTTTGGGCTGTTAACCCTTTCATGGCTGCTGCACTCTAGGTTTATGCATCTTTTCATGTGTTAGTACATGAGAAATCACCATATATGATTTGTGTGGATATGTCAGATAGGAAGATTGTTTGAAGGATAAATGAGAGTGTTTCCTAGATTTACAGCTCTGGGGGTGTGCTACTGAACAGTATGTGAGGTGTAGAGAAGCGTTTTAAAAATACCATGTCCCATTTCCAGAAGTATATTAGGTATATAGGATCCTGTCTATAATTTGACTTAATATAATTAGGATGCCACGTGTTTTGGAAATGTTACTTATAGTTCTATTGAGGTTATATATTTTATCAAACTTTTTTTTTTCTGAAATTATTTGTTGTAGAGAAGTGTTCTAGTGATAGCTAGTGGGTCTTGAAAGCAACAAAAAAGATTAGGATAGGATATGTGTTTGGATGCTATTGAGAAAAAGATGGGTCACAGAAAAAAAAACCTGCATTGCTTGATACGGCACTGCTGTTGCCTGTCCCGTGGCTGCTTGTGTGCAAAGGTTGTGTTTTTACAGAAACACAGCTAAGGGAAGTTGATGTAGCTGTCGTGCAGCAATTTAACTGGAGAGCATGGTGTTCAGGTGGCGGAAGAGAGCAAGCAGGATTGATTTGGGATACCCAAAAGGAAATATATCTAACTTCCCTTCATTCTGTGTGAGTTTTTGTTTTCCCTTTCTCTCATCAGGAAGTTTGTAGAAACTTTAGTGCTACGCTGAATTGTTCAGATGGTGACCTGTGCCTCTCCTCATCTCTGGTTTCACTGCCAGCACTGTGGTGCTGAGTGACATTTTATCTTTTGTCACAAATTTGCACCAGTTGTTTAACCAGACCCATCCTGTGCTGCGAGTTTGGGGGTCTCTTGTAGTAATTGTTTGTTCAATAAGCTGGTTGCTATGATAGTTGTGTTGATTTGGAATTTTTTTTTTTTCTTTGTGATGGAGAGTAAAGATATTGCTGTTTCAGATAGGGAGAAACACAGAGGGAGGTGCAGAAATGGTGAATGACTAGAGTGGTATATAGCAGAAGTAGCCTGCTTAGCAGGGTTGGCAGAGCATTATAGGAGTGATAGAAGGAACAGCACATCTTTTTTTGTACCTGAGTAAAGAATTCCTGGGCACCTACTGGGAAGTGCTATAGAAAAGATTGCTTTAAAACTGGGTGAAAACATGATGCTGAAATACAGTGAGGATATTTAAAACTTCACAAAAATGTGAAGAAACTTCAAAGGTGAAAAGCACAAGAGAAGGCATGGAAGGACAGGTAAATAGAAAGAAAGAAAAAACAGCCATCTGATAGTTTGTTTCCCTATATTTGAACATTTGGATTGAAATGAAAAAGAGATCACTGAGCAAATTTTATAGATTTGTGTGGAAGAGTAAAAAGGAAACAAGAAATATTAATGTAATTATAATAGCCATATTGAAAAGATGAAACATTGATCATGAAGAATTCCACATAACCTAGTATTGACTGGTCCGTATAATATAGAACAGAAATAATTGTTCTTGAGTAGGTTCGACTTATAATAGTGGCAGCGATTGAAGATTGTATTCAGAAGGAGAAGTTGAAGAAGCTAGGCTTATTCACAGGAACAAAAGAAAATTGTGGTGACCTAATTCCGGCTTTTGTTGTGCAGAATACACCAGTATTGATAGCAGGACAAATTACTCTCACTGCCAGACATGAAAGCAAGATTCACGTGATGCTGCTGTGCTGCACTACTCTTGCTTTCAAATAGGTCTTAAATACCTAGGGGACAGGTGATGTATTGGTCCAAAGAACATTATGGCTTATCATTTTCTGAGAAACTGTTGTGACTCTTCTCGGGACTGTGTGCCATGTCTTCTGCACTGACATGTGATAAGATCATTCCTTGAAATGCAGTGTCCTCCCATTTTTCTGCTTGTGTCATCTCACATGGACCTGTGTGTGCCATGAAGCTTGTACCTCATATGATATATTCCTGCACTGAAGTCTGTGTTTAGGCTTTTTTGGTCACTAATTGAGGGTGAAGCCCTCCACAGTTTCCCAGGTTTTTAAGAACATTCAGTGCTTTTTCAGAGTTAATCTGGTAGACAGTAACAATCTCAAAGTGCTTTATGCATTTTCATAGAAGAATAATCGGAGGCAAGGACTACTACCAAACTGACAGTTATTGGGTGCAGGAGGTAACAGTTACTTGTGTGATTTTTTTTTAAACAAAGATAGTGCCCTCATTTTTACATTTCTGACATAATCCCATGTGGGACATGTAAAATATTAAACCTTCTGCAAGAGGGTTTCTCTTGAAGTGCCTGTATGTATAAAAGATGGAAAACAGCAATGTAGACTTCCCTCCCTGCTTCATTGATGACTGAGGCCTTATTTGCAATGGAAATCCACCCCTGTCCTTGTAGTACGAGTGCTCTCAGATGATGAGCTACCTGAAAAGACGTTTTTTTATGTGAATGGACCAAGTGGTAACTTTGCCCCAAATTCCTTTATGTGAATGATGAATGTGGTGTTTCACTCACGGACATGGGCAGACTGGCTCCCTCCACCACTCCCTGCTGCATGATCTCTCCTTTATCTTTATTCACAAACCCTTGGAAAGGCTTTGCACACTTTCAGCTGCTCTCTAATGATTACTCATTTGCTAGCAATGGTTTGTGGTTTAGACAGAAATGCAAGCTGACCACTGCTTTTTAGTTTCTGTTTTCCTATACAGCTCCTCAGTGTTGACTTTCTCCCCATGCCATTGTCCATTGCTTTATGAATAAAAGCATGACTTTTACCAAGGTCTATACCAGTGTCACCATTAGTTTTACAAAGAATAAGTTGTATGTCCCATTGTTCTGCAAATGCCATTAAACTCTCCCTGTCCCAAGAAGCCATCAGCCAGCTAAGTGCAATCAGCAGTAAAATGAGAGAATATGTGCCTTACTAACTGAATTATCACATATTGACACCAGGCTGTGCCCTCCATAAGATTCTCCAATAAAATCTCCCTTATGGATAGTCAGAATTGTGCAGAATCAAAGGCTCATTTTGAAGTCTGCGACTTCTTCAAGACACTGCCTTACCCTGGGTGAGGTTGCACCTGAGGATAGTGCCTTTCCTGACCTGGGCCACCATTTCAGTTCAAAATAGGGCATGTGTGTGGCATGAAAACCTGAAGCAAAAGAGAAGTGGAGTGAAGGTTACAGGAGGAGGAGGTGATTGTGTGGGGAACAGAAGCACCGGGAAGAAAAAAGGAGCAATTCTTAGGAATTCTTAGGAACCCTCAGTGTGGAAACCTGAGAGGTGTTAAGGATGTAGATGGATTGTAGCTTATTTCTTCTTATCATCCTTTCATGTCTAAGAACTACTGTAGTAAATTACATTAAGGCTTTGTGAGTATTTTTAATAATATCTTAAGAAAAATTAAAGAAAATTAACTAACTGGGCTGGGATCAGGAACTTGAGGAAAAGCAGAAATGGTGTGTTAGGAAGATATTCTCTCACATGGTCTTTATAGTCAAATATTTCATGGAATCATAGAATATCTCAAGTTGGAAGGGACCCATAAGGATCATAGAGTCCAACTCCCTGCTCGTTGCAGGACTACCTAAAACTAAACCGTATGACTAAGAGCATCGTCCAGACGCTCCTTGAACTCTGACAGGCTTGGTGCCATGACCACTTCCCTGGGAGCCTGTTCCAGTGACCGACCACCCTCTCAGTGAAGAACCTTTTCCTGATGTCCAATCTGAACTTCCCCTGACACAGCTCATACCATTTCCTCGTGTCCTATGGCTGGTCACCAGAGAGAGAGGAGATCAGCACCTCTCCCTCCGCTGCCCCCCTTGGGGAAGTTGTAGACTGCAAGGAGGTCACCCCTCAGCCTTCTCTTCTCCAAGCTGAAGTGACCTCAGCTGCTCCTCCTAAGTCTTGCCCTTGAGGCCTTTCACCATCTTGGTCGCCCTCCTCTGGGCACACTCTAATAGTTTGATGTCCTTCTTGTATTGAGGCACCCAAAACCGCACACAGTACTGGAGGTGAGGAACGCAGTACTAGAGAAGAGAAAGGTCATCTGCTTCACTGAGGGATGGCAGAGCGGATAGTGGGCACCCCCCAGCTGTCAAGGACTGTATCATATGCAAGCTCATCCCACTGTAAAGTATGACTACATTTTAAGTGTTAAAAACTAGCATCACCTCTAGATATGTCCTAGCACAGTTAATGGAGAGGTGTAACTGGAAAGCATGCGTGATACACATTGATGTACTCAAGTATGTGTGTAGAAAGGCATGTTGTTCTCACTAGAATTATTCGTGAGCCTTTTGAGCTACAAATTATTTGAAAAGTATTAACATTTATTTTGATGATACAATTCTAATGAAACAAAATAAATGGTATGAATCCCATTCTGCACTTAATTGCTCCTGTCTGTCCGACTGGAAGCTCCCAATGTGCTCATCTATTTCTTTAGGAAACCATTTTCTCCATGCCTTTTAAAGACTTTCTCCAGAACATCTTCATTTTTCACTATGCAGAGTCCTGAGGCCATTATGCTTTACTGGGGTAACGAAGTCTGTTAGACCCTTTTTACTTTGTCTCCTATGGTACAAATTGCACTGTTCTTTCTACGCTGCTGCTGGAGTTCAGATACAGTCAACAGCAAATGTTGACTACTTCTGTCAGGCACTGCATCTCTGTATCTGTCTTCCATCCTTTGTTTCTTCCTCCATGCTCCGTTATTTTCTGTAAATGCTATTTATTGTGGTCAGCATTCTGCCAGATCCATTTCGCTGCATTTAATTACCCTGTGCTGAAGAGTAGCTGAGCAGTTAACAGAAGTTGCATGCTCACAGAGCCTTGCTATAGGGTTTTTTTCTCCAGCATGAATGTTGAATCATTGAATATCAGCTGAGTTTGAAATTTACCTGAATATGTTCTACTATTCCAAAGAGATTACACAATGGCCCTGATTAGCAGCAGCATTTTGTAATACCACTTAAGGCTTTATCACAGTGGAGTACTGCCAGTAATAGTCTTTAATTCACTTATATGTACCAATTCATCTCTGTCAGGTTTCTATTAATTTCTTTGCTGTTTTACTTTGTCCCTATCGCCTATATAATAAGGCATGATTTTCACATTTATGTAGCCAAAATAAAATTTAAAAAAAATTAAATCTTCAGCAAATTAACTGTGGTCCTCTGATTTGAGACAACTGTGCCATCTTTCCATTTACGTTCACATTTAATCCACTTTTCACAAGTTAATGTATTTAGGAGAATCTAGGTGGGTCAAGTGGTCAAGGGGCAGTAACAATTTTACTGGCTAATTTAGATAAAAAGTTTCAGTATTGAGTTAGGTATATTAACTGCAAAGTGGAGGATAGGTGTAGAATTAAAACTGTATGTGTTCACGTGTACGCACACGTGCATACACACTTGTGAAAAGCCACACTATATTCAGCATTAACTTTTTTCATCAGAAGGATGAGCAACTTGGTTACAAAGGTCATTGCCAGAGATAAAGAACAAAATTGCTGCATGTACCTTTTTGTTTTATCTGGCACCGGTTTCACAGTGTACTGGAAGATCTAAACAGTTGGGTTTGTGGTTGGTGCTCCAAATTTGTGTGATGAATCAGCATCTGTGGTTGCTGTTGAAGCAGATCCAACTGTATATTTGTTCTTTCTTTTTTGTTGTTAGGATTGGTGCAAAGCATCAGGAGTTACGGCAAAAGCAACTGAGAGGCCTGAGTGATTATTCTACTGGTCCTGGAGGACCTGACATTGACGATGATGAGGTGGATCCAAATTATGCCAGAGTAAACCACTTCCGAGAGGCTTATCCAGCAGCAAGCATCTACAGGCCATCATCACCAGCAGTAGCAGAAACCTTTGTATACCCACGTGATTCTCCTTCAGCACCAATGGAGAGGGAGCACTTGGAAGGACTGTATGCAAAAATAAACAAGCAGCACTACCCACGGACTCCTGGTGACAGGTAATATTGCCACCTAGAATTACAAACAATGATAGCTTGGTGGGGAGGGAGCCTGGGGCTGGGCGGGGGGGCTGTTAAGATGCCCCAAACCCCTGTATTTACTGACTAGAAAGCCATGGATTTCCTCTTAACCAAAACCATGATTTGCTGCAGCAGTACCCCCAAAGCATCTGAGCAAGGCAGCAGTCAAACAGAAATCATTAAGGAAAAGTCCGTATTTCACAAACAGAATGGATGAATTGACTCCAGTCCAATTCTTGCACTGCTGAGAAGAGTGTTTTTTCCTCTTTCAATCGGGAAAAGTTCTTACCCTGCAGCAAAAATAATCTCTGTTTTCAGATCCCTTTCGATCCTGCTGATCATCAAGTGCCTATTAGTAACAGGTTTTGTATGATAGCATGATGTATTGCATATGTTTATGGTTTAGTTTTCCCCAGCTGTGTAATATTACGCACTTTCAATTAGGTTGGGGAGAGGACTGGGAATCATGGCATTTTTATGCAGACTGTGAAGTGTGGCTTCACAAGACTGATTGCCTTTCACAGCCTTTCCAATAACCAAGTGGGAAGGAAAGAGCAATTTTTAATCCTTACTGTCAAGCTTCCAGGTTGATAGCATTAAAGAAAGATGGTCAAGTTTTTCACTGGGTTAAAAAGAAAAAAGAAATTCCTTTGAGTTGATGATGTACCCATCATTATGATGATTTTAAAACTAGTTGCTTCTGGAATTTGGGGCTAAAAGAATGTAAGACTTCATTACTATCATGGTGTTAATATATTGATGTTGGGTTTTTCAAACCAACGTATGAGCGTGTAGGCAAGATCTACAAGTCTATGTGAAAAGAAGAGCTGACAGAGTAAGGCATGAGGGGCTTGAGGAATTGTTCACGCTTTGAGTTCATACTACAACCTGTAGTGTCTCCCGATAGCCTCAATCTGTGCTATGTGATACCACACTTGTTAATTTTGGAGAAATATGCGAGCACAGAAGTAGGAGTATTTTCAGTTTGTGGCATCATAGTGCTTTAAAAACATCTACTGAGTCATTGTTATAAATAGTAATAAAACACTTCTGACATAAATCAGAAGTTTGTAGCTGGGAATGGGCCAAGTATCTCTCTTTTTCACCTAAATACAGTATGGTAGAGATCTTTCCAAACATAATGAGATTGCTAATTTTTTTCTGCCATATTATTAACTCTTCCCTTACTGCGTAAGGGTAAAATAAGAGGTAGTGATCGCAGCTTTTTGCGATGTAGCAGGTTTTGCTTTACCAGAAAAGTCTTGAGGCGATTGTCACTGAAGTCACACAAACATTTGTATATAGTGAAGGGATCAGAAACTGAGTTCATACTAACTCAGTAAACCAAGATCTGAGAATTCCCAGTGGGAGAGAGTTGAAATTCAGGTTCATGTGTATTTTTCAAATATAAATATATACAGGTGTAACTCAATTGGAGTAAGACGTTGTCATTAAGGTTGCTTCATAATTTCAGTTTTAACAGGACTTCACAGCTTTACGTTTTAAAAATGTGATCAGTTTTGAAGTGTGGTCTATACATTGTTTTTCCATGCAGCAAAAAGAAATGCTCAAGTCTTTCCCTCTGGCCTTTTTTATTTGATTGTTGGTATTGTGGCTGTAACTACACTGAATGAACTCTTGACTTGCTATGTGGACAAGATTGAAGTCCCAACCAGGTTTGGATTTGGTGTTGGGATCCTGGATTTTAGTGTGGATTTAGCTGTAATTGCATGATAGCATGAAAATTTAGTGAAAAACTAAAATGAAAACATCTAACAGGCAAGAAAAGTTATCTCATATCTAAGCCCGTGATCAGAAGTCACGCTGAGAGGCTGTTCCATCTGTGTTGATTCTGTACTGAAAGACAAACAGTCCACAACAAGTTTGCTTTGTTGAATTTCTCAGACTTGTAGAGGTTGTTTAACCAGATTAGGAAAAAATAGGAAATGTGGGATTCTTATTAGGCTGCCTTTGTTCTTTTTTTAAATCTTTCTTTCCTTTGTCTCAGAGACAAAAAGGTGGTTGTTATTCACCAGCAGAAATGTGCCAAACGTGAATAATTTTATGTGAATTTATGCAGTGAGTCATGAGGTCTCAGCCAGCAGTTGTTGAATATAGTGGCAACTTCAGGCAAGGAAATCTTTCCATGTTAGAGGCAGAGTATTGAAAGGAGAAAGAGAAGTGGAAAGAAAAATCCCTGGATAACATGTTAATTACAAAAACAAATCTGCTTTCAAGGGTCAAGTATGAAAACTACCTTGTCTGCCTCAAAATGATGGGAAAGGGCTATAATGGATGCTTATTAGCCAAACCAAAGTTATTTTGTGTGTGTAGGTCTTAGCGTTTATCAATACATTTGTCATGTAATAGCTCATGCTTTGGTCTTGCTAACGCATGCATGCTCTCTCTCAAAGTTTTGCTATTAATTTTACTTTAGATGGATGGCTTTTTCTCCCACCTCTGACTCTCAACTTGTAATATAATGTGTGGAGATTTGATCAGTGACTAAAGTAAATGGGTTTTGGGGTAGAAGGGGAATTTGAACGCAGAGAGAATAGATTATTTCATTTTGGTCTGAGAATTCCAGTTATGTGTCATTATGATAGAGAATTAAAACTCATCACTTGCAACAAGAAGTTCATTTTTATTTTATTTTTGCAGAAGAGTGTATTAACATAATTAATGCCTTTTAAAATTTGGAGACCATTTGTAAAGTAAGAAGCTCAGTGGTCAGATAAGTGCTGGTCACAATTTGCATATACTTTCCCTTTTCTTGTCATCAGAATCCATCAAGCATTCCTGGTTCGCTCTTCTCAGTAGATACGCAGTTTAAACTGAGAATCTCCCTCAGTATGCAAGAACGCAATAGGCTGCACATGTATGAAGTCCGTTGCTTTAATCATTATGAAGTATGTTTGCTGCCTCCAAGCACTGCTCCTTGGGGCACACACAGACCTGCTTCACGCTCCTGCTTGCATACGAACGTCCCCTTTACCTACACTTGCATCTGGCATCTCAGGGGTTTTTTGCTTTGGGTTTTTGGGGGGGTTGCTTTGTATCTTACTTGCAACTGTTGTGTAACGTTCTTCTGCACTGCTTCACAATTGTTGATTTTCATTCCGACGATGACTATATTCAGTGAAATAGATGTAATTTTTTGTGTATATTTTGCTGAAAGCTTTGGAATTCTTAACTAAGAGAGGTGCTATATAAATGTAAATTGTCCTTATTAATGAATATAGTGAAAGCATTAGCATGATCACTGTATTCTGTGAATGTTAAGTTAAAGAGAGTGAAAAAAAAATTAGCTGGCAGAATCACACATTTCTCTGTAAATCAAGCATTTTCCTGTTTATTTCTAATTAGCCACAATTTTCTGTAATGCAAATGGCATCCCAAAGGATGCTGCAGCCTGCACAGCTACCTCGTGCAGCTGGGGAACTTTGCAGGGTCTTTGCCTGAGACGCTGTACGTTTCCCCGCCTGCAGCAGAGGCTGGGTGATCTGTGGCCCATATGTTCCTGAAATGAGTTGTAAGTCACATCTCTCTGAGTTTTGTCATCAAGGCTGTACCATGACAGTGCTAAGTTGCACCATGGCAGAGCCTAGGTGTCAGACCAAAGCCAAAAGAGCATATGCACGACACTATTATCACTTAAATGTCAGGCATGTCACATGGTGCAGCCCTTTCTCACGTTTCGAATAAGCAATTTCCTCTTTTTTTCCTCCCTTGAACATGGTGCTGTCAAGTATATCCAAACACCCCAAGTATGTCTCCAGAAAGGTTCTAGAGACTTTGTTCAACTTATTTCCTCAGCCCAGAACTATGAAATATTTAAAGTCTGATGCCAAACTCATTGCCAAGTATAATTCTTCATTTATTTATGTGTCTTATCTTGGGGAATTTCAAAGTGCTGGTCTGACAAAAACACATACAGTTTTCCTTTGTTTAGTGAGAATAGATTCAGAGCTGTATCTTGTTGCAGATTTTAAAAAATACCAGCATTGGTATTTAAAAAACCCAGCATTGTTTTATTACAGAGGAGTAGAGTCCAAAGCCCCAGTCTGATCCAGCTTTCCATTTTTGGAGATGCTATGTTGGGTCCCACTGTGCAAGATCTTCTACTCTACAACGTTAATTAATTAATTGAAAAATGGATCTTCCTTATTTCAGGGTGAAAGTTTCCTTATGGAAACTTGCACTCTTCCAGAGCGTTCAATCTAGCAGCATACAAAGTTGAAAATGGGGAAATGAAACCCATACCTCTGCGCAACCTTAACTCTGTCTCTCACGTCCCACCCTCAGAGCTGGCCAGAGTCATGAGAGAGAGAGGGACAAGACATTGAGCCGTCTGCCTCTCCCTGGAAAGGATCAAAGGAAAAAATTGCTACGCGTGTCCTGAGAAACCAAGTGGCAATGTAAGCTATGTGTAAGCCTGAGAGGAGAGTAAAAAGGGTCTGGAGTTTTGAAATTTAGCAAAGGGAGCATTTTTTACTAAAAAGCAGGCTAAATGCTTGTCTTTTGGGCAGGTGTATGTCACTCCCATCCTGCTGATGAATCCAAGGCCGTAGGAATCCAGAGCTGCACAGAAAAGGCTTTGTTCAAAAAGGGCAAATTAGGGTTGCCCAGATATGTTACTTAGCCCCTGTAAGCCAGAAACTGAAGTTTTTTGTTCTCAGTTCAAAGTACTGTGGGCATTGCTCATTGTGCGTCTATTTACAACACTTTTTATCACTGACTAGCAGAAAAGCAATCCACTGCTGTAAAAGTGGATGGTCTTTTGCTCAGGAATGGTTATTCTTTAAGATGGATATCATGAAGGCAAGGTAGAAATTGAATGAGACTGTGTAATATCTCCGTACCCTTTGCCACTGTACCTTGTGTTACAGTGGAAAGAGAATTATGGTCATGCATTGGAATATTTTAATTTACAAAGTGCGACAAGTAGAAGCAAGGCGTGTACTCTCATTTACCATATAGCCTCTTCTGCTTGGTGTCCTAAAATCATCTACGCTGTTTCCCTGTCCTGTACTACCCTACATCCCCTGAGACTCTCCTCTGATTCCTCTGGAATTTATTCTTTCTGAAACATACCACAGGGCCTTCTGAACCTTTGGCTGTGATCCGGTCACTGTTCCCCATAATGTTGAAACCAGAAATTTAATGTTTGGCAATTTACTGTCCTTCATGGCTGATAGATTTCTGACAACAGTTAAATTCAAACTGGCTTTGGTAAGTACAGCAGCGGTTCAGTGGTTCCTGAGGGCTTTCAGTAGAGCCGTCCTGCTCATGGAAGCAGGCAGTCCAGAAATGCCTTTGGCCACCAGTTGCACAGGAGTGTAGGTTGTGCCATTGGAGTTATGCTTGTACTGTGCTTTTTGCTCCTGATAGTATTTGCAGTTCTCTTCCTCAGCAAGGACAAATGGGGGCTGCATACTCACCGTGCTAACTAGGGGAAATGTTGAGTAACTGGACCTCCTGGCACACATTTAAATGAGCCCTGGTTTTGTTTCCCACCTATACGGAAAAAAAAAAAAATCTACTGGTAGCATTCAAGAAAAACTACTTTACAGATAGACTTCAAAATGTGAGTTCCCAGGAACCCCTCACCCAGATCCTTCCAACTTTGGGACCCTAGCCCTATCATTTACTTCTCATGGAAACCCCCAGATTTCATGGAACTCGGGTGACCCTGAGCATTTTAGAGCGTGTCTAAACAGACGGAAGTTGTCAAACTAACCAGAGGAGAGCTGCCGCTGCCATGTAATATGTGCATACTTGTTCGAGGCCATGCATTCTTCAGCAGAAATAAATTCTGTCAGGAATAGCCACAAATCTGCCTGCGTGCATCCTGCCTGCTAGGGTTTGCATTTGGATCACCTCACTTATTGACAGATGTGTAAAATTTTATATACTGCACTCCCACAACTCCCTTGTGACTGTCCTGCTGCAGATGCTCGTGAGCCTGAGTTTTGGCAGCTGTGTTAAGCATTCAGGTTTGGGGTTTTTTTTCCCCTCCAGCCCTGTCTTTTCTTATGTAATATATTATTGCATGGAATTATTTTACGTTCATTCTGCCTATTTATTGGTAATGTCCCATTCTTTCAGTCGTTTGGATGCAAATGCAAAAGATAGGTCCCTGGAGAAAGAGCAGGTCTGTTACTGGAAGATGAGACCATACCAGAGGATACAGAGTGAAATGCAGATGGTGTTGTCAGCCTCTTAAATGTACAAATAAAGACAAAATGAGATCGTCCATGCAGCTGGAATGAAATCATATGGCCTTGCATGTGTTCCTGCCATAGCATATTTCCTAGTGTGAGCAAGAGATGCTAAATTCTGTCTTGTGCAGGATGTTGTTTGACCAAAAGCTCATGCTTGCTCCTTTAACCAGTAGCAGAATAATGTGTGTATATATTAACTTTTCTCTGCACAATATTTTTTTAATAAAACACCATTTAATTTTAAATGCTAATATGTGTGTGTGGTTAATTAAGAAGCTAGAATTGACTATAAGGTTGGTAAGCTCCAAGAAAGAGAGAGGAAGATCATTACACTTCTGCTCATAGATAGCTATTTGTGAACCAGCTGATAATGTGCAAAATTAAGATTTCGTAAGTGGCATTTTAAATGAATGGTTAATGGCTGAAGATTAATTTAAACAGTCAAAGTTGTTCAAAAGAGAAGCTGTTAAAATCTTGTTTATAGGCCAGTCACTTCCATACTTCAAGTGCAAACCCTAATAGCATGTGGTATTTCCATTTAGCAGGCAAGCAATGTAACTAGGATATTTTCCTTGAACAAGGAAGTCTACCTTACTGGATAAGCAGGGTGGATGGATGGATGTAGCATTGTGTACTGTGTTTTCTTCTTCCTAATTAATAGTTGTCTGGTAGTAGTACAGAGAAATGAATTTCCTCTGAGAATTTGCTAACCTTAAATAAAATTGCTAGATCTTATTTTAATTAAATTATAAGGGACATGGTTAAATCTGATGTGATTCTATTTTCCCACTATTCTCCAGTAGTCTGTTCTACTTCATACACTTTAGGGTTTTCAAAATGCCCAGCTTTTCATTGCTTCAGGTTGTCTTCTGTCAGAATGAGTCTCTTTGGCCCCATCATTAGCCTTGCAGAGTTGCTCTAGCTAAGAAAAAAAAAAAAAAAAAAAAAGGTGTGTTTTCAGTCAGGTTTATTCTGTACTGCAATTCTGGTTAAATGATGAATGTTAACCTAGTCCCATTTTCCTGACTGAAGAGAAACAACAAGCAGAAGGTCATTATGCTGCTCACAGTTGTGAGGCTTGTCCTTCCAGCAAGTCCTTTGCCAAGAAACTGTTTGTTTTTCTTTTGTTTTCTCTTTCTCTCAGCCCAGTTTCCAGTCTTTTTGTTAACTATCTGCTGGTTTTCCCCCAGCTTCTTGACACAGTCATTTTGCCTTACGATCTCCTAGCTTCTGGATATGCAAGTAGTTCCAGAGAAAGCCCTGGTGCCTTGGCCTTGTGCAAGCTTTGCTGTGTAGCCCAGTGTAAGATGAGTCTACATTGCTGACCTCAGGGAGCTCACGCTCTATCCAAAACTGACTTTCAAAAAATCTTCTCCGAAGTTTTTTCCTAGCTGCTACTAGTTAAATGGAAGAAAGGGATTCTTTCTTCCATTGTAGCGATAATCTTGGTTTAGTAAAACTGACCGGTAGATGAGGGTATGGGATTTTGTTGTGCTGGACTTTTAAGTCTGTGCATACTATGAGTCTGTCTTTTTTTGGAGGTGGAAGAGGTTGCCCATGAGGAGCACAGACCAGCTCATGTGTATGAGCATCTGTATGTTCAGACTCCGGGTGATGACATGAGCTCACAGCAAGCTCTGTCCTGACTTTTCACTTGTTGTGAGATAAATTAGTGGCTTCTGGCCAAACTATTTTTAAAAAATAGTCAAAGTTCAGTGGGAGACAAAGAATTGTTTCCCAGAAATCTTAAAGTAATGGACAAAGAGTTAAGTTTGGAGGAGGGGGAAAAAGGGCTATCTCTGGACTGCTTCAAAATGCTGAGTAGCTCCAGTTAAGAGAGCAGTCATATCTGTCTAGTAAGGATGGAGAAGTAACTCTTAGATGTGGCAGGGAAAATGGACGTAGACTGACTGGAGCCATGAGAAATGTTTTCACTTTTGTGTGAAGTTATCCATGGTCAGTGGGACCTGTGCTAACAGGTTCTTCTGAGCTACAGGTAGAGCAATCCCCAGCCCTCCTCCTCATTAAGCAGTGAGGAGCATAACTGAGTCCTGAGAGTCTTCAGGCAGCATCCCACAATTTCTCATACGTTCTCAAAACAAACACTCGATTGGTTTTCCCAGCTCACCAGGAAAAACTCTTACACCAGTTGAGATGACTGCAGCACAGGGAACCATGGGGCACACCTCAGACCTATCAGCATTGCCAGATTATGCTGCCACCAGGAACGACGCAGTAACTCTGGTAGGGTTTTTCAGCATGACTGCTCATGTCCAGGCAACGTGCTTAGATTTGTATGGTACTCATACAGCTTAACTGTGTAGTGGAAACCTTACGGTAGAAACTTGTCGTCTCTACGCATCCATAAGATGTAGGGAATTCTTGCCATACACTGGTTTTTCTGCAGTCCCAGTTTACCTGGTGTTTACACTGGCAGATCTTTAAGATTTTTCTGCTAATCTTAATTATTCTGTTCCACTGAGTGACTTAGCTCTCAACATAATAAGATATAAAAGATCTAACAGGGCCACAGATCTGACCTCAGAATGAGTCAATGGGAACCTTCTCATGGAGGGTTCAGGCATCTAATAGCAGGATAAAAGGACTACTCCTAAAAAGAGTCCAGGACCTTGCTCCCTGCTTGTGTCAAGGTGCCAGCGGTGAAAGGTTACCCAAGCACTTAGTGAGCAGCATTGCTGACAGCAAGTATAGGCAGAAGCATGAACCAGATCTTTCAGTTAGCAGAAAACTGTAAGAACTGATGTTGTTTGGAAAGCTGAAAATCACTCAATATTGTGCTAGCAAAAATATTGGGAGGACTGATGAGATGTGATGGAAATGGCTTAATAGGCAACAGGATGCTGAATAAAGAGAGAATAATTGTGATTATTGTCTGACAGCTGTGCAGAGCATACAGTCAATGACAAGCTCTAAAACGTGCTGTTTTTCAATCCATGATCACAAGTCTACTGGCACAGACAGTAATCTAAGGGGTCATAGTAAGCCAAGAAATAGTTTATTGTTTCATCAGCTCAAGTCTTCTGATGTAGTTAAGTTGGTATATACTCTGAACCTCTGTGACTGTCCTTACATTCCCGCAAGGAGACCTGGCACCCATATGGTGTACTGTGGCTAAGGAGCAGTTTCTCTGGCAGGCCATGCAGCAGCAGAGAATGCGTTGACATTGATCAAGGTATCGGTATTGATCTTGGGATGGTCTAAGAGAATTGTGACTATTTTGTGGAGAGTGATGTTAGACTGTCGTAGAAAATGAAATAAATAACTTGTCTTAAACTATATTGTGGCCTGCATCTGAGAGAAAGTAAGGTCTTTTGTTAGGACAGAGGGACGTGAGAAAATGATGTTGCTTCAGATAACCACACTGGTTATCTTTTTTTATCACTAACTTGTCCTTGATGTCTGGAGGCCATTTTTAGAAAGTGGTGGAGAGTGATTGCATGAAAGATTTTATACTCTTCAGTTGCCTGCAAAACACGTAGCTGCCTTCATTTTTTCATTCCATCAAGCTGAAGCAGAGAAAAACAAAAAACAACTCATGATAAAAAAGGTGCAAGAGGAATGAGTGAGACCTCTAGAAAGTGCTAAAAATGAAATAAATATACTTGTAGAGCAATAGATGTCCTCTTAATTTATTTTTTCCCCTTCTTGCTTCTCTCCAGTTTCCTACTTGTGTACCAGTAGGTCAGTGTGACAGTTTTGCGGTGTCACAGTCCTCTGTTGAATCTGTACTCTGAGAGGTTGTTAGTCCCTTCCCTCCAGTGGCTTGGAAGCAGTAAGGAGAAATGAGAAAGGGCCAACTAATGTTTTAACATTTCAAACAACATCTTATCATTCAGTCTTTGACCCATATTTGTGGTTTAATTTCTTCATTCACTTAAAATTTTAATCTTAAATAAAATTTTTCGGCATAGTAGTATCTTAGGGGCATTTCTTCTCAAAGCAGTATTAGCTAGAACATGTCCTTCAGCTGTGGAGTTTATCTGTTATAAACACTTCTGCCCTTAGGCTTTGATGCCTACTTAGTCCTGGATATGGTTATTACCTTGTAAATGGGAATCAACCGCAAATGTTCATTATGGTATTTACATAAAATGCATGGAAAACAATGATTTTGAGACTGGCCTGTAAGTTTAAGCATAGAACATGTTTCTAATGCAAGTGTTGTACATGGCCTGGCAATTGAAAAGTAAGCAACAACACACCTTCAGAGGGATGAAAACATGTTCAAAACATGGTCTGTCTTGCAGCGAGGTGGCGAGAGGGCAACTGTTTTCTATGCCTGAGTCATCATAATGCTCAATAATTGTCTGAAAGGACTGCTTTAATTGAGCACTTGTATGCCCTAAGTGTGATGCTAACCAGGGGACCTGGACTGCTTCTGCTCTGCTCTCAGGTAATGACAGAGGAGGCCTTCTGTGGCTGGAGTCCCTGCTTTACATATCAGCGGATACTTCCATAACATGACAAAGGGGTGTGAGGTCGTGGAGAAGGGTTGGGGAACAGCATCACAGCAATAAACCTGTTCCTAATTGCTATTGATTGTTAGTACACAGATTACAAGCAGACAGTCTGCAGTCCTTCACCTGAATAAGGTGTTGTTTTCTTCCTTTAACATCATCTGCCGTCCCTGTCCCTGATTTGAAAAAAAAAAAACAGGAGGCAATTATTTTGTGCTTCTGTATACAATAGCAATGTTTAAGCAGCAGCTGCTTCAGAGAGGGAGAGTAAAGGGGACTGGGGGGAAGGGATTGATCTTTTCCTCCTTTTCTCTGTAAATACCACTGTCTGCATCAGTGGTGATGCTTTGACCTCTTTGCTACAGAGCTTGAAAAGTCTCTTGCGCTTAGTGACATGTTCTGGCTCCAAAACTGAACAGGCAGAAGTCTAATTCTCTTTCTTTGAGTGTTGCTACAGATAGATTATCAATCTAAATATGGTAAGTGCTCGAGAATTCCTCCCAAAATCTAGACTCGTTAGTCTGAGTACTGGTATTTTTTTACATGTCTGTGTGGCTTCTGAAATGATTAACAGTATTCCTTCATACCTTTTCGCCTTTAATCTGCACTCTGCCCACTATCTCATTACTATTAGCTGTGGCAAATATACCAGATGTCTGAGCAGCTTCATTGTTCTGTTGTTTTTCTTTTCAAGACCCTAGTGCATAGATAGATGTTAATTTCTCTTTTGTGTTAAAACCTGCCTCAGAGGAATAAGATTACCAGTGTTCAGTCTTTGGCCGGTAGAGGTACTGAGGTCTCATATCTCCTGAATGCTTTGTCTCAGTTAGTGTTTCTACTAACTCAGTGCATTTATAGTAAAGGTCTGTTCTTCTTTAATGCCCATGGAACCTTAAATTAATATCCCCAACTTTAAGAAAACATTTTAACATGTTTTCTAAATGTTTTCTTTATTCCCAGGGTTGAGAAATGATACACAAAGACACCTGCTCTTCCAAGTGGGTGGAAATTGAAAATCGTGCCAAGAAAAATGCTGTTTTTCAGAAAAGATTCAAAATATGCATTGTTTAAAGTGTGGCATAAACAAAATAGATTATGTAAGGTTCGCGGGCCCTTGTTTGGGATGAGATCACTCGCTCATGGGTCTGTAGCTTCTCTACTAACAGTGCTTAGTGCTTACATCTAAAAAGCATGTATGAACTACTGGTTTCCCCATCAACTTTGAAAAAGATAATTAGGAAGCTACGGGCACTGAATCAGCACAGCTCCTATCAGTTCTACATTGGAGCCACTGGTGTGCTTGAGTAACACAGCGGTGGCTCCAGACCTTTAAGAAAATGCATTTCTTTAAAATGGGTCAGGAAACAACTGATTGATTTACAGGTAACAAATGTGAATGTGTGTTTACTGGGAAGAAAAGTGACAGTTCACGTCTGAATTTAGATAAACACATAAATTTGGTAGTGGATGCTTCATTTCTGTAGATGTAGGTAGTAACATGTGATAGTCACTGGATATGATAAGATTGTAGCAGTTGCCACAGCACATAAAAGGGTACAAGAACAGATGAAATCATTAATGCTTTCATATTGTATCCTGTCTTATTTCCGGTAACATAGCATGCCTGGTACTTAATGGGGCAGATCTTTGAAAGAATCAGCAGGTATGATGTTCTGGAAAACATGAAAATCTGCAACCTTGCATCAGAGACAGAAGCGGTATCTTGGATCTGACATTTTTTTAAAGTACAAGTTGTGCCATTGGTATAGTTACATAAGCTAGAAATTGTAAATTTATGTTGCACAATCTGAAAAGCAAATGATAGCATGTGGATTTGTATCTGCTGCTCAGAAAGAAGACTGATGTGCAAGTCCTGTTTCCATCAAAGTAAGTGGCAAAATTTCTGTTGATTGAGGCGGGAAATCAGAACGGATTCCCTTGCCTGGTTGTCCCTGAAAGAATGATGAAGTGCTGCTTTCTTTTCTGTTTTATACTTACTAGTTTCACAGCCAGATCATTGTAACTTGAGCTTTTTTGCCATACTTCTGCATGACTGTTTTTGTTAACCACTTTTATTACCTTTTGGCCTGTTCTTTGCATCATACTATTGACAAAATGAGTTTTACATTTTTCTACCCCAAAGTTTAGAGCATAGAATACGGAAGAAATCCATACAGAGAAGGTCTGAAACATTAATTGGACTAGACTACGGCATTTAGAGTAACCTATTCTATTGTCCATTTACTTTCCACATGAAATGAAAACTCTATTTTGATCTGAACTGTCACAGATAATTTCTGCACATAAAACACATCCAGAGACAGCTTTCAAATGGAGTTGTCACTTCTTATTTAGCAGGCTGGGGACTCTCTATTGTTGTCAAACCCTCTTTGCAAAAGCATCACTAATACAGTGATTTGCACAGTTGTATGTAAGAGGAGGAATGGTTGCACAGCCTCCATGAAACAAAAAACTGTATGTAGGTGCTGGAATCCTCTGCAGCTGAACTTGCCTACTGCTTAGGAGAAAATTCCTTTTTTTTTTTTTTTTTTTTAATACTATTTTTAAGTAGATTTTCATACTGTGTGCTGGTGTAGGGAGGGGTTGTTTTTAGTGTAATGAGGTTTTAGTGTGAATAGTGATGATTAACATTTAAAAGCTAGTAACCAACATTCTGTTATATTCCCTGACCTCTGTGGGACCAGAAGTTTGGCTTTAATGTCTTCACAAATTTCAGGAATTCTTAAGCAAGTGTATTGGGAGTATCTCTGAACTGTAAGTACAGAACTGGTGCCTCAGAGTGTATTCCAGACAAGATGCTGAGGCAAGGCTGTATGTAGGGCACTTGTTTCCAGACTGCTATTCTGATGGTGGCCAATGTGGCCATCTGGTGAGGCTGGCTGGAAGACCCAGCTATGGCATCGCAGAAGATGACAGCTTAAAAGTTGAGAACTACCATTCTTTAGACTTTATTTTTATAATGTTCAATTTGCTCTCAAACATAATATATTTTCATAAAATAAACTTGCCTCCTGGCCTCAGTTGTATTCTTATAAATTTATGCTATTGGAATATGCAGTTAAATAGTAGTAATGTATGATTTTTATTTCATTTTCCTCTCAAGGTCAGAAAATTGACCAGGATTAGGGGGTGAAGAGTTCAGTTAGTGTGATGAGTTGTCCTTTATTGCTGTCTCCACAACTACTCTATGCAGGATTAAACAGCAAAACACAAGCTGGCAGAGTGCTCTTCTAACCTAACTCTGCACCACAACACAGATAGCAGACTATCTGCTGATCTGTCTGATAAGCATGACTTTGTCAAATCCACATGTATGTTCAGGAGTGAAAGGAGTGAAACACAGATGAGGCCCGAGAGCTGGGGTCTTGCATTTTCTCCAGCTGCCTGAGCCCTTTACGTATCTTCACTGCTGCAGCTGGGGTTGGGAGGCAGAACTGGAGGGAGGGAAGCCGCCTGTTGCAGTGTGGAATCTACAGAAAAACAAAACTAAAAGCTAGAGCCTAAAACATTACTGGTCAAAGCCAATTGCCTATTTTAAGGGCCATATCTTCTGTAATGAAGCAAGACATACAGACTGGAAATGACATTCTGATTTCTAAGCTGTATGCCAGAAGATTTGAGGGTTCTTTGTTCAATGTGTCTCAAACTCCTGCCTGGAGAGGGACATGATGAGGAGGGGGTTTCTCCGTTCCCACTTTTGCCTGTAAATGTAGTGTATTCATGAATCAATTTTAATGGCTATCCCATGGGGAGCAGTGAATTAGATGGGGAAAAGAACGGGTAATTTTGTGCATTAATGGAGAATTTACTTGAATGGAGAAAAATGAGGGAAGGAAAAATCTTACGGTCACTGTGCTTAAGTCAGTGATAATGCACGTCCATGGTGTTTTAAGCCTTGGCCATTGCAGAAAAAATACAGCAGATGGAAGCGATCTCTCCTCCTCCTTCTCCCAAATCTTGGTGGGCTGGCTTTGCTTTCCTATCTCCAGGTGGGACACGTGTACAGAGCTGGACTGGATACAGCATATCCATCTCTCTCCTGCTTCAGGAATGGAGGCTGTGATCCATGTTTGTGCTCAGTTGGCAATCTTATAAAGTTGAGGACTAGAGAAGTGGATGGACATTTATCCTACACAGGAAACAGTAGTTTTGGAGGCTGCAGTCTCACAGGTATTCTGTACATACTTTTTACAGTTACCTGGCACCAAAGCTGCTTGGTCCTATTTGTCCAGTAGCTCTATCAAGTTGTTAGTTCTTTTAAATCAAAAAAATCGTATACTGTTTGTCTGTAGTGACTTTAAACAGCAATGAGGCTCATAAACTCTGAAATTGTCTTTGCATCCTGCAGACCAGTATCGTTTCCATATTATCTTGTACTGCCCCACCTGCTTTTACTGTTTCCGTGGCTCTGCTGTGTGTGGGGAGCAGGACTGTCTTTTTATTATGCATCTGTGCAGAGCCTATTGCAGGGAGAGTTGTATCTCTGACAGGGATGTTGCAGTGGCCATTTGTCTGCAGGTATTCCTGAGGCGGTCTTGAAAGATTTGAAGGCCATCTCAAAACTATGTGGAGGTAAGGAAAATACCGGTCAGAAGCTGGAGTGAGCCACTCCAGCCTACATTGTTTAGCCTGGCCCTCACTACAGAATTTGGAAAGGTCTGTACCTTCATGTGTTTGCCTGACCTTTCAGAAGCAGCATATGCCTGTTTCTCCCCTGCTCTCCAAACCAGCTAGCAAATGGCCTGCTCCAATCCAAAGGTGATGTGCTTAGGTTAATATTGGTGTGTCCTTCTGAGAGCACAGTACCATCCAAAAAAAGCTTCAAAGCTCACTTTTCTGCAGGTCTGCCTTCAAAACACGAAGCAAACATGTCCCGCAGCAATGCCAATTACTGACTCTTGAGAATATCCCTAAGTAATGGTCACACCCTCATTTCAAAGGCAATATATGGGGCCATTATCTGAGCAAATACAGTGCATGTCACTGAAAATCCATTGATGATGATGAATTCTGGTTACTGTTGACTGCAGCCAGATATGGGATGGTGAGTAAGGGGTAAAACATTAGCCCTTGAGCTCTGTGGGTTTTTCTTTGTAAAGAGGTCAGGGTTTCATAAGCGCTCAAGCAAAATGCGAAAAAAGGAAAAGCTGGAGATAAGTCTCGGGGAGACGGTGGGGAAATAAGGAGGCAAGGAAAGAAGAAGGAATAACAAAACTAAAAAAGCATCCTTTGGGGGGAGGGGGAAATCAGATGAAAAGATTTTTAAAAGGGAAAAAGTTAAGGATTTGAACGGTGCCAGGAGCTTCTCTTTGCAGACTACCAAAAAGGCGTTTGCATATAGGAGAGTTAATTCAGGTTTAAAAAAGTCCAAGAGTTACAGGGAAAGCGGAATTGCTTGATTATTTTGAAACCTTCAAGGAGAAACATATAGGAAAACTATGGAAAAAAATATAGTGCTAGAAATATTCTTGGTCTGCTGTGAGATGAGTGTGTTTTTGTTTGAAAACACTATCTTCTTAATACTGTTTTAGTGTCCTGAATTTCATTGTTAAATGGGCTTAACTTGTATGAATCTGAAACATTTTGAGATTTTCTTTTTCTAAGTCACTTCTGCTCATGTGATGTGATGCTGCTATACGCCTCCTTCCAGTAAAATATGTAGAATTCCAGAGATGTACTGTCTGTAGATCAAGGTTTGATAAAGTTACCCTTCATTAATACAAATACCCTTTTGTGAAAATACAGGCAGTTTCAGCTCCTCTCATTTCCATAAATTGGTGTAAGCACGATGTATTTTGTATACTTACAGTGGAGACTTAGTGCTAGAAGCGGAACATATTTTGATTTGCAGAACATGGATGGGTGGTATTTCCCCTACCTGTTCCCCTGCTTGATAATACCAAGTGAGTGATTATCCATCCCATCGCTGACCACAGTGAGCAGAGCCAGCTCCCTTCAGTAGTCAGAAGAGGCCCCTGCAGCGGGTGTGTTAGAGGAGCTGCAGCTGGGGTCATGCTCTGTGCTGCCTGCTCGAGCAGTGCCTCCCTCCGCTGTCCCCAGTGGGGCTGGCGATAGGAACGTTGGCAAATATCCTTCCAACGGGGCATTTCAGGAGTGATCTGAGGCCATGGTATACACACGCCCTCAGCATCGATGACGGGTTCTTTTATTTATTCATCTTGTTCGTGTTACAAAATAGAGGCAATGGAAGAAGAGATTTGTTTTCTTGGTCTTGACTCAGAATACCTTTACCATTAACCGCTCCCGCCCAACCTTTTCTGTAGTATTCACTTGTCAGCTTTGACCATCTTCCCCAGGGTGAGATTTCTCCTCATTTTATAATGAGGAACAGGACTTACAGGTTTTCCTGTGTTGCCACCAAAACCGATGTTACAGCCAGACTCAGCAGCAATGATGGCAACAGGCAATAATAACCATCCTACATAAGATTTAGATTAACTCCTCTTCTGTTTAGTTCATATAATGCCTCAACAGCATGATCTGATATGCTGTTTTCACATAATCCGTCATTCATTGTCTGAGTTAGGAAACTAGGTTCTTCTGTAGCAGATGCAAAGAGATGGGCTCCCCTACATTCAGAGTGGAGCTTCACTTTCTCTGGCTGCAGCTATGTCACTTTATTTATCTGGTTTTTATTTTAAACGTGGTTTGCTTTTTCAAGCATGAGGATTTGGGGGAGCAGTAATGCTTCTATTAGAAGTGTTACCTTTGAGGCTGCTTTTAAGCATAGGGGGAACTAAGTAGTAGTCACTGGCTGCAGACCTCCAGCTCTGGTGGTGAGGGAGGAGAGGAGGAGTGGATGTGTCGGCAGCACGCACAGGCTTGTCTCCTCCATCTGAGGAAGCTGCTGTTGTGGCTGCCAGAGGAAGCTTTGGGGCTTGTAGGGGACAGCTTTGGCACCCACATGGCTCCCATCAGTGGTAGCAGCACCAGGAATAGGAGCCATATTCCCAGTGCTCTCTTTCCCCAGGGAGTGCAGGAGAGCAAGTAGGAGTGGCTCTCTGGGGAGGCAGAATTGTTTCCAGGGCTTGTGGAAGGGAGTAGATAGAGGTAGAGAGTTGCACAGAGGCAGGGGAGGCTCCCTCCGTCCCTATGCATGAGAGGGGCAGAAGCTCTGCACCCCCTTCTTCCCCAACGTACCAGTCCTTTGCTAATTTTCCTCCTCCACTTAAAACTTTTTGGTCCTTCCCTGCCCTCCTCCTCATTTTGTCTCCACAGCCTATTGAAATCTTCCCTGCCTCCTCCTGAAACTTGCTCTGCCATTGCTGAACTGCATTTTGCCACCCCACAAATGAGAACAAAATAAACTACTTTATCTTGATCATTTGGGCAGCAGAATGCAATTTGCTTGTGTTGCTGCAGATCTTTGCGCCAACTTTGGTCTGGACACTTTTATCACTTTGCAATCTAATCTGATGAATATCTGGGATCCTCTTGCATTGGAAGAAAATGTTTTTTTAAGACAAAATTTTTGAAAAAGCCAGCTGTGTACTTATGCATGCACAAACCTACAGTGATATACATGTCCTCATATATCTCTATATGTATGTATGTACATGTATAATAAATAAAAAATATATATAACACTTTGAAAGTCCACACCTAACTTGCTAATGTCAGCTACAGCTGATAGACGGCTAAGTCAGACTTTTTATAGTCCATTTCTAAAATGAAACCATAAATTTTAAAGCCAGTCTTCATCATTGCAGAGAAAAAAGCTTTTCCAGCCTATTGATGAAATATAACATTTGATAGGATTTATGAGGCCCAGATTCAGGAGGATCATTTGCAGAGCACTTAAAGCTGCTTTTTCCTGCCCTTTGCCTTCCCTCCTCCCAAATACACATACCAAAAAAAGCCATTAGTAATGAAAAATTATTAAGGAAGATTTTTCTTGATTCCATACAAATGTCAATTTGAGAGAGAGAAAGAGGAAGAAAACAGTTGCAGGAGTTCTTATAGTAAAGGGGTCTAAGTAGAGCCAGGCTGATTATTAGAGAGGAATACTGACTTTTACTAATAAATACGCAGTGTGATTATTTGCTGTAATACAGTCATTTGTAATGTGTGTGTGTGTGTGTATGTATTTTTAATAGCACCGGATGGAATTTATTTTTTTACCACATTGAGATATTCACAAACCAGCCACATAAAGTTAAAAATAAAAATGATACCCAGCTTCTTGGTATCTTGATAAAGTTTCCTTCTGGCTTGTATTACCAGAGTGATAATTTCAGAAGAAAAACATCTTCTGTAACTTGTGATCACAGTATCTGTCAAATGGTAGGAAATGAAGAAAACTGCCAGACAGTGTCAGATTTATTAACAGCTCTAAGAAAACCAAAATTAATGCATTTTCCCATCTTTCATGGGTTGAAATGTCCATGTGCTGTACTTATCTTAATGGACAAGTGAAGGAAGTAGCACTCATCAATTAAGTCTCTCATTAAGCTGACTACAGCAGGAGTACTATGTGCTTACCAGGCTGTACCTCAAAGGTGTTGCGGTTGTTGTTAAGTAGTGCTCATCCCGCAGATGCCAGGAGCAAACCAGCTTTATGCTGCCTTCAGGAATACAGAGCCAGCCAGCCAGCCAGCTGCTGCACCAGGGAGCATGCAGTCCTTCAGGGCGGGGAGGGGGACAGCCATACAAACCCAGACTGTGCCAGTTGCGTGAGGGGAGTTGCTGGCCTGACTTCCATGGAAAAACTGTATTTCCACCTGTTAATAACCAGTCTTCGACCATTTGGGTTGAAAATGCCTATGTAGGAGGTGTGCTGAAGCTGAATTTTTATGGAACATGATGACAGCTGTTTTGGGGGGGCTGGAGGGAGAAGAAAACGGGTTGTTTTGTCTGTGTAAAAAGTAAAAAGAAGCAGCCTGTGATTCTTTTAATAAGAAGCTGTAGTCTTTCCATACGCTGGAACGGGGGCTTTATATTTAGGAAGGGAACACAGCCTAGACTTATACCAGACTGTGCCTTTTACCACCCCTTGAACGTTGACAATTTGACTAAGTTATAAGATTTAAAGTACTTCCCACACACATGATAGAAACTTGGCTGCTCACTTCACCAAAAGTGCTCGTCCTGAACTGCCAGAGCCTAGACATGCTTTCCCAGTAGTAGGTTCTCCTGGCTGTAGGGACCAGAGGTTCCTGGTGCAGGAGTGAAGGATGAGGTGAATGGGGCATGATCAATGTCCACTTGCCCTTACCCCCCACCTTCCAGGGAGGGAAAGGGTGAGCTGATTTGAATGCAAAATCCTAAGAAATGCCATGGTGGGGTGGGACAAGAATAGGAACAGAGAAGAGACACAATTGCTGGAGCAGCTAGAGGATGGGGAGAATAAAGGAGGGGTGCTGGGTCAGGGCAGAGTTGCGGACAATAAGCGAGTGCTTCAGAGTAGAGAGAAGTTTACCAATACTGCAAGTTTAATGCGCTGTTAGTGTGTTAGACATGAGCCCGCTCATTTGAACCAGTGCAGAAAGGAAGAAGTGCTGTTGGGTGTTCCACAGCACCTGCAGCCTCATCGTTACAGGCAGGCTGCTTTGTGAAATGCTTCTGGGAGATGGGTCTCGAGGAGTGCTGGAAGGAGAGATGCTGACCTAGGCGCATCAGAGGAGGTGTTTCTATACTAGAGCAGCCTGTGGGACGGGGATGTGCTTGTATGGGAAGCCAACAAATGGGTGGAGGAATTGGCATCCTTGGGTGAAAGGTATGAAGGGAAAGACTTCCTAACATCAGGATGAGAACAGGGAATGAAAGGAGCAAGACAAAAACAGATGTGAAAGGATTTGTAGGGTGTGTCTCTAAACATGGCAGTTGAAACCATATGAGAGTCATTCTGTAGAGACAGAGATGGGCCTGAACCAGAACACTTGCTTTAGCATTTCTGGGATTTCCCAGCCAAATGCGGAGAGATAGGCTTGCTCTTCCCCTTCCAGGTGAGATATGCCAGGAAATGATTGTGTGTAGTTTGAAGATTCCATTACTTCGTTTCTTCCATTTTAATTTAACATTTTTCAAAACAATTACTGAAAAGGAGTAGTGCTTACCTTCAATTTTAATCACCTGAAATTCATCCCTGACTTCTCCAAGTGGAAAAGTGGGAGTAATTTCAGAGGTGCAGTGGAGCTGCAGCCATAAGAAGAAGGAGCTAGGAAAGCTGTGCGTCTCTGGAAGTCCAGGAGCTTCCATTGCCTGCATAATAAAAAGTAATAAAGTTACACTGCTAACTTTAGGCCCCCGAGTTCAGAAATATTTCTCTGAAATGCAGTTCGGCTTATAAAGTGTTTAATTCTGTTGATGTGGAGCTTGTGATGAAAGCTAGTTGAAGGAATGTGAACTCTCCAGTCTTTGTGAATACGAACAAAACAACTGTGCTCTGAGTAGCCCAGCTGCGCGGGGGAGAGGTGCCTGAGGAGGGAGGCTGCTGGAAGGGTAGGCAGGGTGGCCTTGAAGGCAGTAGAACTTTGCAAAATCCATCAGCCGCTTCAGCATCTGGCAGGGTTTCTGTTGAGCAATAACCACAAGCTAAATTTGCCATATATAATTCCTGAGAGAAGCTAGTGGTAACTGATGTTTTGACTTTTGAGCGTGTTCCTGTGAAACTGCTCAGATCTCAGTTGTAGTCTGGAAATACTGCCTTATCAGAGAACTAAAATGAATTTACCTTCAGGGTTGTCCCCATGGTAAGATTGTCATAAAATTTTTACCCCCTTGCACTACTACAGTGTAGAAAATATAATTAAGCCTGTTTCTCTTGCACATCTGTTAAATGCTTCATGTGTCATTTTAGTATATATTCAGAATAAGTGAACTTTGGATTATTATATTGGAGTTAGCATGTTCCAAAGAGTGCGTATGGATTATACTCCCCTCTGTGAGAAGCCCCATGTGTTGTAAAAGTCATTCGAGCATGCTCAGCGGTGCTTTCATTTAGCTGTGCCTTGCACTCTCAGCTAGTAAAATACGTTAGAAATAATTTCATTTGTTGTCTTTGCTTTTCTTTAGCTTTAGTTGGAACGTTAAATGCTTTCCTTATAAGGCTTATATGCTTCACCTTGCATGTGCCAGTGGCTTAATAAGAACATCTGCTGTCTTTCTGTGGCAAATCTGATGATTTTTCTATGCACGTATATTTAGTTGTACATATAAATAGAATCCAGGCACTGTTAGATGCGTATGAAAGTGTACATTAGATTGAAATGGTCACATAGGAGGTTTTCTGCAGTTCCATTTATGAAGTATCAAGTTAAAAATGAAGCTGTGAAGTAGCTAGAAAATTTTTTATTTCTGCAGCCAAAGGCATGTGCTTGAACAGCCTAACCTAATTAGGTCTCTGATATATTCTTAGAATGGTCAGTATTTCATGTGTTGTATCATTGTCTGCAAGTTGCTTTTTTCTTTATATTTGGGCTTTTATGCAGCGGAATGTAGGAGAGCATTGCTCCAGATGTCTGGCTCCTTTCACGAATTTTGTTGCTGTCTACAGCAAAATTTGAGTTTTAGCTCTACAGTGCAAATTCCCTTTGAATCTTTGGATGCCCTTAAACAGTGTAGTACTGGAATATGTGTAAATGTCTACAAAGTACAGTGATTGGAGTGGCTGGTTTAAGAGGAGCTATAAAACGGTTCCAGCTGGAGTGCATTCTTGAGGTAAGCTCAAAATACACTCCAAATTGTCAGCACACTACTCAGGAAAAACACAAGAAACAAATCATCTTTAGTGTGCTTTGCTTCCTTTAATGCACATAAGGATAGTGTAAATGGAAGCCGGTCAATTTTCAACAGTTTGTGTAAAATTGTCCCTAGGTTTTGCTTCCGTTCTTCAGCCTTTGTGAATAAATGCATCACACTGGGTTGTAAGTATACCTGTGTGTATTTCTGTGGACATACGCCGTCTATATTTCAATAAGTATTGTGTATCTGTCCATTAATATTTATATGGAACTGAGAGCTTTGGTTCTTACAATTTTTAATAAACATTGATGGTGTTACTAGTTTATACAGAGCATTCAATATGCTCCATCAAAATGGCAGCTCTAATTAGGTTCCTTGAATTAGCTAATGGATTTTGAGAAAGACAGCTTACAAAGCTCTTACAGCTGTCCAAGATATTCCTGCCATGGCAGAAAGACAAAAGGCCGCTGGAAGCTACAGACTTTAAAGCTTTAGAAATGCAGCTGACAGTTAAAAAAGATAAATTACATTTGTATTTTTTTCCCGTAAAAGTCTTAATGCTGGATTAATGTTATCCTCATAGTGACCATTCATTAAAAACACCACAAAAAGCCAACTTCATAGTAAGGATGCATTTTGGCTGTGAGATCTGTGCTTTTCCCTGATGCTTTGCACATGGTATAAATTAATTCTTTTTTTTTTTTTTTTTTTTTAATGTAAGCTGTATCTGTAACAGGTTTACAGACACAGAGACTTTTTTTCTTTTTGTTGTTTTGAGTTGAGATTGAGATTTCTACCTCATTTCTACCTAGGCCAGGTATTATGAAAACAAACCACATAGAGGATTAGTTGCTGTCACTCTGCCAGTGGCATAGATTTGCATGTGTGTAACGACAAGTAGGGTATAGTCTCTAGTGTGAAACTCGGAGAGGTGATTTCTGGGAGAAAACGGATAGTTACTCCGGGCTTTGTAGTTTTCAACAAAATATGTTTTAGAAATGGGCAGCAGCATCTACTGTGAGCGAATTCTTAGATCCTCGATTCTTCCCTCACAGGGGAGTGCAGAAATTAAGACTGCACTGAATTGTCACCTTCTCTCCCTCCTGCCTTTGCTTTGTGTGTGCTGAAGGGAATTCCTGAGGGACTCTTGAATGGCTAATTCATTGGAAGTCTGTAAAGTACTTATTATTTCAGCTTTAGCAATAAGTTTAATAAACTGTAGTGCAAAAAGCAATAGTCTGCAAGTGAAGAAAAACTAGCTGCCAGTTGCAGGCAGGTGTGATAGCCATTAAGAAATAGAGCTACATTTCCACACAAGAGTTTAGCATTCAGCATTTGCTTTGTTGAATTTTTAAAGCTGCTGTAAATGGAGTTTGGAGGGCTGAAAATCTGCTCTGTGTTGATGTGACCTATCTATTGTAAATATGCCAGCTGCTTTACATCAGTAAAGTAAAATAACCCCCTCCCAAGCCATGTTGTAATACAAAGTGCCAAAAAAGGCAATTTAAGTACTTTGCCGTGTAAATCCAGAAGAAATTACCTTGGAGAGAAGGCCCTCAATTATGCCTCACACGTGACTTCTGCATGATGGATAAAAGGCATAATTGATATCATCTCTAGTGCAGAAATCAGAAACTGTTGCATTGTCTAGAGGCTACTGAAAATACCAGGAAAATCTGTTTTTCATTATTTTCATTGTGTATTGTTTATAGAGTTTGGTTGTTGTCAGCAGCCGAGTCCCTGATCTCCCTGCTTTCGTAGCCCTTTGGGGACACATGCACATCTCGGATTAACAAGACAGCAGTAAACTGGTCACATGCCAGAAACAGACATTGCCATTAACCAGCCTGAACTGTAAGGCATCTCTTTTTTATTATTAGTTAAAATCTGGTGATTGCCTTCCTTGATGAGCCACAGTACATTGAGCAGAAAAAAGGAAAAAAAAAAGTCTTTTCTTTGAAGTAAAGATGACAAGCTGGCTACAAACAAGAAAATGTCCCCTTTTTTTCTTTCCTTCCTACTTGATTGCAAATAACCTGTTTCCATTAGAGTAGCACATCCTATATCTGCTGTTAGGGTGAAGTTAAACCTCAGTGTGCCAATTTTGTTTCCATAAAGCAACAAATTAGGCTATACGTCCCATTATTTCTGGCCAGCTGTAGTCAACTATAAGTTGTAATGGAGATGAGAAGTGGCCTGGATTGAAAAGATGATGCTCACCTGAATGTTTAGGCCATCTGCCATGACAAACAGGAAAGGGTGTTGTATGTCACGTGAAAGGAGGGAAACATAAAAGGATGCTTTATGTCAAGCCACTGAGAGATACTTTATAAACAGTTTGGAGAAACTGCAAGTGATACAAATCTTTTGATCTCAATCTTCAAATCATTCTTTTGAGGCTTCTGTAAACATATCATGAGCTATTTAGGGAAAGAAAAGGTTAATGACACTGCTAATTCATATCATGCAAGGTTCCCTTTCCTTCTTTCTTCCTAATGAGTCTGTAGGAACCTAAGAATATCATCTTCTCTCTTTCCACTAAGCTCCTGATGTCAAGAGGTCAGTAGTGATGTTACAGGGTCAATAGGACTCAATTTACATCCAGACAAATGGCAGTCATGTGCTGGCCTAGCAGTCTTTGACCTTTTGGACACAAGTGGTTGTACTGCTTTTATGTTAGCCTAAAGAATTGAAAGGTGACAGCGTATGTTCCACTGAAGCACAGTTACGACTTTTTTAAATATTGTAAAGCAGATTAAGACTCAGGGGCTTTAGTATACAAGTTCAAATAAACTCAAATAAGTGTAAATAGCTTTTTCAGTGTAGTTTGTTTTCCTGCAGTTTATTTATGATTCTTGACTTTATATGTATTTATGTACATACAGATAGAGAAACATAGCCATCTAATGCTTCCACGTCAGCCCATCTATACAGACCCTCTCAGAATAGTCCTGTCTAAATGGAACTGGGCTCAAAGTCTTCCTCCTGGTCACTTTGCACAGGTTTCCAAAGCAAGCTTCCTACTGGGGCCCCTCTCCATTGATAAAGATGGTAATTGTGTATACATAGGGTATCTTCTTGCCCAGAGCAAGAAAGAAGGTGTTATGGAGACCAATAAAACCATTTGCATGGTTCCAGTACCTAGAAAGACATCGTTCTTAAGTTGGGTCCTCAGCATGGGGTGTGTATAGCCAAAATCCAGGCTGGCTCTGGCTGAACATCAAAGATGATTCCTGAGCCTGCAAGGCAATATCAGTGATGTCAACAAGGTATTTCTGACAAGTTTTTCATTGCAATATCATTCATTTACTCAAGTGCATATGAAAACAACAAATGTTCATTTCTTCCTAAACTCTCTTTCTCTTGGTGGTTGACAAAGATGAAAGCTGAAATATTGTAGAATTATGTTCTTATCATTGATTTTCTTTTTATCGCTTCCCACCATTCTTTTTATTCCGTCTTACTATTGACGTTGCAGAAATATCTTCATAAGCAGTGTAATACTTCAGGGTGGAAAGACAAGGGCTGGAACTGAGAGTAACGTACTCAAATACTTATTTGTTATAACTTCAAAATGAAAGTTTTATCCTAAGTGAAAGATACTTTTACATGCTCTGTTGGACTCTCTTAGACTGTATATCTTTGCAGACCACTATGTTCCTTTCAGTCTATAAAATCAGCTTTGTTTTATAGCAGATTGTGAATGGGAGATTGTCCATTCTCTTGAGTCTGTGAATCACGTTTTGTCTTGGATTTCTTTGTTAATGGAAAATTCACTAAAAGAATAATTTTTCTTTTTTTTTTTTTTTTTTAACTTGGAAGCACCAGTTGTTTGTTTAGAGGCTGACAGTCAGCTGGGTGAAATCAGAGTTTGAAAGAAGTGGCTGGCAAAAAAGCCCTGTGCAATATTAATGTGTTTAGGAAAACCACTGGAAACAAAATGTTTATTGACTCTTTAAATGTATGTTTATATACAGCTTTAAGTGGTTCATCTTACTCTGTACGTGCAACACTTGTTTTTAATTTCATATTATCTAGAGAGCTGCAATAAGAAGTCACTAATTTAAAAACTGACATTTTTAACCTGAATGATTGAAATCCAGATTAGCAACTCAGAGGAAGAACAGAGGGGAGATTTTACTGTGCAAAACCTGAGCCGTATGTATCAAATACTGATGACGATGTTTTGATTCTTTGAAAAAAATAACTTGTCTGTCATATTGGGTATATAATGTTATTGCTATGGTGCTTGTTCATCTATCTCTTCAGAGATGATGGAATGAAATTTCACAGTCATATTTTATATAATGTTAGAGATAGCTTGAAGCTAAGTCTGTGCCAAATTATGGTTTCCTTCTTGTTGTGGGATGCCTATTCCAACTGTATCTTGAGTGGCTGTTTCATAGCAGGTCCCTTTACTGTCACAGTAGGCAAGGTGGAACCTGTATAGTGCCTCTGACAGATTCAGGCACAGGGCAGAAGATGGTGATTTCTGGTGGTTGTTTATCTAGTTGGTAGTACAGCCCCAGCAGCATGGGTTAGAATGATCACTCGGACTTTTTTTTTATCTTCTCCCAGGCCAGAAAAAAGCTTTGGTTTGTAAGGATTGTACCTAGCAAAACTACAGAATAGCTGACAGGAATGTGCTTTTTCCGCTTTTGAATGTTCATGTAAGATTGTTTATTTTTTCTATTTAAAAAAAAAAAAATCCTTGCAGTGTGTGTAGCTTATTTGAAGAACTGTTGAACTTCTCTTGAGGTTGTTTGTGGCTTGGGATTTTGGACAGGTTTTGTTACTGTTGTTTGAAATCAGCATCTGAGTCTTCACTAAACTCTTTGTAAAGTTTTCAGAGATTTTTCCCCCTACCTAGACAGTATTTAAAAACTTCTCTAAAAAGCTTCAGGTTCTATGCCAGTATCAGCTGCTGCTGAATCAGTCTCCTTACATGTAGCGCAATTTTAGGAAATCGTTCTGAAATCAATTGCAAAATGCAGAGTGGACGGTTCTCTTACAGTCTTGTCGTGACAATAAAGAAGTCCATGGGTAGATTATATGTTACAGCCTGGGAACACGTGGTGGTGGAGGGGAATGGCAAATGTGTGGTTGCACAGTTCTCTGAAGAATATACAGCACAGGGAGCCATGTCAGGGAAGTGTGTTGTGCACAAAATTGTAGATATGATGAAGGACTGTAATATTTATATCTCCTCAAGGAGGGAGCACTACATTAAATGTAAAGCTACTGTAATAGAAATCTGTCTGCTGTACTTACTAGGCTTGGTGAAAAGCTTCAGTAAGTCTTCTTAATATAAATTGACTTTGATTGGAGTATTGTTTTTATATTTCTTCTGTAAGTTCAGGTTCCTTTTCAGTATAAATAGTCGTGCATCCGAAACATTTGAACTGGTATTCATCTGCTGTTTCCCTGTCTGAGAACTGCTATCTGATCAAACCAATATTTTTTAATTATGTATTTATAGGCAGATGGGAGAATGGTTTACAGTCAATGTATGATCTTCTCTGCAAATCTTGGAAAATTGTGTTGGTTTTTTTTTTTTAATATTGCCTTATCGGTTTCTTTTTTTTATTACTGATGACTTCATTCTGTTTGAATTCAATGCTTCAGTTTCTTTGGGGTAAACTAATAGATTATGTATGCGATATTTGCACAGTGCTGATTGAATTCATCTGGTGAGTTTGAATGTGGTTCATATATTCACATAATTGTCAGGAGCCAACTTGAAATTCAGAACTGTTTCATGAGCATTGCACAGGGCATCATGTTCATCTCACATTACTCAGGAGTGGGTAAAACTTTCATGGTAAGCTAGAATGCAGCTCTTTCAAAAGCCCATGTCTTTTATGTTTGTGCCTATAAACAGTGATGGAGAGAAAAAAGAAAAAAAAAACCTGTGGCGCTTTAACTGTTTCCTGAAAAAATTAAGCTGATGTATTGACCATCCTTCTTCCAACCTGCTCTCCCCACCTTTCTAACAAATTCTGAACCTGCTGACCATTTTTGACCAGACTTGACAGGTGATTCCATGTTCAAAAGGTGCGGGACCACTAAGTTTCATGAAAATAAGCAGCCTGCTAGAGAGGCCCAGACAAATGCCCTTGCTGGGGAGAAATGCTGCAGTGTGAACTCAGTCCCGTTATCGGACACCAGAGAACCCACAGGAGAGAAGCAAAGGAAATCAGACTTCACGGAGCTGCTTGTTTCCACAGAGATTATGCTTGTGTTTTCACACTAATCCAGATGGATAACTTTCCATGTGCTGCTATCTTTCATTCAAATGTTCCTACTCATTCTCATGGTTAGGGTTTGTACTTTAATATGGCATAGCAGAGGTTTGCCAAAGAAAAACCTGTCAGGCCGTCTTTTAATATATTTAATCAGCTTGATCTCTGCAGCACCTACTTCCACTTGCTGGCTAGATGGGTTTAAGCAGAAGGAAGTTCACCGGCAGGAGATTTGCAGTAAATGGAGCACAGACTGCTGTTACTGCCTCTTACAATATATCAGTCTCAGATTTCATTTTAAAAAGGAAAAAAAAAAAACCAGAACTGTGTGGTATTTTTAGATTACCTCTTACCTGGAGGTAGAAAGTGGGTATGTGACCATTAGGCCACTGGTGGCAGGTGCTAATACAGTTTGCAGAGAGCTGTGGGGAGCCAGATCAGCTGGAATCGAACTAGACCCATTGCCTGTATTTCCGTGTTTCTCTCTTAGCTAGAGCTGCTTTCCCTAATGATGTTGGCAGAGCAACAGGGACAATACTTTGGGCCTTATCTGTATGTTAGCAGCCCTAGTTAAAAGCTTTACTGGTACTCACAAGTAAATTCAGAGGATTTCACAGGTATTGTATAGCTCCTGAGCTGTGAACCAAGCTTCACTGTTCTAAGTGATAGCCCCCATTAGCTAGTCCTCAATTCCAGTGTTTTGCAAACTGGAAATGGTTCTCCACTATTTGACAAGAATTCATGCAAGGAAGAGAGGCATTTATCTGTGGAAGTAATCAAGGGGAAAAGGGAAGGTACTTTTTTTTTTTCTCAGTAGTCCACAGAGTTTGTGCAAGCTTTCTGCATTGTCTTGGCAGATCATGAGAAAAAATTCGTATGCTCTGGAAGAGTTCAGTAAGTCAGCCAGAGAAGCTTGAAACCTCTGGGACTTTGTAGAGTAGAGGGCCACTGGATAACTTAGGATCCAGGGAAGGCAAGTAATTTAAGTATTTGATTTTTCATGGAAACATACTGATGCTGCAAGTAAACATTTCCAATCCTGGCTGCATATTCAGTTGCATTTGCATCCTATGTGGAATTTCCCTTCACTGGTAATTAATTTTCAACCAATGTAGATTGCAGTTAGACACTAGAAACTACTTATTATTGAACTGATAAGTTTATGTCCAACCTTTTGTACATGCTTTCCAAATTCAGTTTGCTATGCGAATCCTATAAAAGGCTTCCTTAGATTCTGGCATTACTCAGTGGAGTGCAGTGTGACAAGATGCTCCACAGAGTCTGTGCTCATGTGGATAAATCTGTATCTCTATAGCCCATTGTTGGTGAGGCAGAGTTAAGGTTGCAGATTAAGAGAATATATGATGATGTGCTGCAGTAACAATGGTTGGAGTGTAGGAGTGGCCACAAATAAATTCTATGACAATTCCCTGTGAATGCCAGTAAATGCCACTGAACCATACAGTCAGTATTCACGCCAGTGCTGACTAGAGCAGGGCTGGACAGAGTGGCAGGAAACTTTCTAATTTATTCATTTTAACTGTGGCTGTGTTGTTTTTAACTCTTAGGCATTTTCAGAATTTTTTTTTTAATCCTTCCAGGTATAGCTTGAGCTTCCACAGTTGTACAATTCCAGCGGTATGGTTTTGGAAGGCTCACCAGGGTCAAAAACTGCAGGCAGGCATGTGTTTAACTTGATAAACTAAGCAACTCCACTAGCTTTATCCACAGCAGTTTGCAGTGTATGCGGTTCTGCATACAAGTGAGTCTTTGTGGTTTACTAAGTGGATTACTGTTTAATTACCACTTTAAAAAAATGGTGTCAAGATTTGATAGTGTGCTTTCCCATCTCTCTTGCCTCCCCTGTATTTTCATGGCTGATGTTATAGTTCTTCGTGTAATTGGGAGGGAGGTTGGTTTTTATGAGATAAAACTTCTTTCTGTGCTTCTCTGTGAATATAGTTTATTCTTTACCTTGAACAAATGTAATTTTAGGGAAATTCCACATTCAGCGTGGGAGCAAAAGGAAACATTTTTTTGGCAGCTTATCATCATCATCATCATTATTATTAAAATATGATAGCCATTTATAGCTGCTCGTAGGAATGTTAAAAGTTTCCTCGTGCTCCCCCATCTGTCTGCATCCATCTGTTGTCTCTTGTCTTGTACTGGAATTGTTAAGTTCTTTGGACAGGGACAGCATTTTTTAAAAATGGGGATCAAGTTCACAATTAGCAGATTTATTAATACAAGAAAGCAAAAATAAGGGTGATATGGGCCAGTGGGCACTATGCAAGTCAGGAGAATCAAATGTTCATAATCCATTTGTGTCAGGTGTGGCAATTCTCTGTGTGTGCTCATATGGGTACCTGGTAAGTGTTAGATATGCGTGTACATATGAGTTTTATTTAGCATTTTTTATTTTTCTCAGTGGCTGCGCGGGTGGTGGGAATGCTGATCGTATCCAGAAGTTACGGAAGGAATACCATCAGGCCAGGCGAGAAGGCTTACCTTTCTCTGAGGATGACGAAGGAAGAACACAGCCATCTGATTACGACCAGCGTTGGGTAGGTCCACAATGTGATGCAAAGTGCTTTTGCAGCATTTAGGGTTAGCAGAAGGCACTGATCTGTTTGTTTTTTCCAGAAATTCTGCGTCAGCGTACCATGAATTTGGGACATTTGTAGAAATGGAGAAATCCTTAATGCCAGCCCACCAAAGGAAACATTAATAACATGAAAACTTGGCTAAAAATAACTTGACTGTTCACTGTGTTTCATTTAGGCCCAGGTTTCCTCTCTTTAGGCCCAAGATAGGCAGTCATTGCCAAACTTTGTCACCTGTTGCAGCATCAAGGCTTTTCAGCAGGATTTATAGTACTCTGGCAGTTCATCCAGTGATTCCCTGGGTTAACAAGAGTGTTAGAAGAGCAGACTCTCACTGTGCTTAGCTGCAAAGTGGGAGGGAGGAAACAGAGGCATGTCTGCTCCCGCCCTTCCTTCTGCACACTGGACAGTAGCAATTTGGCCACAATACATTCTCAGTAACTTTCGTAAAGTGAAAACCGGAATAATTTGCTCCTCTCCCATCAAAAGATCTTAAAATATTCTACCAACGCTATACAACTGTTACAGACATGCTGTATTCCCTGTTTTACATCTAGGAGTCACACTACACAAAGACGTATTACCTACCCCACTACCAAAGACTAACCTGTGGTAGAATCAGAGATTAAATCAAGAGTGCCGGATTTTTTAACGTGTTAAATAAATGCAACAGCTATAGTCTATGGGATCACAACTGTGGTACTCAAGAGCTCCACCTGAGCAGTTTCAGAGTTGGACTCTGTCTCTTTAGAAGTAATTATAATCAACCAGCATTCAAAAATGTAACTTTGATAAGATGCAATCTATGCCAAATTTGAACTTTTAGTTTAAAAAGAGACAGAATTGTGTTAAAATCTTAAGAATCTAAATACACTTGAAGTTTGAACTAATATTGTTGGTTTTAAAGTCCTCCAAACTATCAGTGTGAATGCTGAAGTGAAATCTTCAATGATTGGGGTTGTAGTCCAAAAAAAGTCCTATGTGAGACTAGATGTTATTGCAATCACAGAGAGATAGAATTAAAAGGGGTGTTTTTACATAAATTATCATATATATTTGTTCATTAACCCCCAAAATGTTGTTGTATATATTATTCTGATTCAGTTACCAAAAGTGTCACCTTCAGCAAAATAATTCTTTCCTTAGAGCAGTTAACTTTAATCTACTGCCTTAAATTTTGTGACCCAAATTTGGTGAATCTATGTAGCTGCCATTCTTCTTCCAAATAGCTTTTGTAAACTAAAATGAGAATATGCATCAAATGTGTCTTTCTGTTGAAATTGTATGCCATAAGTGTCCTGACAGAGGCCCCAGACTGGGCCAGTGGTACCTCTTCAGCAGCCTGAGGATTTCTACTTCTTATCTGAAACTAATAAAGCTTTATTAATCCTCAGAGGAGGTTGAGATTTATGGTCCGGTGTAGTTTCCCAAGATTCACAAGGGTTTCTTCTAGGTAATCCTTTCTAAGCCTTTCCTATTAGGTATAATGCCCAGAGATTACTGATTTCCAAAGCTTTGCTTTTCCTGTGAGGCAAGTTGTCCTTAATCAGAGCACCTGAAAGGGAGCTTTAAGTATCTCAATCTTGAGCTGATTAATAATAGTGGCACCAGGATTGTTTCTTTTTGTACTTCCAATGCAGAATATTTTTAAATGTTTTTGTTGTGAGGAATGGCAGTCTGCTCAAAAATCAGAGTTTACCTTAAGGGCTTTAATACGCTGAAGTTTGTTGCTGCAACAGCTCCTCTTGCTGAAGTGGTTTGCAAATTTCAGAGACTTCTGGTCTCTTCACTGCAACAATATCATCCATTGATCCATCCAGCCTTGCTTTCATAGGCACTGTCTTTCAGTCTGGAAAATACTGTGGCCACAGCTTGCTCTCGTTCAACTCCTGGCTGAAATTTCTACTCTTGCATGTAGTTTTACCCTTAAAATACATATGTTATATCAATCCATTCAGACAGAAAAGAAGGAACAAAAATAGAATCAAAATATTAAAAAGAAAACAAATGTCTCAAAGCATCTTGCCAGGAGAGTCCTCAAGATACTTTTTAAGCAATATCATCTTTCCCACCTCGGGCTGCTGACCCTCAGCAGTACTGTGGTAACACAGATTGAAAAACAGCTGATTTTTTTCCACCTTTACTCATCAGTGAAGAGACATGCTGATGACTAATTGCATAATTATAAATAAATAAAAACTTACTCTAATCTTCAGGATGTCAGGTCTTTCTTTGAAGAGTCGACAGACAGCTGAGGAGGAGGAAAACCTTCTGGTGTAAGTTTTCTTCCTTCCCACAGGAGGTTATGGCACCAGAGAAGCTGCAGCTGGAAAGGAGATGCTGGATCTCCCTATGTATTTTTAATACTCAATTAGTTCTTTCTATGCTTTTGTCAGTCAGCTGTTTTACCTAAGCCAGCTTTCCTATAAGATGTCTTTCTAATGTACAGCAGCTGCTGTAATCACTTCCCACCATCTCATGAAACATGTAGATAAGTTGGGAAATAACAGAGGATAATTTGAGAAGACACTATCCTGTCGCAAATCAACAGCCTAAGAAATGGACTGTGGATCTCGTCCTCCAAAAAAGTATCTGAGAACTCATGAGGCAAATTTCTATCTGATAAAGCTGACATTGACACGTGGCCTTTAGCTGACACTGTAACGGGACAGAATTTCTAATAGAAGGGGTATTTCTAACAATCTACCTTTTTTAAAGTGGGATAAATCAAGTTAAAGTGCAGAGCCGGCTGAAAAGCTAGTATTGTAAGGGAAAATGATCTCATGACAGGCAATTGGGATCCATAAATGTTTTAAAAATAAGGTCAAAAATTCATTTTAAATAGGCCTGCTATTCTCTCATCATCCATTCCTCCCCCCTGCATCCATTTTCAAATTCTCCTCTGTTCTTCTCATCTGTTGCTGGGTGAATTTTTTTCTCTCTTGCGCCTTCATTCTCCTCTCCCTTCCCCACAGTCTGTTCTTTTTCTTTTTGTAAGTAGCTGAATAATTCAGTTTAGTGTGTCTCTATAAACAGACACATGTATATAGCACCATTTGTGCTATAGAGCCAGATCCTTTGAAATTCTTTGCCACTTCCTTTGTGGTTTCGTTTGTTGTTGAGTTTTGCATCCTTTGGAATCGTCCCCACCCCTGCCACCCCCCTTTCAGGTTTATAACTAGGATAAATGATAAGCCAAATTCTCTACGGTGGATCACAAGGCTTAAAGTAAACCTCAGCTAGTTAACCAAAGGGCAGGCTGATGGTAAGCGTAAATACTGTCTAGGAAAATGAGTGCCTGTTGTTGTCAGTATAACGTAAGATTACCCTAAAATTTTCTGACAGCTAGGGCATATTGGGAAGTATCAGCTCAAGACAGAGTTTAGGCATGTGCATACATACTCTTGTCTTAGTGGCTCATGAATGTATCTGATACAAACCTAATCCAGGTCTACAGAAAGAGGTATAATGTGTTTATGTAGTATTTTATACTGCAGTATCAGTCAGACCCTGAGAGAACTACGTAAGCAATAAGCTGCAAGAACTTAGTCTCCCTAGGAGTTGGAGGGCGTTTTCATGGGGCACTCTTTTTCAGGGCTTTAGAGTCACAGACTAATAGCAGATCATGAGAAATAGCAAAGGATCTGTCAAGACAAAGCCATGAAGTTAGCATCTGCACTTGTATTTAAGGGCATTTAAATAATGAGGAATTAATTATCTATTTGAGGATTTACTTGGATTGTCTTACAGACTTTGTACAAATCCAGTTACTTAAAACATCAATTCTTTCCTTCAGGATGGCAGTAAATCCTTGAAACTTTATCTTTTTAATGTACATTCAAGGACTGCATGTAACACCAGCCACACTGCAAATAGTTCTTCACCTGTTAGTGACCACATTGGCTCCACTGTACCAAACCTTAGGTTAAGTGGTTCTAAAAGCCATTTCCTTATTTGCAGATCAGATTTGCAAGCTGATAAATAACCTAAAGATATAAAAAAACCTGTCTCTGGATACTAGCTGTGAACATTTTGATTGAAACAAATCTGTAATGTACTGAGTTTTGTCAGTTCCCAGTTGAGAGCATGAAAGGAGAATCATGCCTGTCTGTGTTAAAGGCTAAGTACTTTATTGTGTGCCTGGCAGGGATCCAAGCCTAAAAATCAACCAGAACAAAAAAAGGAGCATTAAGAACTGCATTATTTTTCCATAATGTGTCAAAGGGTTCTACGCTTGCTTCAGGGTGAATAAGGAGCTGTTTGTACTTTTCATGATCAATTAATTCCAGGTTCAGGATGTTGCATTTCAAATAGGTTAGGTTCCCAAAAAGCACAGACGTTTGTGTTGGACCGTGGTTAGAAACCAAAATTCCAACTTCTAGAATAATAACATTCCTGTCTTCTAGCGCAATGGGAGAAGCTGACAATTTTATGTACTATGTGAAACCATATAGCAGAAACTGCTGTGGATTCCAGACTTTCTGAGCCCACAGACTATTAGTAGAAAATGTTGAATTTTTTTTTTAAAAAGACAATAACTTACTTAAAGTACAGCTGCTTTGCAAACCATGGATCGGAAGTATTTGTGTATATGTTATTAAAATATTAAGAGAGTATGTAAAACATTTTATTAGGATGTATGATTAACGTACCAATCAAGAACTTTTTATTGTCACTACTTACCTCTGTATAATGAAGGTTTCAGATCAGGGTGTATTCTAGAGAGCTGTTCAAACTAAGCAGAGGGATTTTGAAATTTACAGGCTGGCTTTTGGGGGTAGGTTTGGGGGGAAATTGTTTTTGAGAAATCCCTGCCAAACCCCATGTGAAAAATAAATTATTCCAAATGGCACATGCAAGGAGAGCCAAATTCAATTCCATTAATACTAGTAATAAAGAGTGACTCTTATAACTTATTTGGAGTCATTCCTACTTACACAAAGGTTGAATTTGGCATAGATTATCTGAACCAGAGGGGAGTCTGAAATGCTCATGTCTTCATGCTAACACTATGTACATACTCTTGTTTACCAAGGGAAATGGTTCTGGTGCCATATGTCATCTTATCAAAGCCCACTGGTACTGTTTATACCCTACAATATTAAGTGAATTCCAGAAATACACGATGCCATCTATTCCACAAGGTACCTCATCACACAGCTGCTTTTTGTTGTATTTCAGTGTAGGGGGTTGATTCTGAGGAGGACAAACACTAAGCATTTCTCATACTTCATACAAGTCGTTGAAGGAAATCAGACAAAAACGTGCGGTGCTGCCAGGCTGTGACCATCCTTGCAGGATCGCAGCACTGAGAGGTTCCACATTAACACATGTACCAGTGGTCGTGTCCCTTGCAGTTAGGAGAGGTTCTTCTGATGTTGCCCAAACGGAGAACTTGAGTGGGGCATCACGGAGATCATGGCAGCTGCCACGGATTATGTTGATATGATATGAAGGGCCCTAGAGGTTTTCTGTTGTATGTATTTTTCCTAATTTGCCAATATGTTTAGGGAGGTAAGAAACAAACCTCTAATTGGTAATAACATTGATGAGGGGAGTTCATGAACAGGTAATCCATGCTATATAGTACGCTGAACAGTTACTGCATTCGTGCACATAGGCAGGCCATAGCTCTGCAGCTTTTATCCTTCGGGGCACAGTTGAATGGGCACAGAAATAGCTTTTTCAGAGCTAGACTGTAATCTGGCTTCACTGCAGCTCTGAGTAGCATGGTAGCTGGGTCTTCGCAATTGGCTTTGGTTTTGGCAAGCTTCTGCCAGTATAGCCTTTAACAGTTTTCTACTTGTTGATCACTCCATAGATGGGTGACTGTGTGGCCACTTTCCCTAAGCATGTGTGCACACTCTGTCAAATCTTAGCATCATGTGGGGAAGGTGGAAGAGGATTGAGATTTTAACACCAAGCCTTCGCATGTGGGGTTGCTAAAGCTAATACTTTGCACTTTGAACCTTCCCTTACCCTCAGTGATACGTACTTCGTCGTGACAGCTTGGTCCCGACCCCTAGCAAGTCAGTGCCCCACATACCATAGAATCAAATACAGCTGCTCATGGGTCTGACTACAAGGGGAGGGGAAAGTAGATTTCCTTTTAAAATTGACCTCCTCTTCCTCAGGCCATTAGTAAGAGGCCTGCTTCAACTTCTGGAAAGGGGCCCCAGTTACAACAACACTCATTTTTTAATCACAAGACAAGTCTGTAATGCCATTGAAATTCATGTCTGAAGCTAAGCATGTGCTTAGGTATTTATTAGATCAGGCCTGAAATCGGGCCTCAAACTTGACTCCATCTTAGGCACAAGCTTTTGCATTTCCTACCAGGTATCTGGTGCATTTATCAAATAGATGCTGACACAATTGACTTCTTTTTGAATTCTCATAGCTTAATCTCCCTGGGTTATGTTCTGTTTCAGTGTGTGCTGATTAAAAAGAAATCTCTTCCCTAAAAAATTCTGATGATCCAAAGAGTTGCCTAGCTACTGTTGTCCCAGACAGCACCCTGTTCCCTAAAGATGCTGGTCACTGTCCAGCTCTGCCTGCTAGGGATAACATCCCACTAAAACAGATAGCAGTTTTGACAAAGGACTGCAAAATTTGTCCATTTAACATAATGAAAGCAGAATGACCTCAGTGAGGCAAACGGCAACGGTTGCCCAGTGTGTGCAGAGCAGGGTCGAGCTTGAAAGAAGCTGGGTCAAGCAATACAACTATGTCATTGAGGCTGTTACAGAGTACAGATCTTTTATTTGTTATAGTTAAGTATGTGACAGAAGCCAACTGAAATAATGGACTTTTGATTACTTTTGATTTCTGGATTGAGTTCTTCTATTGTACATCTGTGCAGCACTTCTCATTATTGCAGCACAAGATCTGAGGTGGAGGCCTTGGGTCTTCTTGAGTTTTGCTAAAGTTCCTCACTGCAAAATGCATTAGCAGAACTGCTTGTTAAATTTCATCCTAGGCATAGTTTCAGCAGTCAGGGTGTCAGTGCTCTGGCTACATTGTTGTCTTGCAGTTAAAAAAACACTAAAAAGTTGGAGATTTCTTCACAGCCAAGGTGTGAAAAGTAATTAGAATGTATCACTGGGTGCTGGGTATAAGCAATTATCTGTTAATATATAAAGGCTCTATTTTTCTCAACAAACAGGCAACATTGTTATAATTATTTAAAATGAAAAAGAAAGTCACTGACTCAGACATGGAGAGATTGGACGGATAACTTTATTAGTTCCCAGTCTAAGGTCTGTAGTGCAGATGCTAATCTAATATCAAGTCTGCATAAAAATAAAGTACAAAATATGGGAAAAGAGAACTCCATTTACCCTGTAAGGCTTGTGCTGTACATGAGTTTGGCATTTCTGCTCAGGACCAGCTCTTTTCAACTTTCAACCTCAACTCTGGCTGTTAAAGAACACTTGGAAAAAGGAGCGCTAGTGCCTTCTTTCTTGCTCAATACGGGATCCAAGTGGAACACATTCCTTCTATTGAATGTGTTGAGTTTTGAGAACTTCTGCAAAAGTTAGTAAACAATTTCATTTTTGTTTGCATTTGGTTTTTTAAACCTTCTTTAATGTTCTTGCTTTGTTCAGTTAATTGAATTTGTAAGCAGGAATTTCCCAATGCAGAAGGGAGTCTGATAAAATACTGGCACTGTGCAACCAAATCTGAAGAGTTGATTTTGATTTTTTTTTTTTTTAGTGTTTTTGAGACACCTGCTGTGCAATTGCATTTATTAACATAAGAAAGCAAGAGCGACAAATACTGCTGTCTGTGGTTTTGCTGCATTTTCTTCATCAAATGGCCTGGCTGCTGTGTTAAGTGTCATGTTGCCCAATATTAAGTAGAGCCATTCCAGCTGAACTATATGTCATAAGTCTTGTATGATAGGAGATATTGAGTCTTCTGTAATCCAGGTGATACTGGGATGTCTGCCTTCCAAGCAGAAATATGAGTTCTGGCCCTGCTGCCTCCAAGGGGGTCCTGCTATTCAAGGCAGATGATATGTGAATAATCCAGTGTCCCAGAGTAGCACGGGTTTCATAAAGTAGTGTATCAAATTCAGCATGTGTGTTGTGAATGTGTACAACTGAGCAAGAGAGCAAATACTGGTATCTATTCTAAAATGCAGTCTGGTCACCAGTTGTAGGATTTTTCTGGGTTTAGTCCATTCATCTGTTTTCTTGATAGGCTGGAAGTAATGATTGTCAAAATTACTATTGTGAATAATGCACTCCTATGTTAGGAAGACCAGTGCTACACGTGGCAACAAATAATGGCAGTGGCTCTCAAGGAACATGGACCCTGGGAAGGCCTGGACTGGGTATATGCTTTACACCATCAGGTATTCCAAGAAAAGTCAGAGTAGCAGATACCTAGAGTGAAATTATGACTTTGAAGTTATGATATGACACAAAACAAAGTGAGCAAATTGGGATTCTGAGGAGATCCAAAAGTTTCTTGTATTGCAGTAAGTATGGTTATATCAAAATATATTCTATACTTCATAATTTTATGATAACTTCTTCAAGGTAAGATAAAAATTTATAATTTGAAATACATGCCTGTGCCTTCTATCCCTTGTCTGCCATCATCAAAACAAAGTCATTCTGACAATCTAAATTCAATCTTTCCTGTGGAATGATTATAGTGGAATTTAGCAAAATACTATCTAGTGGTACCCACCAGTGGATCAGTATTAACATTTACATTTGCATTTGAAGCTAATTTTCATAGTATTTCTCTTAATTTGCTAGGAAGGTACCTGTCAAGTTAGCAATTAAACTGTAATTTGGTCACTGAGGTGTTTACACGGATTAATAGATCTCTCTCTTAAGCGTATGCTCCTGGGTTTGAAATAATAGCTATACCGCGTGGTAGCATGACCCCACTTGAGTTTCACACACACATGCACAAAATCAAATTCCATCACATTTTAATGCAAATTTTACCTTTGCAAATGATGGCCTGAAAAGAATGGGTTTCCATGGTAACCTCAGGGAACACATAACCTGTTTATCATAACTTCTCCAGGAAGCAAGACAGGGGGTGGGGAACATGCTTTGATGTCAGCTATATTTTTCTGTAGACAGCATTCTACTGTAGCATGTATAGAGAATTTACCAAAATGCTCCCATACTGTCCTAAATAAACTTTTTCCCCTTCCTTAGAAACAGAAGCAGTTATATGGAATAACATGGGAGGGAACTGCAATAGGCAGTATTCAAAACTGACCTTTCAGCTCCTGTGTATAGTTTGACAACTAGGTCAACATTTTGAAAGACCAATCACAAATTAATAGTTAAAACAGATCTCTTCCATCACTTTCTCTCTCCCTGCTTTCCCTCCATGCTTTACATTTGGCCCTTAGGTATCCCTGCTGCCTTTCAAAGGCACTTTAAGTTTTTTGTTTTCTTGTTCTTCCACTTCACTGCTGCAAGTACTGTTTGAAAAATGCCTTGAAATATCTCTGAACTCCTACATTGTGGAGCTACCACAGAAAAGAATATATTGATTATACTTCACATTGAGTGCTGACTGTTAGAGTTGAGGTGGTGGCTTCTGGAGCTGCCATTAGCAAGGAGCGAGTTTGATGGCTGCAAGCATCTGCAAGGTTGTATTTCTCCTGCAGATGCACAGTAACTCCTGGCTACATTTTTTTTAAGGTCATTAAGAGTAACAAACAGATGTTGAGGTTTTTCAGAATGCTGCTTTGAAGTGCCATTTAGGAGTCAACTGACAACACTGACCCTATAGGCAGTGATTTTGGGGACTGGAACACAGAGGAACCATTGCCCACAGTTACCCATCTGGTATCCATCTGGTACCAGCAAACAACAGACAGTACCAAATCACAGAGAAACTGTACCAACTGCTAAATTGGTATCAGCAAGCAAAGAAGGTCGCCACCCAACAGCAGTTGCAAGCAGGAGAAACAATGTCTGTAACATTTACAGACCGGTATCTGAAGATCCGGAGGAACCTGATGCCGTAGCATATGGAAAGCAATTCCCTCTCTCTAAGCCTGCTTATGCTGATGTTGTTTGCTCAGTATTAATGCAGGTTTGGGATTTTTTTTTTTTTTTTTTTTTGTTAACCATATTTAATTTGCAGTGTGGAGAGCTTTTGTCGTGATGCCATTGAGACAGTGCCTCTCTCTTTAGTGGCATCTATGTTTAACAGGATTAAGGTGGATTTAATACCCTGTGCTACAGACTAATCATTCAAATTCTAGGACTACTGTTCCAGAGTGGTGTCTAATCACAATGGAAGGAGTTGAGGTTAACTTTTAACTCCATGACGATTTACTCTTTGCTGTTTTTCTTTGATGTGAAGTATTCTTGGGGAGAGCTGTGGCAGGGGGTTGTTTCCCAATTTTATTGCCATCTTCCTTTTCTTCCCTTTGTTCATTTTCCCCCTTCTTCCTCCTTTTCTTCTCTTGAAGCAGTGTGCTGGTTTGTACAGTAGCTAAGTGTTTAGAATGTAATAATACAACAGTGAGAGATTTACTGCCTCTAGGCGCTACCCCTTCTACTCTTGAGGACCTCCAGCAAGGCATGATTTTATAGACAATGAAAGGCTCGCTCTCCCCTGTGAAGCCGCCTGCCTGCAGGAAGCTTTTCACTGTCTATTTCCACTACTGGCTCTGCAATTTAGTTCCATGCCCTGCTATTTCCCCCTTCCCTCCCTCTTTCCTTCCCTGACATACACATGCATATACCCCCCACATACACATTCAGCACCAACACCAGATGTAGGTAGATAACGGCAAAATGACATTATTGCAATGTGTGCATTAAAAACCTCAAAAATACCCCAAACATTTTCATTTTGCCATCCTCATCATAAATGGAAATATTGATCTGTCCCCTGTCTGCTTTCCAGGTACTGACACTGTCATTTCATTTTCCCTAAAAAGAACACAAGCTTATAGCTGGGCTGCGAAGTGTGGCCATTACATCCTGGCATTGGTGCCAAGAACTATGCTGACTTAGCTAGAGAAAGATGCTGAAAGCCCCTGACTTTGAGAGAAAATTCAATTCAATTTACTTCATACAGTGTCTCTCATGAAGTATTTCAAAATGCCTTATATCAGGAGATAACATAATGAGAAAATGCTTTAGAGAACTGGGTATTCAGATAGCAAGACAAAATGATACACAACAATGAACTGGAGTAAAAGAAAAGACGACTGTCATTTAAAAGCAGTAATCATCTGGATAAGTAGTCTTGTAAACTAATTACAGTGAGAAGAGAAGCAAAGAATGCAAGACTGGGAGGAACAAGAAGCAGCTTAGTTTCAAACAGGCTAAGGCAGAGGACTGGTTTCATGGGGGGGGAAGGAATTGTGCACAGTATTGTAGAACAACTGCAGGAGATATGCTTTAGAAACGTATTCACATGTATGTATTATGTATGCTGTATATTGCATCAGAAGTGTATCTCATTGACAAGTTAAGTTATTTAGTGGCTGGGAAGAGATTAATTACATTGGCCTGGTTCAGTGGAAGAGCAACTGAAGTGTGCCCTTGTAGTTGGAAAGAATCAATGCTGATGGGTGCCGAGGCTTTTTTGGTTTGCTGCTATTAAGTTTTGCTGTCAGCTGAAGGGCCTCTGTTTGCCTCTACTCTGAGAAAAGGTTTGCAAGTGAGGGTGTCACAAATCTGGTGCTCATTAAAGACAATTAAGAGGTAGAATTAACCAAAACATATTATATGACTAATGGAAAAAGAAGCCACCCACAGAGACGGACACAGGCCAGGAAATGATCTCATTTTGCATGGTCACAGGAAACCATAGTCCTCCAGCACTGGGGATCGCAGAGCTAGGGTTCAGAAAGCAGAATATTATCTTTGCGGGGCTGTGCAAAAACACTCTGCAGTTTTGGCTTCACCTCCATCTTTGCTATTTTCTGTCTACTTAGTGTTGCAAGATACAGCAAACGCTGAGAGCTTGTTTTCTACTAAGCTAAGGCAATTGCCATGTTTTTAAACTGTTATGGGAACAGCCTGTTTCCCTTTTAAAGTTCCCATCTGTGTTTGTATTTCCCTCAGTCTATTGCCTTTATAGAGAATTTTCCGCTCTCTCTAAATCTAAACCATTAGTTTCACCTCCTTGAACAAGAGGTAGGGCATTACTGAGGAGGAAAAGTAAATCCTGAGATAATCAGCCCTGCTTAATTCCAGCATGGAGCACTGCTGCTGTCATCAGTGTTCCTGGTGTTCATTGCATAGGGAGAAGGGACAATGACTGTAAGTATGTACATCTGTGTGTGTACGTGTGTATATATGTGTACGTATGTGTATGTATGTGTACAGAGAGACAGACAGAAGGGGAGCATTTAATTGCCTAGCAATCTGACTGACCAAGTAGTGTTCTGATTGCATACAGCTGATTTTCTCAGTGAAAATTTTCAAAACTACTCACCAGCAAAACCAAGATCATCAGTGACTCTGGAGCGTGTGTCTGTGTTTCTTATGGGGAAGAGAAAGGATGGTTTGATTACTATCTCTTTTTTCCTTTAGACAAGGATGTTTTTCTCACCCAAGGGAAATGCATTCAAGCAGCATGAACATAACTATTAATCAACACTTAAGCAATAATCAGTGAATGAAAAATGATGACCAGAAACTGAAAATGTACTTGCATAGCTACTTTGGCACTTTTCCTTTGAGATCATGCCCTTGCATTTTAACATGAACAATTCTTATAAAATTAGTGCTGATATATTCCAAAAGGTGGTGATTTAAAAAGCCAGCACTTATTTTTCACTTAAAAAAAAAAATGCTAACAGTGAATGATATATTAAGATCTGCATGAGTAATGTTATAAAGCTACCTCAATAGTCTCTGAGATAGATCCTCAGTTGATGTGGACCAATAATATCTTATGGTGTTACTTCAGAGATGGAGATGCCGAGATCATCATCACTAGAATGCTGCGTTCAAATATGTGAAGACGTGTTCAGGATACAGAGATATAAATGTTTTTACTGTGTATTTTCACCCAAAAAGGAGATACAGCCACTGGGAAATGCAGGTGTATGTCAGCTTTGGGAATGCCTCCAAGAGGAATCAAATGCTATTGAAATTAAAACAAACCACCCTCATCAGTATTTAGCATGCTTTCCTGAATCAGGGCCAAGGTATGTGGTAACACCCAGCAGAAACCAAGGCTGTGAGACTCTACTAGGAGTGCAGTGATACTTTCCTTTAGTTCTTCAAGATGTTTTTTTGACAAACTTAGTCACAGTTCTAATAGCATCAAGTGTTCTCTGGAATAATCTCAAAGCCAGACTAGTATAAAATGCTGAAAGTGAGTGTGTGCTTAATAAAAAGAAGGCTCAACATTCCCTGTGACTGAGCCCAGAAAACAGAACTTTAATAGTCTACAAGATCATGACTTGGTGATTGGGATGTGAACAGGCATCTATAGCCATCTGTTGGTTCACCTTCCCAAATTATTTACCCTGTATTTTCTGTTGACAAGAAAATAAAAAAGTTTAAAGTAGGTGCCAGGCTGCCCAAAACAAACTTTGAAGGCATCAGACCATGATTTAAGAACCTCTAATGATTACACTCCCAAGATGTCTGTAAAATGGAGTGGGAACAGAAACGCAAGGTTCCTCAGGACCTGCTGGGAAGATACTGCTTCCTTCCTTATTCTTAAACTGTCCTACGAGCAAGTTTGTAACAGGGAAGTTGAAAGTGCTCTCTCTCCAGTGGTGGAGGTAGTTTTGAGAGTTCCTGTGGAACATCATCTTGGTTTGCCATTGCAGCCAGTTAGTGAAGAAAAGCACCACTACGAATATCAAAAAGAAGTATTAAAGGTGCTGTCTTACATCCAAACAATGGTAAAGCAGTAACGATGGGCTCATATAACATTAGACTCTTCTTTGAAGACTGCTTCTGTCATTAAAATCAATGCAACTTAATTAAAGCAAATTATAGATAGATACATCTATAAATAAGATATTAAAGTGCGCTGCTGAATATGATAATTGCTGCATATTTAGCAATCAGCGTGTGTGTTCTGCTTTTGCCAGGAGGGATTTCTTTCAGTGGAATCAATGGAGCTTTATTAAAAACCATCCAAATTAGAGGGAGAAATGATGAGTGTTATAATAACGCAAAATCACTGTTTCAACTTTCATTGCAAAACTAGGAAAGCAAAATACATCCCTCTTTGTGTATGTAAGGAAAACATTAGGAAAATTCTTTTGAATCATGGACACTGGTAGAATTTTTAATTTTTACCTTTTGATGGAAAACATAAAAAAGCTGGATGGAGGAAAACATGTTTTCTGTGTAAATGCTGGAGGTCTTGGAGGGTGGGATAATTAGGGTATCACAGCAGTAAGGAATTAAGATGACCCCTGCGATCAACTTCTTGCATTTCACATGGAACATCCAGTTCACTGCCTTACATAACCCACCTCTGTTTTAACAGTTAAAGAAAGTGTTAGTGAGTCTAATCATGCTCTTAAATTTCACTTGCGGTCTCCAGAATCAGGCAGACTGTTGAAATGCAAAAAATAAAATGGGTGAATTTTGGTGTTTCACCTGTGTATGAAACATTGAGACCAGGGTGGGGAACAAATCACTTTTACCTCTCTCAGTTTTTCTTCAGTTTTCACTTAATTGAAAACAAAAACCAACTGTGTCTCAGCAGAGGGGAGACCTGAAGGTTAAAGGGCAAATTCCGTTATACCACACTCTTTTTGGCACGCTGAATCTCAACCCATGTGATTAGAAACGCTCACAGACAAAAGAAGAGCTTTGAGAACAGAGGTCAAACCAGCATCTGAATCAAGTCCTTTAACAGATGATCACAAGACTATTGAAAAATGTACTAAGCAATGCAGCAGTTCTACGTGCCATGTTTATACACAGACTTTCAGGCAAAAAGCAGAACTGGGTAGCATTTTCAAAGCACTTGGGCGATAGCAGAGCACGTGTCTCACTCTGCAGCCTTCCTGGGATGGCTCCTGTCTTTTAGTGCACATCAGTCGTATAAAATACAATGGTAGTATCACGCCATTTTTTCTGGGGAGAAAACCACAATGCACAAGCTCAAGTGACTTTCTTGAGCATACACAGTGAATAAATGAAAAAGTTAGGAGTCCCAGGACTCCTACCTTCGTAAGCTCTTCCTGATCTCCCATAATTTTAAGTAAGTCAGGCATGACTCAAGTAGAGTCAGCAGTGTTTTGCACTGGGTTCACAAACAGGTAGCTAAAATCACATCAGCCTTGGTGAAGTTTTGCTATTGCTACTTATCTAGTGGGCAGCGCATGCTCCTCATTTTCTTTCTGATCTTAATGATAATTGAAATGTTTGGAGGAGACTTACTGTTCAGAAGTGGGGGAAACAAAGGGTTAAAAAGAAAAATTAAAAGGGCAAAGGAGCTGTTTAGCGTATAAGTGAAAAATGAGTAAGCCTGAATGCAATGCCCACTGTGTATTATTCCTTTTTAAGAGTGTGAAACTTCTGACTCTGAGCTTTTGTTTTTCTATGGCTAGTTAAGAAGCTTTAAACAAATTTGTTAACAAACTGATCTCTGCAAAGATGATCAAAGTTTTCTGTGTGCAGCTCTAAATAAAATACCTGCAGGAGAGGGAACGGTGACTGCAGCTTTCTGAGACAGCCACCCTGAAAATGGCTCTGCATCATTCTTTTCTTTATGAGGAGTACCCACGGTCTTGGGTCTTCAGCATGCCAACTTCACTCGGGACGGACATGGAGCAGGGAGCTCGGGTAGCTCAGGTGAGAATTTGTGACAGGAGGTAGAGCCCTAGGTGAAAACACACTGTCCTGCCAAATGTGTCTCCACTGTTATGGGCAAGGAGCTGCTGCAGGCTTCCATTTGCAGGGAGGTAGCTCTCACCTTGAACTGTGTGCAAATGCACAAGAAAAAGTTGATTTATGAAGCTTAAACTTTAAAAAAGATCGCTATAATTGTTATTGTTCATACCGCAAAGGCTGTCCAACCCCAAATACCTTGATCTATATGAAAGGGGCAAGGGAGGTTTTCCTCGTAGCAGCTAGTCTTTTAGTCTTTAACAAATGCTCCAGGAGGAAGGCAATGTAAGGCAGGTGAGGAGGAATGAAATGCAGTGTCTCCCAGGAAAAAACACGGCCTCTTGCACTTTTCTGCACCGTTTTCAAGGTAGTCTCAAGCTTCTGGATGAAGTAAATCCTTTCTCTGCTCTTAAAGAACTGTTCTTCTGCAGCCCCAGAATTTTCCTGTAAGCAAATCTTAGACTTACTTCAAGATACCTGCATGCAGATATAGTCTACTTATGCCTTATAATTTATTTGCAAATATTTGAATGCTCTAAGATAATTGTTTCTGGCTTGATCTAGAAGTGCATGTTCACGTTACCTTTTTTATTTTTTTCCTGGGAAGTTTTCCTAGGGAGAATTGGCAAGTTAGAGATATTTGCTGCTAGCTTATCACTTCCATGTATTAGAAAACTTGAAGTGCCCCACAGTTACCATGTTTGCCAAGGACATAGCTTGCACTGACACCTACACAGCTTTTGTTTTCTCTTTTTCTTTACAGTTCCTTTCCCCTTCTGTCTGTTTTGGATCTGCATGTGAAATGTGAACCTATGAATCTTTCTACAGTTTTCTGTCTTGAAACAACTGTGGATTCCATTTGTCCAGGGAAGTGGAGGGAGCTGCAGCCTGTGCTTGTTCTTCTCTGCCTTTTGGCCCTTCACATTGGTCTCCTGCTGAAGGTTGTAGACTTAGAGAGAGGAAAGCAGCACACAGTGCCCACACCGCTCTTCAGTCTGTGCTTCCCTCAGCCTGGTTCTGCCCCTGGGGACTGGCAGGGGTTAATTAAAGATGCAGAGGTGTCATGGGGTTTTTTCTGAATGCGTCAGCATTTCTATCGCAGAAATCTTGTTTGTTGATGGTAATTATTGGTTTTTAAAAAAAGAGACTTGAACAACAAAAGTGTTGCTAGCTGTGTAGAAGAAAATGCCTTTCTGGCACACAGAAAATCCTGACCATGAAGGCATCAAGTTATATGGATGCAATGTCTTGCCCGTTTGTCTGGTACCTTGTCTCCACGTGTGGCCACAGCTATGTCCTTCAGAGAATTCATCGGGATTCCCAAAAGGGCGACTAAGAGAAGAACCTGCTGGTACAGAGGTTTCTGCCTGCTCTCCCTTTCAGGGAATGGCTGACTCTTTGAGGCTTTACCTCTCTTCAACCTGTCAAAGGCTTTACTGTCTTCTGCTAACCTGGTGCTAGTTGTTCTGCTTCATATGTGTATCCAGTTTATTCATTTTCCGTTTTACAAAGTGGCCGTACTTTGCAACAGTTAAGTTTCATGAATTGTTTGTTGTTGTTTTTTGATAAAGATAGCATTTCCTTTCCTCAATTTAAGCATGCTGCTCTTTTAATTGCACTGATGGGATGATCGCTGTTTCTGTGTTTATCTCTACCCCGTTATTTTTGCATATTCATGTTTTGCTTGTTAGTTGAGGCCGCTCTAGACTAAGAGATGATCTTTTCATAATGATGGCTCTTATTTAAGTTGATGTTGTTAATTTAAACCCTAAAAATACAGGAGCATGTTTTGGATCATTCTTTCTGCTATGCATTACCATACATTTGTAAAATGTGTATTTTATCTGCTGTCATGTTCTCTCTTTACTGGTGGGGTTGTTGGTCTCAAAAACTCTTCCAGCCGCCTCTGATATGGACTCAGCCAAGTAATGCACCTTCCGTCAGCTCCCGCGCCTCACTGGTCACCTCACTGGTCACCTCATGGTCAGCGTCCATTTGGCTTTGATAGGACTTCCAAGTTTTAATTCTTTTTTATTAAGGTTACTGTTTGTTTGCCTAAATATTTTGTGATTATTAACTACATGGTTAAAACCTCTGCACCTGGACTGAGGGCCAGCTTCATACATCCTGTTTCAAGGAAGGAGGAGAAGCTGGAATATTTTGATCTTGTTAATTAGTACCTTTCACGTCGATTTTTAGCTTAGTTTGTTGTAAAAGACAGCAAAGAACCCTTTGGTTTGACTCTGTCTGAAACATAAGTAACTTCTATGAAGGAAGAGTTTCCGTTTTCGCAATTTCTCTTTTCATTGGGGTAGTATTTTATTCCGGGCACCATTTTGCTGGTGGCTGAGTGATGATACATTTTTGCTGTCACATGGACAGATGGAGAAGGGAAAGGAGAAGAAATGGCTGAGTCTTTAATTAGCCGTGCAGGGCCAGAACATGCTTTTCCAGTGCATCAGGGGTTTTATATAGGGTGTGGAGACTCAGCCACTCGATGGATCCAAATTAGCAAAATTGTGTATCCACCGCCAGGGTGTTTCTATGGCAACTGTCTCTCAAATCATATATACAAACAGACCTGGCGGGGGGTATAGCCTTCTATTTGGTCTGTAGGAAGCCATCGGAAAAGGGGTGTTTTCAGGCTGCAAAAAGGCCTTGCAGTGTAAATATTTTTTTACTTTATGGTGACTGGTATAAGTTTGGGGATCACTGCTCAATGCTGATGCAATTCCGAATCTGTTTGTGGTTTTGCACATTGACTGGCTGCTCTTATTCCTGCTAGGTGTGACAGTGATCACCAGGAAACTTGCACGGGGTGGCAATGCAGAGTTACCAGGCTCATCCTTTAGCTCATAAACATCTTGCCGCTGCACATAATTAATAGCCTATCTACAGCCACGCAGGTAGACTGTATACTACATGACTTTTGTGCTGAGCCAACCAAATTATACATTCATTTCTTGTCCCCTCGTTCTTCTTCATGAAACAGCAGAAGTGTGGAGGCTCTTCTCTCACCAGCATACCTGGTGAATTAAGGGAAATTATTTCAACCTGATAAAATTAGCAGTGTAAGAACAGCCAAAGTGGTTGTGACTCTTCACCTAAGTGACTCTATCTTTATAAATTCTCTCTACATGTCACTTTTTCTGGTGGAAAAAATGAATGAATGATCCATTTAGCCTACTGCCCTCTTTTTGAAATGTAGGGCAATTACTGTTATTTTTTGCTCATCCAAAATGCTAAAGCATGGGTCATTTTGAATCAGAGGTGGTTATTTCTTGTGGCCATCAGTTCCATGAGGACTGCTTTCTGTTTTGAGTCAGATAAAGGGGAGTTAGCAAGAGGCCTGTGCTAAATAATTTTTTTTCACTTATGAGTATCTGGGATGTTCAGTGAGTGGCAAGGTGCATAACGGTATTTGTCTAGAATAATTCCTAAGCTTGCCTAGTAGCTCCAAGGGATAGTGCCTCTCTCTGTATTGGACTTGGCTTATGTAATAGGTCCACAAGAGACTGTAAACAGAAATGCTATGTAAAGGTAGATAAGACTTACTACAGCTAAGTGCACAACCTTTCCCATTGTAAAAGCTTATACATCTCTTCAGTGAGAATGGTATATTGTGCATAAATTACAGGACTGACAGAAATGTACTCTAACCTGTAGAATGTGAAAAACATGTTAATTTTTGTTTGTTTTCTCTTTCTCTAATCAGGCATTTGCCGAAAGCTTGGTGTGATTTATTCTTTTATTTTTAATGAATTGTTAAAAATGTTTGAAAAGGCATTAAATCTTCCTTTCTGCTATTAATCTGTAAAAGGGGAAGGGGATTTTAAATGGCCTCTTAGTATATTGCTTTATAAAACTGCTGATTCTAGCAGCACTGGAATAGGAATACATACTAATGTAGGAAACACTGAAGGCAGTCAGAGCCTCCTGCATTTATGGAGGAAAAGACTAATAGCTCCGTTTTAACAAGGCTCTTAACACTTTGGGCAGTCAGCAAGCATTGAGTGAGTGAAATTGGGAGAGCTCCTGTGTGCTAAAAGCATTGAAGTTCACCATTTTGTACCCCAGTTGGAGCCTTCCCGATAGAATTGCGCTCTGCAGCCAACTCTGGTTGCCATCTTGAAAACAAACCAAGTAGCGAGCTGGCATTTTGACTGAGCACACTAATGCTTCACTTTTGAAATGGCACCAGAGCATGATAAATGCACTTAACTCCCAGCTGGATACTTAGCTTTGCGGTGGCGTTAGGGAAAGTTTCCGGATTTGTGTTAAGAATGAAAGCAAAGCCTGTTTATATCACGTTTTATACTTGAGCAAAACACACAAGTTTGTACTTGGTACTAGCTGTGATTCAAGTAGTTACGTCACTGGAATCAGAAGGGGAGTGCTTAATTAGATTACAGCCTCATGTTACTGAATTCTAGGAGGAAGGCCAGCCAGGGAAGGAGAGAGAGTATCCCGGCTAGCACACAGATGAGGAAAAGGCTCTGAAGATTGTACCGGTTCTAAACAGTTCTTTGATACAGAAGCCTTTCTTGTTAGCAGTGATAAGATTATGTATGGGATTTGGAGCTTCTTTGAGCCCCTGCCTTTCTTTTGTTGATTTTGGCATGTTGCAGCATCATGTGTTCTCTGCTTATCGTTTTGAGATGCATTGTTAGTAGCTGGGCTGCATAATTGATCTTCATCTCTAATTACTCTCCTCTCCACAGGTGCCTGGAAAAGGTCCAGATGGGAGCTCATACAGTCTCCACTTCGAGGGGATGGAAAGGCAGTATGCATCCTTACCCAGGTACAGCACTGAGCGTCATACACACACACTCTGGTTCACCCTCCCTCTGATGGGTAGGGAAATCAGCCCACAGCTGATGTCAGGCTCCAACAAATAGAGATTATTTTGCAGTTTTGTCTTGTCACCTTCTGCTGCTGATTTAGTGCCATCTTTATAACTGTACTATTAATTTGGACTTTTGAATTTAAAAAAAAAAGTCTGTCATTGAACATGTCAGCAAGAGTCATGATCCACAGGTAGAGAACATGACATTGAGGAAGCTGGCTCTGCAAGAGTTAGAACGGGTCGTAGCAGGGCATAAATGACCGAGATTATAGTGATATAATCCTAGCTGGCATTGACAGAGTACTGCTGTGGAAAGCCTCCACTACAGCAGCCACTGCTACTGAAGTCCCACTGTTGCTGCAGGGACTGTCTGACTAGCAGTCCTACTCCAGTAGAGCATCTCTGTGCTTTAACTGAACACTGTGGAAATGAGAGTGAATTCTCTGAGGGCTTTTTTTAATTTTTAATCCTTATCAACTCAATGAAGAGTAATTCTAGTCTGAAACCAGTGGGGCATAACAAAAAGGAAGCATTTCAGAGATTTCAGCCCTGTTTCTATGGGAGTTCTAATAGCAGAGTGTAAGATTTAGCAAGCCAGAAAGGGGAGCGAGAGGATGCTAGAAGAGATAGTGGGAAGCAGTGGGAGGAAAACAAAAATAGAAAAATATTCCCCCTTTAGAATTAGAGGGCTGGGAAAGACCTTAGAGGGGTTGCCTAGTCCACTTCTTGGACCTACAAGCAAGATAATTTGTAAAAGCAAAGCAAAACCAGCTATTTACAAGCAAGAAGAGATTCTTTGTTGTGAACTAGTGCTGGCATTTAGGAAATCAGTGAATAGTTTCTTTTTGCTTCTTTTTCTTTTTCCACTGAGCTATTTACATTCAAAGGTGTCACTGGAGAGACTGATTGATAAATATGTAACACTGTGTCCAATTCCAGATGAAAATACAAAGAATATCTTACTTTTGGAAACCAATGTATAAAGGCTGTCTCACAAGACATTGTCGGATGTTTGTAGGCATTTTTTAATGTATGTGGTTTCTAAACCAAAGGATGTGTCTATAGTTTAGTTACTGCCTTCAAATGATATCTGTGTCAGCCATCGTTTTGGAAATTTGTCCTGTGCAGTAACTGGCTTTTCTAACAGAAGCCTGCTTTCCAGCAGTGTGTCCTGTATGTATTTCCTGACTGACTGTGGATATTCTTACTCTCCTAGGTAAATAACCATCTTTTTTTGTAGTCCTCCAAAACTCTTGTCTCCTGTTATGTTTTTAGCAGTGTTTTTTATAGGTTAGTTAGATGTAGTTTAATTATGCACACTCTTTTTTATCTATTTTAATCTTCAATTTTGTTCAGTACTTCCTTGTGAATTACAAGAATAAATTAGCAATTGGTGTCCAGTGTAACTCTCTACAGCAATTTTTGTAGTCCTGTATCATGTCTCTTTTTATTTGTTTTCCCTTCAAGCTAATCAACCTTATTTTTTCAATCTTTATAAAATGGAATTTCCCAGTGAAGTAACTTCCATCACCCAGAATTCTTTTTTTTCCTCCAGTATTCCTTTCCAGCAAGGATGACCAGAAGTGAGCACAACAGTGCAGATGCAGACATGCCCTTGCTTTATGCAGCAGTGTTCTCTGTATTCCTTCTGTCCCGTTCCTTTTCAAACCTGCTGCATCCTCAGCATGTCCCCTGGGTGTTTGTACTGCTCGCCTCTGCACCCTGCGTTTTTGTGTTTTGTTTGGGGGTTTTTTTAAAGGTAGATCAGATCGTGAATTTCACAGTGTTCTTCCCAAAACTGCCGTTTATCTTGCTGGAAACATGACCCTCCAGCTCTTGTGACAGGTTTGAGTATTTAGCTGGCTGGGACTCACTATTTAGGAAGTCATCCAAACATTCAATAAGCTTTTGAAGATCGGTGTGAAGGGTGTCATTTCTCTCAGTGCCTAAGAAGATTATGCTGGAGAGTGAGAGGGCCTGCACTTCAGCAGGGTTTTGTGTGCTTCCTGACCCGAACACTCGCACTGCTGCGCGCAGGCCATGCCATTGCCATGTCTCCAGAGGGTTTCCACCCTGGCAGGAGCAGAGCCTTAGGACAGCACACCCTTGGGTGTGCCTGCAGTCCAGCAATCGGCTGCTGCCTTTTATACTTACATTTTATAAGTTTTGCAGTTTCATGTTACTGCAGTAATTAAGCCCTGGCAGTCACAAATTACTAGATTGCTACAGTGAAGTCTAAATCCAGAAGAAGGGGATGCGGTCTCATTGCCAGCCACTAATGGAAATGAGTGATTTCTTTTGTTCTCATGGCTGACTGCCCAGCAGTATAGAGGAATCCAGGTAAAAACCACCCATTTGCCAGCCTATTCTCAGTGGAGGATCCATGAATACTACTGTAATGGGCAGCATTATTTAAAAAAATAAGAGAAAGAAATAGGAAGGTAGAAAGAAATACAGAGGTAGTATTTCCTCAAAGAGCAGCTTGCTTTTCCCCAGCATTCTAGTATTATTAGTTCATGGTTTCCTGCCCTTGGGTTTATTCCCCTTCTTGTCTTGTCCTGTCCTCATCTTGGTCAAACCGCTGAGCTCAATTTGGTACGGACGTGATATATAACTGTCTGCGTACTTACGCCATTTAAGTCCAGTTTAATAAGAGATACTTAAAGAGGCTCAGGTGAGGGTTGTAGATGCTGGGAAACAGATTCTTATTGCAGTATTGTGTTGAGTCCAGGAAGATACGACCATTGCCTGCTGCTGTGGTGTGGCACAGGCAAGGAAGAGAGGAAAGCAGCTTGGACTGCAGCCAGTTTCGCTGGATGAGGAGGGAGGAGGGGATCTGTGCTATGTCAAGAGTAGCTGGGACCTACACAGCGAAACTGTTCTGCTTACCTGGAAGACAGCAGGACTCATGCCAGCGTGTGTGGGCATGGACAAACTAAGTAAGAGAGCTTTGGTTTTCCTCCCCACTGAGCAAGAAAGAGGAATGATCACCTGCCAAACAGCTTCATGAATGTCTGGTGCCCCTAAGGCACTACCCCATTCCTGTGCAAAGGCACGCATCTTGCACAAAAGGGGAAGTCAGGTTGCCAGCAGCATCCGAGCACATCTGCTGATGGGTTGTAAAAATCTGAGCTTTGAAATATCATTGCTGCTTTGCCCATTTGTGTTTTATTTTTCTGTCTTTCTCTGAAGCTGCTAATTTAAGCCTAGATATTATGGGCCAAATTCAGGTGATGTAAGTCAGTATTAACTGCATTTGAGGAATTCAGCTGTGTCGAGTGTGCTTGCCTTTTCAGTAGATGCAGCAGCAAATCCAGCGTAGCAGTCTCACTGAGCTCAGTGGTGCCCTTTTTGCCTTTGAGTGAAGGATCTGTTCCTGTGTAAGGTTACATGTTTAATTAAAAGCTGAAAACAGGAGGCAGCAGCCTTTGGAGGAAGGCTTTGTATGTGACTGGCTTAATGAGTGGCCAGCTGAGCTACATAGTTAAGTTTCCAGGTAAAATAATGCCGGTCTGTAGACTTGGTTTGCAAATGTCTACAGAGGCAAACATCTGAATTAGATGATAAGTGGCTGTGGCAGGAGAGTGGCAGGTCTTCATCTCGCACCGCATTGTGCTGTTCTGTCTGCAGAAAAGCAGCAAAGTGGGAAAGACAGAATGGAAGGCTTTGCAAGAGAGATACAGTTCTTTGCACTCAATACTTACATGTTGCCCTGGGGCTACAGCTAAGTAGTGCTGAGTAGTAGTAGTAAGCAATGTTAAATCCTCCTGCTTAGGAAGGAGAATGGCTTGGTTCTTACACCTCTTAGCCTCTTCTTTTGGGAAGAGGAGCAGGGCAAGGGTGTGGGAGCCAGAAAAACATTTGTATTTTTTAAACTATTTTTAATGCCTGTGTTCTTGGTGTAATCCAGAATATTTTCTTGATGGAGCTATGGAACAGATATGAAGCTGAAGCTGCTCTGTTTGTTCGTAGTTTTATTTTTGAGCTTGCTTTTATGGAAGTCTGTTTTAATGTAAATCACAGTCTTGCCAATGGCAGCCTTGTTTGGAGAAATCTCGTGTTCAAGGACACGTTCTTTTCTGTGTTGATGGAAAAGCTGGCTGTGACCAAAAGCAAACTGTCAGACACTGAGACGGGATACTGGTGACATGATGAGTGTAGATCAGAAAGCTCAGCCATCTTCCTGGTAAGAAGTGCTGATTCCAAAGGAAAGCTAATACTCCAGACTTTCTCTGGAATCCTCGTATTATTGAAAAACATGCATTTTTGTTGAGAAAAGGGGTGGGGCTGGAAAGGCAGTAAGAGCATTAGAAAATAATTGCTAGCATGGAAAAACGAGTTCAGGCTGAGTAGATGAGTTCAGCTGTATTGCTGTGGCTGGGAGGAGACAGCTGAGCGAACTGGTAATTGGCTCACAGGAATATGTCTTAAAGGTAACATGCATCTTAAACTGGAAAATTTGCAAATATATTAAGGAACTAGCCTTGCAGTACAGTGGCAGCATGTAGTCTTGCCATGCTGGAAGCTTCCCTTTAGATTGACCATGCAACTTGCACTTCTTAAGGCAGTAGCTAAAAGCAGCACATCCTCCATTTCTAGGTGTGAAGCCAGAAAGGACAATTTTTTATCACCTTGCCTGAGCCCTCCAAGACCTTCTATATTTTTGCATCAAACTAAATTTCAATTTTGATCCATCGCATTACTTTTATAAATAAATTTACAGAAGCATCTAACCTAGAATTAAAATGTCATGTTGTGGAGAATTCATTACATTCTACAGACATTAATTATTTTACTGTTTAAAAAGATTATGCCTTTTTTTTTTCCCTAAGTCTGAAATTACCCAATTTCAGTTTCTAGTACTATGGTAAATATTGTTTCTGCTAGATTTTAAGAGCCAAGCTTGCAAAATACCTTCCCTTCAGTACTTCTATGCAGCGATCATTTATGTTATCTTTTAACCTCCTTTTCAATAAATTAAATAGATTGAGCACTTAGGTCTTACTCTATAGAGCATGAAAACAGCATTGACTCAAGGGGCCGGAGTCCCCATGCAGTCAATTTATGAGGTAGCCTCTGGAGTTGAGTCAAAAACATTTCCAACTCTTTGGATCAAAAGCAAAGTTTCTGTAACACCTATGTCATGAAGAGATAAGGTTCTTCAAACAGAAAGAATGGATTACTTAGCAAGTTTCATTAGCTTTTTCTTGCACTCGAGTGTTCTTGCCTTTATTTTACTAACCAAGTTTATTTCAAAATGCAGGATTTCTGCAATTTAATTGAATCCCAAAAACGTCATCAGAAAGTGACTTGACACAAATCACAAGACAAAGTTAATTGTCTATTAAATAAGTCATCATTCACCATTGTCTAGCAGAATATGAAATTAATATACTGACATTACTTAAATATGTATATAGTGTGTTCTCCTGGTTAACAAAAAGAAATCACAATTTTAGTGCAGACTGTAATTAGCTGCAAATCAACTTGTCAGAGCATTCCCGACCTAGGGGAATTGACTAACCAAGGAGCACAGATGAAAAAGCAAGGTTTAAAATCAATTATTTAAATCAAAATTCCCTGCTTGTTGGTTTAAATCACAATTAATTTTTTTGCTTTAAATCACTTTGATTTAACTTATTCCATCCCACATAGCAAAAAATCTGTCCCCCTTCTCATTTTGTATTCTTCATTTACATTCCTCCTTGACATCTAACAGTATGTTGCACAGCATTGACCCAGCAGTACAGTCATGGTAATAGCTATTAGCTGAGGGATGTGACGTCCTGGTTGTTTTTTGATGTTGACCCATCTGCACTGACAAGTGCCATGCACTGGCACAGTGGTTCTTGGTAACGGTGTCAGCGTTGCTCTGTCCCATAACACTGCTGCTGTTCTGCCAAGTTATCTTCCAGGGACCTTCTTGGTGCTCAGCTACTTCTTAGTAATAGACTGCCTCTCAATTTTCCGCTGTTCCTCTCATCAGTTGACTTCGTTACATGGCTCTACTGAATTGGCTTTTTGGGGTTTTTTGAGCCCAAAATTTTGCTTTATGGCAGGCAGAGGGTGGCAATGCTGATGCAGACTGCAGGTATTGCAGGGAATGCCATTGCTGCCTTGTAGCACTGTTTAAATTGGAGCATCGTTCACCTGGTTAAAAAGAGCATCTGCAGATATACTTTCATAAATGGGGCGGGGAGTTTGCCGAAACTTTAATGGCAATGAAATAATTTATCAACCCAGTCCAGAAGCACCGAAGTCACAGTCTGTCAGTGAAACCACATTACCGGACATATATTATACAGTTACAAAGCAAACCTATTAACTTCTGGTGCATAATATAATGCCCAGTATTTTTAATAATGCCCAGATTTTTCCTCCAAAGTGGTGGAAAACAGTGAAGGGCACAGTGATAGGAAAATATTTTGTAGGTCCGGTTAGCTGAAAAAAGTCTGTATGATGTCCCCCACTTCTCATACTGATTTAAATTAAGATAAGAGGGTCAAGACAAAGATTTGAGAACCAATTGTGAGTATTTTTTAATTTTCAATCTAAATCTTTTTTTTTTCAATATTTCCCTGACATAACTGCAAAACTAAGATGACTTGATAATTTGGAGTCTTAAATAGGATTAGAACGAAGTAGGGCGCAAAAATGAATGGGCCACCTAATTTCATCATCCTAGTCATGTGAAATACAAATAATATTTAAGGAGTATATTCTACGGTATACTTGATTATTAACTTTCTCTTCTGTTTTAATCATCTAAAGTAATATCAGTAACTCAGGGATATTTTTTAAATACGATTTTTATCTTGACAGCTGTACTTTCATTGAAAATGCAGCAAAATCTTATCTGTCTGTATTTTCCAATGTGGTGATCTCATTATAAATGAAATATGTGTACGGTTTTATTTGGGTTTTAAGTCCTGGCAGATGAATTTAGAATCAGTTTTAATGGCAATACTGGTCGTACTCAAGGACCTCCAAGATATGTTGCAATAAACCAGCCAAGATGAAATACAGGCAAAGAAAAAAGATCATTCTTGCATGCTAGAGCACAAGCTTGGGAACCAAGCTGATGTGCTCATTAAAAGATTAGCTTAAATCCAATATCAAACAGTTTAAGATTTGCTTAACCAACTTTACTTAAGTCTGCAAGATAATAAAACTGATTGCTGTGGCAACTGCCCAGTATCTCTGAGATGTCAGGAAAGTCATTGTATTTCAAGGACAGAGTCCAAATCCGTAGCAGGACACTGGATTTGTGATACGTACGTGCAGCAGAAAGCTGGAAGTGCTCTGTTGCAACTTGTTCTGGTTTATCTCTGTTTCAGTTACTCTGCTGCACCTCAGTGTCGTATGTGAAGTCTGAAGGTTTTTCTGTGTGTGGTGTCAAAACACATTTGTCCAAAAACATGCAGAGTTCATAAATAACCTGTGTATACCATCTACAGGGAGAGTCTCAGGCATTAAAAGCAGAGCAGGTAGGAAAAGGGTCAGTGTACTGTAGATGTTCCAAAAAATGGTCTTGTGTCTTTCTCTAAGACTTGGCTGAAAGGAGGAAATAAAATTGTAAACAGGATCACAATTACAGAACTCTCTACATCGAATTCAGAAGGAAGGCAATTCGGTTGTAAAACATACCTCCAGCTTTCTAATAAAATAGAAATATCACTTGAAGTGAACAGGATGCCTCTATCCAAGCCAAATTAAGTCTTAATACTAGAAGTATACTTTAGAAAGTCAGAAAGGTCAAAGTTCATGACATCGAGTCACAGATTGCAGCTGACAGGCCACCTCTATAATTTCCATGGGAACGACTAAAGAAAATTGAACAAAGAAAATGTCTCCAACAACGGGGACATAGCTTCAAAAAACCACTAAAAGCCAGATGTCCCAGAAGAATACTTTGGAAGTGTAGGAGGAGGCAGACAGGGATGGATTTTGTCAATTTTTCTAATAAGTCAGTCAGCTCCTCATAGCGAAAAGTCAGTTAATGCAATATGGAATAGTTTAAAAGTCAATTAATATTTTGAAACTAAACAGCCAGCCTTTTTGCAAGGAGATACTAGCCGGAGTAAATAAAAATACTTTCAAGTGTCACATTTACAAAAAACATGGATCTGGTATGGATTTTAGTGTATAACCAGGCATAAGGACCTCCCACTCAAACCAAGGGCACCAAATTCATCTTAAAAATACAGGAGATGGAGGAAAATACTGCCTTGGAACAAAAGGGCTTGAATTCATATTATAAAATTTAATGAAGTCATGGAGACATTGCCTCAGAAAAGAAAGCTGTATTAGCTATGCCTCCAGTGAGTAAAAGAACAAAACAACTGTTAGGGAACAAAATATTAATGAAAGAAAGAAGTGTCAGTACAAAATGGTTAGGTTGAGATGAAGGATCTGTGGCAAAAAGATAAGTGAATGCAGATGAAAAAGAGGAAGATCAAATTAAAAAACAAAAGCATATATCCCATAGAATGCATCAACAGAGTGATGTGCTGAGTGAAATCTGGGGAATAACATGTGCGCTACAAAATGCAAATACATCCATTGCATTGTTGAGATGGATATTGAAATTGCTCAGGAGACCAACAGGCTGGGAGGCTTAGCTGGCTGCTTTACAGGTATGGATATTTGGAATAAAAATGTTGCTGCTTATGTTGGGTTATAATTGAGAACTGATCAAAAAGTGTGGACTCTAGGCTGCAAAGGTGAGGAAATAAGCTTTTCTTTCTGTGAGAAAGCGCATTGTAAAATAAGACAACTCCACTGCAGTTCTTGGCTTTGGCTTTCCCTTGATAAACAGGTCTGGAGGTATGGCTGAAAGACACTTGTCGGTGAACATGCTTTAAAAACAGCTAACAAAGGAGAAATGTAGGAAGCCAACAGCATCAGGTGTAAATATATATGATTTTTGAGGATGTTGGATCGGGATTTTTTGAGCGAGCTTCCTGAAGCTCTCACAGCGTTATGCGTGAACCTCCTGTATGTTCTGCCATGGCTCAGCTAGGTTCCTGTAAGCAAACAGCAGCTTTGCGATGGCATCCATCACTCAGAGGCAGACTGCAGTTAGTTCTCCATAATCCAGCCAATTCCTTTGTCTCCATCCAATCTTTGCAAAGCAGGCTCAGAAAAAAAAAACAGGTAAGATGTTAAAAAGACAAGGAAGTTGCACTGTCATGATGGCAAGTTTGAAGCTTCTAATAGCAAGCCGTTTAAAGTGAGTCAGTTATAGGTATTCCTATGTACATATTTAGGAGAGAGGAAAGGAGATTGTGATGGTGAAGTAGGAAAGTGAATTGTATGTGGACAGTCTTAATTGCACTCTGCAAGGTAATGACAGGCTGTGAAATCTTAAGAACTCAAATATAGTTCTGGGTTCTTTTACAAACACATAGGGGACAGAGTTGTGAGCACTCAGTGTGCCACCCCCCGACAAATAAGAAACAGGGTGAGGGAGACGTGAGCCATAGAGAAACACAAGGGCAGTGCTTTAAGCAGACCTGCAGTTGTTTGTTATCCTTAGTGAAACCCTGCCTTGTGAGGAGAGAGCTTTTATATAAACTGGTGATTGAAGGAAAGAGGTATCTAGTTTGGGATTAAGAGAATCACTGAAGAATTTAATAGTAAAAACAGTTGCTAGAGCAGCTGTTTCAACACAGCTCATACAATTGGCAGCCAAACTGCTTCCATTTCATAAGTAGGTGACATATTTAATTTCTCTGCACAGAAGTCTCTTAAACACATATCAAGAGAATATTCTAAATTCTAGAGGGTTTTGTCCAAATTTATTTGCCCATGTATTCACCTAAGGCTTTTACGTTGCTCTTCAACTATGACACTTCAGAAAGTCATGCTTTGGGTATCTTGATCCAGGTTGAGTAACACGTTATTCTGCAAGAAATGTTGTAGAAGGTAGTACGAGCCTGATCCAGAACCACTGCAATCCATGGACGTGTTCTTACCGATTGCAGTCAGCAGTAGGTTTAGACTGAAATGCGATTACTGTTAGAGCATATTCCTTCATTTCTTTGCTGTCTGTGTCAGTCTGCTAGTAATTTGGTAAACTCTGATTAGGATATTTGTTTTTTCCCCAGAAACTCTGCCCACCAATGTTAGCAGTCTCTCTCCATATTTTGGAGATCCTAGAAAAAGGAATATATCTTTGCCTGCTCTTCTCCACCCCATCCCATCTTGCCACAGATACAAGTGCAGCAAAAGTAGGACTTAGAAATTAATGTAATTCAAAGTTGTTGAAGAATTGCAAACGTTCAGATCACTAGCAGTTATGGACCACTAACTTTGTTAAGAGCAAGCATGGAGCTAAAACTCCTGTTGTACCCTGTTAGAGAAAATTAATTCCTGCTTTCTTAAGAATCTTTACCGTCACCTCCAGGCTTGGAAAAGATTGCATTGTTCTAGCATTTAATAGTTATGTAAATTAGCACTTAATTTTGTCACTTAGCACCTGTACGAAATTTTCTACTAGAACAGTTCTTTAAAATATGGCATAAACAAAGCACAAGATGCACAGTGATACTGTTTCTTTTGCTGATTCTTATTTGGGAAAATCTGCATAAGATATTGAGCATCTTTACCACAGGTAAAGATGTCGTGGGTATGCCAGAAACACGCCAGCAAAACTTTGGTTGGTGTTAAATAGTACATAGGCCACTAGTGAAATTTTCAGCAAGCTTTATTTTGGAAATACATTAAATACCATAATGCATGTGCTAAAAACTTAACCACATCTTTACGGTAATGGTAGTGTCTTTGCTGTACTCAAACTTTGTCTGCCAAATGTAACTTAATCTGGCTATAGAGATATTGACAGAACTCATACCTTCTGCTGGCTTCTGTCTGGTATCACTGTGGCCGCCACTAGTTCTGCACTCCGTTCTGCGTGAGCAGATGGGATCCTACAGCTGTTTGAATAAGTATTAGTTTTAACGAGTTATTCTGCTCTGATTAACCATTCAATGAGGGGGGAGATGGCAGGGAAGAGAGCGCCTAAGGAATCTCTGCTTCAGGCCTCTTGCCCAACAGGATTCATTTAAATGTTCGAGTAGTGATGAGGTGAGGAGTCATGTAAACTGGAAGCTGTTCCTCAAGTCACCATCTTCTCTCTGCGCACAGAGTAATTGATAGCTCATGTGCTTGCAACAGCTGAAAAAACAGAGCAGAACATGCAAACACGTCCACTGTATAACATATGTGGGAAGCAAGAGGAAGAGAGTGTTAACTTTAATAGAAAGTGAATTATTTGCCATTTTTGTTCCACTCCAGATGTAATTCAGCAAGGAGACTGGATCTGTGCATTAGATAGTCTGAAACAGCACCTTGGAAATTGGCAGCCAGTTCCAGCCAGAGAGGGCGGTAAATGCGTGAACAAAACCCAGCCCAGGTTATCAAGTAAAACCCCAAGCCAACGGGTGTCCGTGGATATTGAGTAGCTGGCACTCTTCTTCATTTAAAGAAGAAAAATAGCCTTTGTTTTCCAGGTGAAGGGAAGTACTTTGAGAGCAGTCTGTTGTAGGTCATGACAAAATCTGGCAAGCAAAACCAATCTCAGCAGGATTTCACAGTTGAAAATCCATGTGAATGGCTTTTTGCTTGGATCTAGGTGTTAGCGTACTGTTGTACATACCCATGTGTCACCAGGTTTTGGTCCCTCATTTAGCATTTTTGTTATGAATTTTGGCTTGATCTGAGATGCTATGCTTTAAAGAAAAGGAATATTTGTTTACTGAGAACTGAGATGTCTTCAGTATAAAAAACAATATATGTTTGGAAGCATGGTATGGTCACAGTTTTGCCCTGTGTTTTGCTTTCTTAAAGGAGTAATAGTGATGTGCTCTTGAAGTGAAATCAAGCACCCAAAACAATAGTTAGGACAAAATGAGTAGAAGAAAGGACACACTAACAGTCTTTCTTCCAAAGATCCTCAAACGGCAAACACACTTTACAACTATACATTCAGCAATTAAAGATTTCCAAAATCAGTTAAAAGCTGTAAGGACCCCAGTAGCCATGCTTCAGAAAGCCTATGCGACTTTGCTGTGTGTACTGTTTCTTACTGGCTGCCTCGACTTCTGGTAGTCCTCTAATTAGCTTTGTAGGGGTCTCTGAAGGCATCTGGGTTTCTCACTGACTAGGGAATTAGGCTGAATTTAGGCTGCCTGAATATACCCATGCTGGTTTTGAGCATTTTCTGTAAGGATCCCTTTACCACGTGGTGTGCTGCAGCCCCCTCTGGAATGGCGAGTGGAAGCTCAGTGGTACAGGCTGTGCTGCGGTACTGACTGTACCACGCTTTATGGCAGAAAGCACAGAGCAAATCGGTTTGAAATGAAAGGGAATTTAAGGAGGAGAAAAAAAAAAAAAAGACTAATTCAATTAGTCAGTTGAAATTGAGTTGGGGTTTACAACTTGAATTTTTAGGCCCAGATCCATCAGAGCACTTAAGCTTTACCTTGAATACATTTTGCTTTTCAATAGCAATGATTTGCCTAGCTATCAGAGGCCTCCAGGAGGAAACCTGGACTTAAACGTGCATTGTAAAGCATAGGGGAAGGATGGCAGACAGTCAGTGGTAATTAGAGAAATTTCACTTTTTCAGTCCTTGCACTTTCTGTGGTTTAAATAATGCCTCCTTAATGTTGCCTTAATGCAATGCTTTTTGTTAAATACCCTGTAAATAATATCAAGAAAGCTTATTTCATGAATAATCTTTGAAGAGACTTGTTACTGATCTTAACTTGGGATCTTTTTAGTATTATTGAGGGGAATAACAACCTTAATGTAATTTTGGTTTGATTTCTTTGTGTGAAGGGCTGACAGCTCTCCCTTCTCTCTCGTCACCAAACATCTGAAGAAAGCTGTGTTATTGAGAGATTACTGCAGTAGTCCTTGGTCTTACAGAGATTTCATCGGAAACATTTCTTTTTTAATGGACAATGGAAAACGTTCAGCTGTCCATTATTACACCTCTTTGTACACAGTCTAAAAATATAAATGGAAATTATAATTGCATCTGTAATTCTGGGTCCCAGCTGAAATCACTTTAATCCCAATGTGGAGGGAAAAAAAAAAATCAATACAGAACCCTTAACCCTGGTCTTTTCCTCCTTAGACATTTCATTTTCAGTTGTACCAGTTTATACCACAAGTTTTACAAGTTTTTCAAGGGACTTTAGTATACAGAGACCATTTTGCATCCTCAGAATGCTATTGCTGCTTTGTGCTTTTCTGACATAGAAACTGGAATGGTCTTCTTGAGTAAGGTTTATATTGTAGCTGCTTGATATGATATGAAATTTCTCCCTTTTACTTTTTGATCATTGAAAAAAGAGGGACTTTTGAAGTGTCACAAAGTTCTTTTAAAGACAATCCCATTTTACTGGAAGTAGAATTACACATATTTTCGTTAAAGAGGAACCCAAGTCAGCATTAAAGATTTAACATTGAGGTTTGGAAAAGACGTCATTTTCAAGTCACCACAGGCTCTCTCTACTATATTGTGCTTTTTCTCTATGGGATTCAAATAGTAGGTCTGTCAAGGTTAAATATTATTGTTGTTGGGGTTTTTTATATTAACATCTGTAAGTACAGACATGCCATCAAGTGTTTTGTGTTTCTGAATCCTACACCTTTCTGCAAACCTGGACTTAGACCAATAGTTGCTTTGGTTTGAGTTAGCTTCTGGGGAGGAGAGGAGAGCTTGCTTTTATGCTGTAAGGCCTATGCAAACTATTAATTCTCCACTAATTACATCTTCCTCTGAAGCATCTGGTTCTGGTAATAGTGAAAGACATGATGCTGCAATTTAGGGCACACTGCTACATTGCCCCAGTTGCCACACTATTAATAATCATAGATGTAACTTCCATGTAGCCGAGGTGTGTTATTCATCTGGTAGAATGTCTTGTTTCTTAGTAATCACATATATGTGCCCCTCTCTAGATCATGAGCACTCAAAAAGTAAAAAATAAACTAACTGCATTTTGGTCAGTCTTTTCTCTGAATACCTGAAAGACACAATTGAAAAGGAATGTTTCCACGTGGAGTGAGGCATTTCAGCAACCCACATCCAGTACTCAAGCTATTTATTTGCTGTCTAAGGCTGTCAGGCCTTAACTTTCTGACTTCATTCCAGAATACAGATGTCTCATTCTCTCGCTGCCCTCTCATCCCCTTTCAGATACCATTCTCCTATACAAGGGCCTAATCCAAAGCTCATTGAAATGCTTCCATTGACATCCAGAGGCTTTGGCTGAGGCCGGATGAGTCTGGGGAACAAGGTTCCTCATCGCATCAAGTTATGCCCTCTTCTCAGTCTGGTATCTAGGTAGAGCACAGATCTTTTTCCATCTTTACTTCCCTCTGCAAAACATCTTGATGTTTTTTTTATGAACATGCCACTTCAAGTCTATCACACCGCACAATCTGAAAATACTTAGAATGGTATTATAGTAGTGACCTTTATTGTTCATTAGTGAATCAGCAGCCTAGCTTACTGTGGCTTTAAATGAGCTATATAAATTGGTTGTTATTTTCAATGCTGATTCCCTTGATTTGAACATACTAGAGCAAAGATAATTGTTTGATTGATTCATTATGTAAAAGATTGTTTCAAGTTAGAGGGCGTTTATATTTAATTCCACCCCCACCTCCCCCAGCCAAATTGAGACATGGTGTCTGGAATCTTTGCCAGGTTCTTACCCGGTTCAGATCAGCAAGTGCTGTTGCTTCTCTTTCTCTCACTGATGGCATGTAGTAGCCTTCGTGGGTGGAGCAGGGGTGCCTCTCTGATTGTGGTGGTGTTCATCATAATCTAAGCTGAAGCTACTGACAGCATCACGTCTCGCACGTAACACTCTACTGCACATGGTAGTCTTTGACATGATGTATACATGTGTTCAAAAGAAATCAAAGTCTATACCTGGTGGTGCTGTCCAAAGCCTCTCTTTATCTCAATATTGGCTTGCCCCTGTTCCAGCTGCTGTGCTGTCACGTCTGTAAGGTATCACTGATTCCCAGCTGCTGGCATTGCTTTCCCATTGCTCGAGGATGCAGTGTTTTGATGTGTCTTTAAAGGATGGTTTTTTTCTGTCTTCTGCTGTGTGCTCCTTCTTCCAGCTTCAGCATCCTGATGTCTTCTGTTCTAGGTACATGACTAAGCTGACATAACTGTGTTGCCACAGGCTGTGCTTGCTCTCTCTAGAAGGTTGCTGTGCTCCAAGAACTTTGCTGTTGCAAATTTTATCTTGTCATCTGGCATGCAGCATGGTGTGCAGATGGCACAGAAGAAATCTGTTTAGAAGCTACATATCTCCTCTATTACAAGTAGTGGGGAGGCATGCACATAGGTCTGGGATATTGATGATTGCACCGGTTCCCAAAGAGCAAAGGGCACTGCATGCCCAGGGACCATGCTAGTAAGTCCTGCTGGATGCATGGTGCTGCCCCAGACAGGAATGCGTAGAAGAAAGTCACATAGATCTGATGATGTCTCATGTCATCTTGGACTCCTTGCAGGCATTGCCAGGGCTGGTACTGCTGGGGAAGAAAGCAGAGAACAGTAGCCAGGCCAGGAGGGGAAAGTGGCAAAAAAAGTGGTGGAAGCCATGGGCTCCAGGAAACCAAACCTGGGCCTTGTGGAGGGAGGCAGAGAGGACAGCGGTGGATGTGGCATCTTGCCCTGTTGTCATGTCCTTCCCTCTCCAGCCTGTGGTCTAACATGATGTCCACTGACTTCCAGATTTGTTTTTCTTAAGGAAACAAAGTCCAGCAAATGGAAAGGGGGAGGGGAAGAACTGAGCACAGAAGTGCACAAAAGTCAGTAGTTACATCGTCTTCCTTTGTGAATGGACCACATAGCTTGTAGATATCTATTGGCATTAAAGTTAGTGCCATATGTATGAGTAAAAACTCTGCTTGTGCCCAGAAGGCTGGGTTACAGTGGTTGGGAGCTGTATTGTGAATTTCCTCCGTGCTGTGTGGTTCAGGTCTCAAAGCAACGTTACAGTGATGTATTTGGTAGCAGTGGTGTGTGTGTGCGTCTCATTCACACGCAGCTATTCTGCAGGGCGTGTTGAGGGGGTGTTTGAGGAACCAAACAGATTCACGGCTGTGTCTCACCTATCCAGAATCTGCTTCTGCTACCAAAATCTGGTGTGCTAAACCCTCTTCATCTGAGCAAGTCAACAGCCTGTCCCAGGCTGCCGCCTCAGAGAATGGCAGGGACTTTGTAAATAAAGGAAACAATTGAATGATAAGTTCACACTTCAGCACGCTGCTTAACAACCTGATAACAGTTAATTACATACAGTATTTTTAAATGCAGCAACAGGGAGATAACTCTTGCAGAGATGGAGCACAGGCACTTGGGCCTCACCACCGAAGGTTAACCTCTTACTACCCATGTCCCTGAAGAGGCCAGTGGCCTGCAGCTCCGAGTCTCACCAGCTTTGAACATTTACTGGCTAGCAGTGACTAAGGGCCATCCCCGTAACATTTCCTGAGCCACAGGTTGGGGCAGGGGGAAGCTGCGCTCAGCCCCACAACTTGCAGGGCCCCACTTTGAAAGCATAACCTGTGTGCTGGTGGGTGGGAAGTGCAGGGTGGTAAAACAAGGGTTGCCTCCGCCACGGGCAGCAGGTAGAGCATGTCCAGTCAGCAGTCGTTCTGCTTGCTGCAGCTGCGCTGATGTTCGTGTAACTGTAGAAGCTCTTAAGGAAGAAGCCAGCATAAACACAGCTGGAATGGGCTGCAGTCGCAAGGCGCTCGTGGCCGTCTGCAAGTCACAGCAGCTGCAGTCAGTGCTACTGCTCTCTGGGCACCGGGTGGGACGTTTCCGTCTCTCCTAGCCCAGTGGAATTGAGGGGTTTGACCCTTGTTATTTAAAACTCAACTTCAGGACATCTGCTGTCTGAGCACCCGCAAAGTTTGTGACTTAATGCAAGTCTAATTAACTGATTTGCCTATCCAAATCTGGAGATTTACACACTTCTGTAGAAGCAGCTGTAAAGTTATAACTTCAGCTGTTTGTCATGCCCTGAGCCTTTAAATCTCAATTATTAAAGGTGGTGTTTAATGGTTGGCTGGAAAAGGGGTGGTTACCAGAGTGTTAATGGAGTGCAGCAAGCCAGGACATCTATAATCTAATGCCTGTATAGAAATGAATGGTTCTAACAAAAGAAAATATAGCGGGGGAGGATGTACTTACAGGCTGGTTAGGAGCAAATCAGTACATGAGCAGTAGGGGAACAATGGGGACTGAAATACTACCTGAAGAAAGAAGAACTGCTTGTTTTTAAGGTCCACCTTGCCCCTAAAAAGCAGCCATCGTTCTCTGGATCTCCAGCTTTGCCTTTGTTGCAAAGGTGAAAAAAGGAAATGGCACATCCCAGTGAGTTTAACAGAATGTCTGGACCCAGAAAGAAATGAAATGTAGGGAAAAATTACCAGCTACAATCAGTTTCAAAAATCATTTTCTTTTTTTTTGAAGCATAGTTTTACTACCCAGTTCATGCCATCAGAGGTGGAATTGACAGCCATGCTTCATCATGGCAATGGGAGAAAACGCTGCAAGGAATGCTTTAATTTAAATGAGAGATGTTTAAAAAAAAAAAAAAAGCCTAAAAGCTTGGTAATAACATTAATAACCACTTCTTACAGGTTTTTACTAGCCCACTAAAGATCAGACAGCGTGTTAAGATCCCAGCGGCTGAATAGTAAAGACCTGGGCCCGGGTTGTTATTGCTTAGGAAGATTCTTTTAATGATTTCTGTTGTTTGTTGAAAATCATTTGAACAGCATAGCCGAATAATCGCCATGCTTTAAATTCATTTCACGTGAAAAATGAGAACAGCTTAGAATTTGGGTTTCTGTGTCTTTGACAGCACTTTACAAAAATGGCATGGATAGCAGTAGTGCTGTGAATGGATAGGCAAAAGGAGGAGGCTTCCTTGCTCGGGAGGAGCTCTCCTGGAGCCTGAGCGGCGTGTTTGTTTCCTTCTGAAAAGGGATTTTGACTATGGCAACAGAATTTCTTTTAAATCAAATTAACATCTCCTGAACCACCACAGGACCTTTAATTTCTATCCTGATAGCCTCCAAAACCACGGAGATCTGCAGTAGAGGTTAGGGTGAGGCAAAGAGATCTGAGTAGTATGTCTGGCTTTTGTGCTGCTGCTGTGCTGGGGCCAGCGTTGGAGTGTCACCTCTCTGCGTCTCTCTCCCTTCTCATTGATTGCCTGCTCTTGAAGGAAGTAGCTGGCTTGTGTCATGGCAGGGGTAGCAGGATCCCTATGTCCATTGGAGCTACTGCACAGTAATGCAGTACAAATATTACCATAAGAGAGATTTCACTTTAGCGTCTCACCCCAGTGGTGGCAGTTCTGCACGTGTTCAGTACTTCTTCGTATTAGTTCGAGTCCGCATTGAAATGCAAAATTCAGCTGAGAAACCTATACGTTTGCTTCTCTTGCTGGCTTAACATGCATATGTCCTTTAAAAAGAAGTTTTCTTCCCTCCAGTGTAACTTGGCCGGCATCATTGCAGAAACGTGAAGCAAGAGACCAAAGGCCAAGAACTCTTTTAGTCTATAGGAAGAGCTTTCAGCCCCTGCTGATCTGCAAAACAAAAGACCAAAGGGACCTTAAAATCTCATCCAGGTCTCTCCCCGACAGAGCATGGGGGTTCCTGAGCAACAAGCATGACTGCTTAGCATTGAGAGTAGGTTACCAATGCCAAGAGGTTAATGACTCACACGGTATTATGTTGTGTTGAATAATGAGTAACATATGAAATGACACATGTTGTAATGACTCGCTACTTAAAGTACCAATCTGCTTAAGATCCCTTTAAGCTTGAAAAGATCACAGAATAGCGATGTCTTGTTCAATAGGTGCTATTTTATTTTATGCCTCCTGGTAGAAGAGATGTACCATGCCTGAAAGCATATGAACAAAACAAGTGAGGAATTGAGTAGGAAGGATTATTGGACTAGTTGTTTTGAATGCTTATTGGGCATTTATAGAGCACCGGCTAGTATATTTGGGGGTTTGTTGCTGTTGATTTGAGGGTTTTAATCCTGATTATCGCAGTTCCTATATTTGTAGGTTGAATTTAGGGAAGGAAAGAAAGGGGGGCTTTGCCTGCAGGGTGGGATTATCAGAAGCTGGTCTGAGATCTGTTGTGGAAAATAAACGAACGCTAGAGCAAAGGAGCAACACAATGTTTTATGGCTTCGTTGCTGGTGAGAGGGGGTTTAATTAAATGGCACTGTAAATTCTGATATTAACCAATCTGTGACATAGTTTGCTCCATTAGGGACTGAGAACAATCAATTTGCTTGCATGCAAAATAGACTGTTCATGCTGTCATAAGAAATCGTATATAATCCTATAGTAAAGTTTTAAACTTGTCACACTACTGTTTTCCTCTTACAGCTGTTTCTGCAGTCTGCTTATCTGCATAGAAAGCAGATGCTTGGTCCCGGATGTAAAAACAAGTGGGACATCTAAATGTCTCCAATTGCTAAGAACTGCCCATGGAGCTGCTGGGGCCCAACATCTCTCAAAATGTGGCCCTCTGCACACAATAAAGGACTTCGTTCTCCAGCTGCTTTAAGGCCAGACTTCAACTAGAGTAATGTAAACGTGTCTATGCACTTACTTTCTGGGATTGTGGTGCTTTTGCTGTTTGTTTCTAAATATTCCAAGCCATAATACAGTAGAGAGAGACAAAAACTATGCATATAAGCTCTTATGTTCAGGCCAGTCAAGGCCACTGTTAAACTTTGCAAAACTGCCTGCAAGGGAAGAGAATGCCTGCATTGCATCTGAAATGTACTCTTGCTTGAATTTCAAACAAACTCCTTCTCCAAATCCAAAACAAATATGAATTCTTTAAAAACGGGAGAGAGATATTTTTCTGCTCTTCCCCCCCCCCCCCCCCCAGTAACGCAGGTCATGAAATGATCATTATTTTTATGGGTCTGCAAAGCCTATAGAAGTCAAAGCTATGTAATATACATTGCAGAGTGTTCTGCTAATCCAGTCCAACCGCAGTCGTGCCTGGCCCAGGGATGAGGGTCTGGTAACTGGAAACCTGACACTGAAGGAATTCCAAACACAGTCCTCAAACTAAAAACAGCTCTCTCTGCATGGCATGTGCTACATGAGAGCCAGGGATTGTATTCGTTTATGTTATCTGATTTTTTAGCCTTGTATTGTTGATAAAAGAACAGGAGAAGAAAGCACCTCCACCAGCTCAGCCCATAAATAATCTGTGTGTGGTGTGTTTGAGGTTAGTATGACATTGCTAGACATCTGCCTTCTTCTGAGAGGTACAAGCCTCTCTCACAGACAGCAGCCACTGAGCACTTCCTTGTGCTGCAGATTCTGCCCAGAGCTAAGATACCAAATTTGTTTTCCAGTGGCTTTTTAAATGCAAACCCCATCATCAGCTATGGGAAGTGTTGGTCTGAAATGGCAAGGAATATTTGTTATAGGACTATCTCGCCTATTTAGATACAGAGACAGACTTTAATGAAACTCAGAGTCATGCAGTGATGTTTTTGAAAGCTGCAGTGCTTACAAAAAAATATATTTTTTTTAAGTTATATGCACATTGAAAATTAAACAACAGAAGTTCTTTGTGCCACTGGCTACAAACAGCACTGCGGTGTCTTTAATACTGTATCTGGAGAGATAGGGACTACATATACATAGTCTTTTCAGTCAGTTGTTTTTAGTGTATGTTGAGAAGAGCTTTATAAAGACACAGTGTAATGTATTTGATACTGTAAGATTGTTTGCTTGCATAATTTAATTCTTACATCAGCTTCTCCTTTCTTCTTTAAAAGTAGATCCTCCTGGCTGAGAACAAACAGCCTGCAATCACGATGCATACAATAGAGTTCTTCGGTGAGAATTTGGACACAAATAGGACCTTGTTGCTTTCTCCTGTTCTTTAATCACAGCCTGAGCTGCCTGATGCCATCACCCGGAGTCTCTCTATGTCTTGCTTAGACATGAAAGAGACTGCAGCCAAATGTGGGCTTTCCATTTGCCACTTAGTCTGTGGCTGTCTTTGAAGTTTATTTCAAGAAGTACTCCCTGACAAAGTAAGGCGGCCGTTTTTCATGTGAGATTATATCCCTCGCAAAATATTCCCTCAGCAGCAAGGAGACAGTGATGTAAGAAGAGAGCATTCCCTTCCTTGCTTTTTACCAGGTACTAAGAGCGTGACCTCTGTGATTCTCCCTATAGAACAGAGGCAAGAAAAACTCTTTGTCATGATGAAATCCAAACCCCCAACATGATGGGGCACAGCATGAACAGCCAGACCATCATTTTGCTTTCCTTTCCTTTCAGATAACCCAACCATGTGTCTCGTGGCTGATGTTAAAGGTGACCTGCAAATGAGGGTTAACAATGAAACACAGTGAACCTGAAATGAAATTATTTTTTTCTGGTTGTTTTTTGAAGCATCAGGTATTTAGGCCAGTCTACCCTGTGAGATTCTCCACAACTGAAGAATTACTGAATTGGAGGCTTTAAAAAAAAAGGGGGGAACTGCAGGAAGCAAAAAGTGTTTTACTTAGGTTTTTTGAAACCTACAGGTACCTGTTTAACTTCAATGACTAAATAACATTTTGGGTAAAAGAAGCCTTTCTTAAGTATTCTGAATCCTTTGGTTCAGTTTTAAATAAACCCAGAAGCTCTTAAAAATTCTGCAGCAAAGCCAGAAAATATTAGATTTTATATTCTTTGTGCTTGGAAGATAAATAAAGCAAGGGTAGAAAAACAAACTACTTCGGGCTTTATTTGTTACAGGGAAAACAACACCACACATACTGTTAATTGAACATCAGTCACAAGTTACCTGCTTTATTTGGACAAGGCTAATTTGTGCTCTTAAAGCTCAAAGTGGATCACAGTTTTTACCTGCTGAATCATTTAGAAGATAAGCCAGTAGAGCTGCTAACCAGCGTATGAAATGATATGGCAAAACATGTTTGCAACTACCTGTGTGTGTGATCTATAATTTCTCTGCAGGGGAAGGTGGTATTTCACTTCCCCACAATAGAAGGAACATTTTAAGGGGTACCTTGCCCGTGACATTTTTGAGGAGTGCATTTTCACGCTGCCCTACCAGTTTCACTCCTTTCTTGAACCTGGTGCTTCTGCCTCCCTTCCTTCCACTGCTTCCTTCAGCAGCAGCCTCTGCTTTTAGCTAGACCCGCATCACTGATGCATCTTCCAGTGGGAGCCAGCAGAGCTGAACTATCAGCAGAAACACTTTTTGAGCTCTGAGATCAGTTCCTTCCCAGGATGTTGTGTCAGCTTCCCTCCCTTCTGCCTGCCATTAATTTCACTGGACCCACAGGTCGAACAACTGGCCAAAAATCTGGAAAACGGCTGACGGTCAGAGCAGCTCCTACTCAGCATGTCTTCTCAGAGGGCACGCTCCTGGCCCAGTCCTTTTGAGTGGCTGGACCTGCTTGACCCAATTTGTGGATTTTTGATCACTCCCCTGGGTCACTGATTTTCCACTTGAGGTTATTGGTTTGACCCCCAAACCATGGGTCACTTGGGAGGTGTGATATGGCCCTGTGAACTCTGAACTCATCAGAAGCCAACAAAAACAGCAAGGGAGGGGAGAAGAATTTCATTAGGGCCTCCTCAGAGGTGGCAATGTCTGCCGAGTGAAAAGGCAGGGGCTGTTTTGTTGCTTGCAGAAACAAGCATAGCATCTACGAGGGGCTGCCAAGTAGAAAGTATTTGGTTTGAGTCATTATGGTCATTTCTTTAAGGATAAACAACAGCATATACTTTTACACCATGAGCTATCATGTGAAAATGGTGTTGCTTCAGGGGATCCCTGCTCTTCCTGCTGGGAACTGCTCCCAGTGTCTCAGACTTGCTCCTAATGGTGACAGCATTTCTACAGCCAGAGCTTGGTATCTGTAGGTGTTTCTTCTACCTTAAAAAAGATTGACTTTCTGATGGTTAATTTGACACACTTGGAGAGGGAAGGGCTGTTTTTTCCTGTATTTTAAGACCTGTCAGATGGAGGTTTGTGACACAGGTTCATGGAGACTCTCCAGGCTGGTTGGTTGCACTGTGAGCAGCTCCCTAAGAACAGACTTCACCGGGCATGGCTGGTAGGTGGGGAAGAATGAATCCTCAGGAAATAACTCAGCTTCAGCATGCAGTGCTGGTCATAAAAGGGACGAATATTCTGTCATCATTGTAGCATGTGTATCTGTATGTGTAACACCCACTGGGATCACCAGCGGAAGTGAGCTGGAGAGTGTGGTGCGGCCACGAGGATATCTTTCATGAAATTTCCCCCTGGTTATGCTGCCCAGGGGCAGCCTTTGGGGCAGTTACCAGGGTTTCCCAAGATTTTACTCATGCGAGAGTTCTAGTAATCATTAGCTAGATCACTGCTTGTATTATTGCCAAGGCTGCTGAAAAACCTCACATACCTTCTGTCTTCCCAGGGCTTTCCTAAAGGATCCAAGTGAAGTGGATTCAAGCCTTGTCTCTGTGTACAGCCTCTCTTCCCGGCTGCTAAGCCCTGACTCTGAGAAAGGCACTCGAGAATGATACCACCTATGGGTGTTTCACCCTCAGAGAAGGGAAACTAGTGCTAAGAGTGAACAGCTTGGGTATTTTTTTATTTTTCAGAAAGATTTTGCCCTTCCCACATGTTCCGCTCTGCAGTTTGTCTACACAACCAGAGACGGTATTAGCTGCAAGTGAACCGATGGTGGATTTAGTTTTGCAGCATAGGTAACGGCAACGAAGACCTGAAGGCACAAGCTCAAGCAGTTTGGGTACATGCTGCTATCTGGCACACTTGTGCTTTGATTGCTCAGGCTCATCTTCACTGCACAGTCCTAGGTCAGAGCTGCCTGAATGCGCTACCCTCTGCACAGTCCCAGCTTCTGTGGCAGCAGTGTCACACTGTCTGCTAGAACTGGACCGGCTGAGCTTTCCTGGAAACAGCTCTTTTGGCTGGATGGCAAACCACAGCCCCCTCTTTTCCTGCAACACCCAGACCTCTCGTGTGAGTTGAGGGATGAGCTGTGTGCTGAAGGCTCAGTAGATGATGCTGGTGGCTCAGTCCTGTTCTCAACAGTTATTTTGGTACCAATTAATCTTGAATTTGTTATTTTAGAGTAATTCAATTTTGCAGTTACAGCTCTGTCCAAAACCTACCTGGCTCTTCAGTGAATTCTGGATCAGGTTCCAAGCTCAGTCCCTTTTTAATGTGATCCACAAGAATTTGGTTGATTGTAGCTGCCAATGAGAACATTTTGTAAAATCTAATATACAGGATTTTGAGCTTTATCCTTATATTAAAAGGTGATGGGTATAGGTTTGACATTTGTTCCTGTTGGTTTGCTGCTTGACACAAAGCAGTTCCTACCGTTGCAGAAGCCTTTTACGATTGGACGTGTGGTTTTGCCCACAGAGGAATTAAAAGCTGAGTGTGATGGGACTGACTAGTGAACAAGTCTTCATGTAGAAATACATGGAACAACTCTTTGGCCTGCTGTGGAAATTAGGCTTTGTTGCAAGGCGTAGGTGTGTGAGCAGAGACAGCAGTTGTCTCCACACATGCGGTTAAGAGTCCTTTCGGTATCTCACAGGGTGCCTTCAGGCCCTTCAGCACTTCGTCTGGACTGTCTCACTGCGGGGGGGGGGGGGGGGAGTGGGGGTGAGGGGGTGGAGCCAGGAGAGCCTGTCTTTTATAATGTTCTGTTTTTAAAGCAAAAAGTCTCTGGGGAGCATAGGGTCCTAAAAGTCCAAGGCCTGGAATTCTTCCTTTTGCTCTTTCCATTTTAAACAGGAAACATTTGCACTAAGTTATTCCAGGGGGAGAATTGTAGGTTCATTTCAAGGCAGATAATGTTTGTTCATTGCCTATGTCCATGATTTACCCCATGGGCTTAAACGAGTGCAGCAGAAAACCACATGTTTTGTTTTACTTCATGCAAAACAAGTTCCAGTGGAGTCTGGGAGCCCAGATTAAGAAAGGGGGAGCATGCTTGTAAACTCACTGTGTGAACAAAAGAGAGGCATTGACAAATTGTGAACACCTGATCTGCTGTACCAGAATGATGACTTTTTAAATAAATCTATGCAAAGAATATTTAAACAGTTGATGAGTTCAGTCCCAACGCCACAGAGCAGGTGTAATTGATTTATACTTTCAGGCCCTGTTTTGGGTCAAAACCCTGCCGTCTTCCTTCAGCTCTCACTTGGAGAGAAGCTTCCTCTGCAGTCAATGGGAGGTTTTGCCCAAAGTGCAAAGACATTTGCAATCAGACTGGCAAAAACTCCTAATTGAGTTGAACTTTGGGGGATGCTCTGGTGACATGTCTATAAGAACAATTATTTTTGCCATTTCAAAAGCATCACAAGTTAAGCTGTACTAGGAAAAAATATCAATGCTTCATTAGTGCAAATCATGGAATTAAGATGCAGAAAGCTACAGAGAGGGCTCCATGGCACATCCTCAGGGATGGCATGTTCACATGTTGCTTTTTACGTGAACTAGAGCTTGTCAAATCCATACTGATGCAGACAAGTTACAGGGCTGTTGTAATATCAGGCCTTCTAGATCACAGGAGTTTTTTTGAAACCCCATTGGCAGCTCACCCATTAAACACAGATATTGTAGCCTGACATCCCTAGTGTTTCTTCCAGGAGTTCCAGTTTTTTCTAACTACGGTGTTTGGAAAGTTTTACAGTCTGACATGTTAGGAGAAAAAATAGTGGGAGATGGCTTGGAAAGCATGAATATTTGTGCATGTATAGCTTATGGGATTTGCAGACTTGCAGACCCAACTCATCTGTTTATCCTCAGGCTAGATAAGATTCAGTCAAACACGCATTGTTTAAAGGAGCTTTGTTTCTATTACGGCAAATGGATCACTGGAGGCTGACTTTAGGAGCTGAAGGGCTCCAGTGCTCCCCCATTGTAAAAGGGCTGTGGTGTGCGCTGGACCCTTCCTCTAGCGTCCTGGGTATTACAGACTTTTGTAGGATGCAGGTGGGAGGCTTGTTATCCTTCAGAAGTTCTTTTGATTCATCTGGACCTGTCATGCTTGAGGTGGCATTTCCTTTCCCAAAGTAGACATAGATTGTGAGTACAATAATGTGTCACTGGGCTAGTAGACTGCCTTTTTATGTGCTTTATTATGTTTTTCATCCTCAGGCGTGGACCTGCAGAGCCACTGGAATATTTAACAGGGCCACGAGTAATATACAAAGAGAGAGATCTTCCCTACTACCAAGGAGGACAGCCTGTTGTCCACCCATCTAAGGGGAACTACATCCGTGCACCGGACACGAGAGTGGCAGAATTGAGGTACCCCCATTACTACCCAGCCCAGCCTGTCACAAACCAGCATAAAGGACCCCTCCGGCAGGATGTGCCACCTTCCCCTCCTCAGTCCCACCGAGCACCAGCTTATAATGAGATTGTCCGACACCGTGGGACCAGTCCAGACCAGTACCAGTACAGGCAACAGGATCCCAGGCAGAAGAACCCCATGACTGCAGCAGTATAGCCACGCACTGGACTTGCCAGCACAGCCCGGGAGGAATCCCCTCAGACGTCATCCTTGTAGAGTTGTTCCCAAGCGTAGCTGCCTGTAAGAATGGCACACAAGACCTGGAGTCATTCTTACTGAGCTGGGCTCAGCGTAGGTGCTTTCTAACGGGCGAACTAAAGCCACGTGAGGTACGACATGTTTTGAGTACATGAGGTACCAGACAGTTGAGTATTTTTTAATTCCTTTTAAAAATAGAAAGTGGCTGCTGGTAATGAAGCGCAACACTTAATACACCTCAGGGCTATTTACCGAATCCAGTTACACCTGTACAGTATGTAGCTGTCTGTGTGAGGGCGGTGGTGTCACCAGAGTCTGCTTCAGAGTGCTGTTGTAGGGCCTCTAAGTGAGAACACAGCACACAGTACGGACTTCATGCAGAGCTGAGGATCTCGTGTAATCCAGTGTGTGATCATGAGTTGACAAGGGACTGCCATGGAGGTAGCGACCGCATTCCAGGCACATTCAGACCAGCAGCTCTGTGCTTTAAGGATGCTGCAGTTCCAGATTTGTAATCTGGCCTCTGTCTTCCTCTTTCCGTTTGGTGGTGGCAGCATTTATCTTGTAGCCTTCATTTTTTGCAGTTTGTGTAGCAAGATTCTACTCTTACTGCACCTGCTGCATTTGGAGTAAGGTGAAAAGCTTTATCTGCCATGCTTGGGCAGGCTCACAGAGGACAAGGCAGCCAGCCACCTGAGAAGTGTGTGTCTGTAGATGTGCATGTGTGTGCTTGTGAGCGTTTCTTAGTTATACAGTGTGCACTCTTTAAATGTAAACCCTGGAGATCAGATCCTCGGCTGCTGTCAAGGAGCGTCACTCTTGGGGTTTCAGTGGAGCTGGCCCATAAGAAGTGGCTGAGGAGGTGACCGCAGGCATGGACTCAATAATTCATATGAAGTTACTGTATCAGGTGCTGCCTCGGCCGGGGCAGGGCAGCACCTTCCCAGCCCGCTCTGGCCGGGGTTACAGCGAAGTGCCTGCCAGTGACGTGCCCGGCCACCACGTGAAGGCACCTGTGGGCGCAGGGCCCACCCTCAGTCCCCCAAGTGAAGCTCAGCCTCGGGCAGCGCCAGGCCGGTGCCAAGTGCCAAACTACTCGAGTTCCTGAAGCCAGGGGCCAGCAGGCCAGCAGGGAGAGGGGTTTTTCACAGCGAGGGGTGAGGGAAAAGACAAGGAAGGCAACAGGGAGGGCTTCAAGACCCTGGGGCCCAGGGAGAAGAGGAGAGAATAGCTGTTTGTAGCAAGTTATTTGCAGCAGTGCGTAGGAAGAGAGAAGGTGTGAGTGGGGAGAGGGGGCCAGCAGTGCAGCAGAGCCGTGGGGGGACAGGGCAGAGGGGTATGTGCCTTGTACGTGGGGTATACATGGCTCTTTGCCCCGCACAGCCTGAGCTTGCCCTGCAGCCAGCCAGCCTGGGAGGAGGTCAGAAATGCATGTCCCCAACCACAGGGACCTGTGATACCCAGCCCAACAGGGCTGTGGATGCTCAGAGATCTGTCTCAAGGATTTTGTCACAGGGAAGCCATACAGTCTTGCCACCTAGAAATATGTTTTGTGAAATTTCCAAGTGTCCTTAATTCCTTGACTTCTGCCTTTTGGGAGTGCTATTAAACCATTTGGGCTCCTTCGCTCGTCAGGGAGAGACCGTGACCTGGCCAAGGATTAAACACGAGGATTTCTTTGATGTCTTTTTGACACCTTTGGTATGCAACAGATTAAATCACATCGGTCACTTCCCAGGTATTAAATATCACCGGGAAGGTTTGTCCTGCTCGGAGCATGTCCCTTTACTAGATATCCCTGGGAAAAGGGCTTGTTAGAGTAAGAGGTCCGTAAGGCGCGGGATAGGGTGGGTCTGTGCGCTGCTGCTTGCCAGGGGCCACCACCAGTAGGTAATGGCCCTGATGAGAAGCAGCATTTAATCCCAGCCAAAATTTCTTCTGTGCTGCTAATGCTGGTGAGAGACTGGCATAACCCTGAGGCATGGGGAGCACTTGCAGCTGGCCGGCAGGCTCTAGCATTTGCATTCACACCGCTCTCTACCCACTAGCTGGGCTGGGAAGAAGAGAAGAGGAGACAGCTTTGGGGTGGTGGTGGGACATCTCCGTGATTCAGATGATACAGGGCTGGGCTCCCTGGGGTAGGGGCAGGCGCAGCTCTAAATCCAGTCAGGAGGAAGCATTGGTGGGAGGGAGAGAGGGAGAGGAATGCAACCTATTATGAAGCAAGTGTGTTCAGTTCTTGTTCCATTTCTTTCTGCCCTCTTTCCTAGTAATGTAGCGAGGGAAAAACCTCTGGAGGGAGGGTTGGATGTAAAGCTGGATGTCTCTCAGTACCCTCCATAAATAAGGCGCGTTCCCCAAGGAAACTGCCTGTCGTGTACGTGCTGTACGCAGCCTTGTACTTCTCTCAGAGTTTTAGATGCTGCAGGATACTCAGCCAGGACTTGGCAGCCACAGGGTAGCCGCTGGTGTTATGAAGGCCCGCTGAAAGTGAAGCAAAAACAAATTAAAATACTTTCCTTTCCCTCCTTGAAATATAACCCCTGATACATTTGATCCAGCTGTAAAGAAACTAGTATATTTGCGACAGTGGCTTTATCAAGCCAGGCCACAATTAAGAACAGCTCTGAATATAAGCTACTGCCTTTATAAATCACTCTCAACTAAGCCTTCAAATGGCATCACAGCACAGTGAATAGAACTTATTTACAGTATTTCAAGAGCCAGGGCCAAATAAAATCTGGATGGAAACAGCTCCTGGGTTATTTATAGCCTTTGAAGGACCTGCGCAATTGTCTCCCGTAACCTGATTCTCTCCTTAAGAGCTCCCCTTGACTGCATCGGCTCCACTCAGTTGAGGCGGACAGATCAAACAAACACCTTCTGAGCTGTTAATCTTACCCAACAGGTTATTAAATGATGCTTCTGCTGCTAGATCAGTACAGAGCTTCTTCAAAAAAAAAAAAAAAGTGCTATAAGTATAATATATGGATGCATCCTACAGGTGAGGAGCTAAGGAGGAAGAACAGTCTGACCTAGCTGGGGGAACAAGACCAAAAAGTATTACAGAGCATCTCATCAATCTCTGGTGCCATTGTTCTGGGAGAAAATTGCCATTTGCTGGTTTAATATCTGGTAGAGGTACGGTATTTTCAAAAGTATAATGTGTAACTACAGTGTATATATAGTCAGCTTCTCTGCAGTGTAAAATGTATGATTTTAGCACCATATTGTGGAAAAATATGTATCATGCAGAATTCACGAGGTGCTACAACTGACGGTTGAAAATACACACTTGCAAAATCCAAAAGAGCCGTTAAGTAACAAGTTGTTCTTTTCCCCATATGTCCATATGTTTGGGAAAATTATGAGTCTGAAATGCTCTTGACACGTAATTGCCTCGCACTCCCTCATCCAAAATGTGCCAGTCCAGCAGTAAAGTTACTGACGTAGCGGGTGTGAAGGGAGAGTTTGGGTTTGCCACAGGAGCAGCGTGCCGTAAGTTGTGTGAACAGGAGTCAAGACAAGGGGGAGAGAGGCCCGCTCTCACGTGAAGCTGGAAGCTTTGATTTCTTGAGCTGGTGGCGTGCAGCCTGCGTTTCTCGCTCTGGCGTGGGGCCAGCCGGGCCCAGCAGTTGAAAGATTAAGAGATAGAAAAAGAGCCTGTGGATTTTCTGAGTGACCACCCACTAGTGAGCCATGATCTTGGCCTGTGAGCAGACATTACCACTGTGATATATTGTGATGCAGAAGTCTCTAGGCACCCCTCAAATGCACAAAGAAGTATCAACTGCCCTTTGTGGAAAAAAAAAAAAGGGGAACTAAGCATTAAAAAAAAAAAAAAAAAGGCTTCTGCCTTGAAAAAGTGCATGCAGCCCTGAATTCCAATTCACTCCAGCTTCCTGATCTAGAAATAGCTTCACATGCTGCCTAATTTTTTTACAGATGAATTGTGCTACCTCCTCCTCCCAGCCATCACAGATTTGTTTATCAGAGAGTTAGTGCTGTGAGTGAATCCTACTGACTGCTCTGCCAGGGCCGCATCCTGACGTTCTGCACTGAGCAGGGGCTGCTTTGCACTTCCAAAAGGCCCTGCACCTGTGCTCTCTGTCACAGTTGCTCTGCAGAGTCTCTAAGCCTTACGTGCAAAATTGGAAGCGCTATTCACTATCTCTGCATAGAAGAGAAGGCTTTACAAGACACTATTCTGTTATTGTGGGGGAGAGAGGTGTTTGTGATCCTGACAATACCTGTGTGTTTAAGTGAAACTGATTTAAAAATCATTGTTTTGGGGGAGAAATTCAGCATACAATTTGAGAGGTTTTTTCTAGTACCACATCAAAGATTTTGATCTTTTGTTACATATGGCTATATAAATTTTACCTGTTTTATTTTGCATTAAAATAAAGGCTTTAAGACTATATATGATTCTGTATTTGTATGTAGAGTCTTTCTCTTCTTTGTATCTACGAAGTCATCCTCACCCCTGGATGTGATTTGATATTAGAAGATCATGCATGATCAGGCCAGATCAGAATTGGTAAGGTGACTTTTTAAAAAAAAAAAAAAAACCAAAAAACACAACAGCCATGTGCTGCCTTGTAGGGAAAAAAACATCACAAGGCTTAACTTGATTTCCTCTCAAATCTGCATTGTCTTCAGTTGCAGAGCTGGAGTCCTGATTTCATAGCCCTGATTGAAAGGAGAAGCGAGAGAGAAGTCCCTTGCCATCTCGGCAAATTTCAGCTTGGGCAACTGCGTGTTCGTTGCTAAAGTTCCCCAGACAGTTTCATCTCAACATCGAGCTCTTCTCTTGCTATTGGTAACAACCGAGGTGTTCTGCGGCTGTGTAGCAGGTACCAGGTCCAACCAGCTGAGGCTGTATTTCAGTGAGATGGCTGCAGCACTATCTTGCCAGAGATTTAGGACTCCTTGAAAGTTTTACACAGGTACTTAACTTGAGGTACGTGGGTCATTTCACTGAAGCTGATGACACTACTTTTCATACTCCAGATTATGCGCAAGCATAAATCTTTGTAGGATCAGAGCTGTGGGTTGCAGAGCACACTGAGATTCAGGCGAGAGTGTTATGTTGGATGAAGTAATTTTCAAAATAGCAGATATTTAAGTGAAAAGTCACTAGAACAGGGAGAAGGAAGAATGTTGCCTTTCCGAGATGAAAATTCTGTTTTACTACAAAGAAAAAGGAAAGAGTAAAAGAACAAAACAGAAGGAAAGTGCAGAAGGTTTACAGCACAAGATACAGCAGAAATTGCAGTAATGGTTCAGCAGAAATAAATGTGTACTGCACTCCAAAACATTTTGAATTCAGATCTTGGTATTTATGGCCAAGACAGTTCATGGGCAATTCCGAGTCAATTTTAGCATGTATTAAACTATAATTCACATAGATGCCAATTTTAAAAGTTATCAGGTCATAAGTTGCCCTCATAGCTAAAAACTGGACAAACACTGATACCTCAGTTTCTCCTTCTGCTGAAGTTGTACAAAGAGTGGCAAAAGACAAACTAGGAGTGTATTAAAAGCTGGAAACTCGGTGACCACAGTTTCAGAAGGTGCTCCTTCTGCCTTGGCAGTGGTCTCCCATGGTTTCCCCCACAGTAGCACTTGCTTCCCTGGAACTTGGGCTCAGGTTAAGATCTGTTTTGCAGTCACTGCTCTGTCTGCATAAAGAAGTATGTGGAGCCATTTGTCTGTTAATTAATTTTAATGAGCCAGACTACCCCCTCATGAGACCCATATTCTGCTGCAAGCAGCACGGGATGCAGTCGGTGCCTTTCCCCACGGAGGGTCTCCGAGCTGGGTTACTCACCCCAGCAGAAATGCAGTGACCTGCTGCAATGTGGCAGCAGTTGAGCACTACCCAGGGGCAGAGCGTAGCAGCCTCTCAGGGCGAGGACCGTGGTAGCTGCACTACTAGGGAGGCTTTGGCATTATCGAGATTGAAGTGGAGCTGGGCTGCTCCTGCAGCCTCCCAGAAGGCATTCAGGGCTTTTAATAAGCCCCAGAGGCCTCTGGCCCAAAGGCTCTGGGGGCCTCCTGAGGAGGTTGCTCAGGGTCCCTGCACTTGGTGTGCTCGTCCCTGCAGAGGAGGTGCGGAGGTGCTGAGGCATGGCTTGGGGAAGTGTGGAAACAAATGAGACTGAGAAGGGATCCTACTTCCCAAGCATGGGATCTGCTCCAGGGAGGGCGGCTCTGCCGCTGGTTTTCCCCATGGGCTGGAAGGGAGTGCCTGATACAGGCAACTGGAGAGACAGCATTGCTCTAGGAATCAGGAAGGAGAGGTGGGGGGGAGAGTTGGAAATGACAGGGAGAAGCAACTGAAGCAAAGGAAGAGGGATGAGAAATTAAAATAGATTGGGAAGAGGAAGGTGGGGGGGTGTCAGACCTGAGCAGGAAATACGTGGTGGAGAGAAGAGGGGATTGTCCTGGATGTGTGAAGTTCACGTACCAACAAGGAAGGTGGCACTTTCTGAGACACTGACCACTGCTCCCCAATTTCCATTTTGCATCCCGGGCTTGTGACACCCCCCCACTAAGCCCAGAGTCAGGACCTGTTTGCAGCACAAAGCTACTTGTGCCTGAGGGAGGAAGCAGAAGGGCAAGTAGGAATTGTGAGGAAACCCATCAACCAGTAAGAGGAGAGAGAGACACCCCTCACCCATCACTGCCCCCTCTCCTAGATCACATCTTGCCACCCAAATCTCACGCCCTGCTTCCCACACGCCTCCCTTCACCTCCCTGGGTACCACTGACACCACAAAGTCCCCTTCCCGAATGGCCTCTTCATCCGCAGCTCCCCCTGATCTCTGACGTCCCCAAAGCCACATTGACCTTCAAACACAACTTTTGCCTTCACTGCTGAGAAGCCTTGAGCCAGCTGTGAGCGTAGGTAACCAACACCAAGAGTTTCACTGGCACCTGAAAGCGATACGGAGTCAAAGCATGCGGCCCCCAGGGCCAGCATTCCCGTGCAGTGCGGGCTGGGGCTGTGCTGTCATTACAGACAGGGACAAGTTGCAGTCCATTTTGAATCAGTTGCTTTGTGGGTATAGATTGCAAGAAAGACACAGATTTTATCTCTACCATCTTTTTGCTTGTCTAGAACAAGCCTTTGACATGCGCAAAAGCTGGCCAGGCACAAAAATCCTGAACCGGCTTCAGGGGCCAAAAAGGTGATTATAGTCTTTAAAACAGAATTAATTCTCAAACCATTCCCAAAATATGCCTGACAAACTAACCCAAGCCAGACGAGTTGGCTGTGCTCACAGCAAAAAAAAAAAACTCAGTGCAGAGGAAACAGCCCTGCTTTGCTTTTCCAGAAGAATATCTGCATATGAAAGAAAATAATTTATTGGGAAATATGTACAGTAGAGTAAAATTGCAAAATAAGACATTCAGTGAGGATTCTATATAAAACTGTGCCCTTTGCCTCCAGTAGGTAATGAATAAAAATGATATAAAGAAGCAATGAACATTCAATGTTTTATATTTAAAATACATTTTGTGAGGAAAACAATGTGGCATAGAAACAGGACTGAAAGGTTCTCCAAGATAATGCCAGAAGCTGCAAGATGTTAGCAGCATTGTCGTATAAGTTTCAAGGTGTAGGTTTTTAATTTTCTCTTATGAATCACAGAAGCAGTCGTGAAAGCTGTCATTAAAATTCATAACAAGAAAAGTAAACTTACATTAAAACCTACCCCATTCTTCGCCGAATTCATGGTACTGGTTAGGAAGCAGTGTCTGCTTCTCTGACAAAACCTTACCTACGCAATGTGATTTAATCTCTAGGCTCTGTTAAATTGGAGTTTTCATACATCACATCCTCCAATCCAGAGTACAAAAAAAGAAATTTAAAAATTGCAGCCTAGATTTTCAAACTAGCAAGCTATGATTTTAAGAGGCTTCATCTCCATAATTTTTCTAGGAATGAGAAGAGAATAAAAAATAGAGCAAATATGAAGAAACTAGTTTATAAGTAAATAAAAGTAAATAAACTAGCCCTCCCTTACTCCTTCCTTCCCTTTTCCCTTCCTCCTAGGTATGTATATGCACATACATACGTGCATATATAGTTAGGTATCGCTGCGTTTGATCTAAAAGCCAGTTTACTTTTCTAACTTATTTCTAGCCATTCCCTCTCTCCAAAGGAGAGTCAGTAGTTACAGCGATGTACGTACACGAGAAAAGCAGTAGAAATGGTGACCTCCTAGTTTGAGAGTGGATGGAGGTACAGAACAACCATGACTGAGCCGTGCACAGCAAAGCGAGGAGGAAGTTTCCAGACAGAGCAGCATTTCCACATGCTACGCATCACTCCAACGCCTGCATCTCTGTAAGTGACAATTTGCAGAGGTGGGTTGAGTTTGCAGGGAGGTCCCTGCCCCAGCTGTGGAAGGGATTTGCCAGGGTTGCTGCAGTGGGTGAGAGCTCCTGGACAGGCACTGGGGCCATGGTACCGTGGCAGCGCGCTCACTGGCCTGGCCAGGATGGGAAGGGCAGGTGGCATGTCTAGGGAGATTGAAACCAGAGCATAAATTGGAGCAATTGTGAGGCTGCTCTAAGATTATGTTAAGCAGCCTGACAGCCTACTGGTTCTTTCAGCAAGCAAAGGAAATCAAAGGCACCCTTAGCATGTCCAGTTGCCAGCTCTTCATTGAGATTTGGCCAAATCAATCACAACTAATTCAGTTACAGGAGTGTTAGGTACAAGAAGGGTGTTTCTGGGTCTGTTCACAGAGGCACATGCACCACATCCTCTTTACCATGGAGAATGTCTTTCCTTGCTTCCCTCCTTCCTTGTTCCTCTCTCCCCTCTGTTGGAAGTAAGCCCTCCAGGCCAGTCATTTTTCTTTATATATAACAAGAGGGCACTGAGGCCTCAGTCCAACGTGCATTTAATGCAGTCGTGCTGCCAGTCTCCCCCTCCTGCCCCATCCTTCCCTCCTAGCACTTGGTCCCACCCTATCCCCCATGTCCCTTCTCCTTCCCCAATTGTAGGGATTTTCATTGCTGTGAGAGGACAAAGGTAACTGAGCTGCTCTTGAAAAAAAAGACTGACTTGTTTTTATCTCGCTGGGCTGTTTTTGGCATGGGTCATTTCCCAACTCAGTCCCCCAAATTGCTTTGATGGCACAACAGAGTGGATAGAGCGGTGATGGGAACAAGGCTGGAGGGTGAGGATGGGTTGGAGAGTGGTTAGACTGCCGTTGCTACAAAACAGAAAAGGAAAAGAAAAGCAAGAACGCTAAATCACAGCCAAAGCGCAATGTATTTAGGGGCTTGGATTTGAAAAGCCAGGCACCATCTTCTGCAACGGTTACATTCCTCTGCATGTTTACTTCTGGCCAAGTTTCCTGAGAGCAGAGGCAGAGTTCACCAAGTTTGAAATCCTGAGGCTCTCGCCTGTGGATTTTCTTCTGTGTTTAGCATTAAGAAAAGAGGGGAAATCGTGAGGCTTCACTTAGGTTGTGGCTTTTCCCCTTTTTGGAATGACTTACGCCTGGAGGCACCAGGGAGCCCTGGGACCCCTCTCTCCCTTGCAGACCAGGGGAAACACACACATCACCTCAATGGCCTGGGGACCCAGGCACCGTGGGAGACAGTGCAGTCACGGGCCCAGCTGTGCAGGGCACACTGAGGTTCCCACCTACTTGGGCTTCCGCAGCTCAGGGTGGCTGCTGCTCAAAGATTCCTGCGTGAGGGGTACAGAGGAGAGTGAGGTGGCGACCAGAGCAGCAGGTCCCAAAGCGTGGCTGGGGTGGTCACGGTCACTGCAGGGGCTCTATCATGGTGGTTTTTCTGCAGGACTTTTTTGTTCCCCTGGCAGGGGCTGGCTCAGGGATGCCAGCAAATGATTCAAGTCACCCTGCAACATGGTTTGTATCAGTCACGGGTTTGGCCAGCAGCAGTGATGTTTGGCCGGTGTTCACTGGGCCCCAGAGGCAAGAGAGGAGCCGGTCTGCCGGCTGAGCTTCGGGTCCTCCCTGGCCCTGCAGACTCTGGGAGGACAATGGGAGCCCTTGGCCTGGCACGGGCAGTGTTTGGGGCAGTGTTTCAATGAGCGCGGCTTTTGTTTTGGCTGTTTGGTTACATGTCTCCTCTTGGATGTTTACGCTGAACAAGAGGTACTTGTTCTCTCACCGACTTCAGCGAGGTTGAGTCCAGCTGGATTTGTGCTTTAGATGTAGAGAGCCAACAATACGCCCATCAGCTGCCCCATCCCGGGAGAGCCTGGGCGCAGCACTGCTCTGGGCATGTGTGCTTGTCCCCGTGCTCCCAGGAGCAGGAATGAAAACATGCTTTGCAAACAGCCTCGACGGAGCAAGGTCTGGGTACTGAGCCCACAGGACAGCTTTTGGGGCCCTCTGCTTTGGGGAATGCTTTGATGCTTCACATAGCCAGGACATTCAGGTTTATCCTCTAGCTGCCAAGTAACCTGCTTGTCTGCTTTGATTTACTAAGTCTTTTTATTTTTAAGAAATCCTTTATTTATTTTAAAAAACCCACCTCCAATCAGTTCGCTCTGCTCCTTTCACCTCTATCTTGCCCTTCTCCCCACACCTCCTGTAGCCAGAGCCTTGGCTCACAAGCCAGAACACCGATCGTTGTGAAAACATAAAATGGGCCCAACAAACGCCAAACACAGACAGGCGCATTGTGTGGGTGCCTGTGCAAGGCAGGCAGGCTCCAGATACGGTGATTCAGCTGCAGGCAACCAAACACGCAGTCCCCTGCCGCATCCGAGACGGTCTGTGTGCAGGGGAGGGTGGCGGGGCTGCCGGGGGCTGCGCAGCACGCCAGCAGCTTGCATGCAGCGGTCCCGGGCCCCATGGGGCTGCCCTGGCGCTTCGGGCCAGCACTGGCTGATGATTAAGCAGGACGTGGGCTCAGTTTACTTTTACCCCTGCTGCGAGCCTTCTCAAGCTAAGATGTTTTAAGTTGTCCTTATCCTCAGATTAATAAATGCTGCGCTATGTGAGTGTAAACACAGGAAGAGAATCGGACAAAAAAAAAAAAAAAAAACCAAAAAATTCAGGCTGGTGCTGTGCAGTCAGGACGTTTCTTTTCCTAACAGGATATGGGATCAGAGGGAAAAAATATGCATTATATCACGTGTGCCGGGGGGCAGGGGAGTCAGTAGACAAATTAAGCATGTTGTTGGCTGAGCTGGAGAGCCCGTGAAATGAGACGATTTAGCAGCAGGTCCCTGCAGTGATGTGTCCCCCCGAGCCAGGGCTGCAAGGAGGGTGAGGAGGCACCGCAGGGCCCAGCTGTGGTGCACAGCCGGTCTTGGTTCAGCACCCGCAGGGCTCACTGGCAGCGAAGGAGCGAGCAACGGCAGAGGCGGCTGGTTGGGTGAGGGTCCTGGAGAGAGCTGCTGCCCCACGGGCACGGGGCCAGCCTGCCCAGCTCCACCACAGCGGGTGAGATGGCTACAAGCGAGCAGAGCTCCCGGCCAGCTTCCCTCAGCCTCAGGGGGAAACCCGGGTGGGACAGGCTGGCATGTCATACCCCATGGCCACCGGCCACCACGGCTGGACAAGGAGACCCTCCAGGCTCCTCAGCCAGCTTCTGCAGTCAGGGGAAGCACCATGGTTGTGGCCATCCTCTCTCTTATTCGTGTGTCCCAGTGACACAGTTATCTTCTCCAAACGCAAACCTCCTCTTGGGCTGTGGCCGGTTTTCTCCCCCAGCAAAGGTTGGTCGTGGAGAGAGAAACCCTTGTGTGGGTGCATTTTCACTCCTGTCTGCTGGGGTCCCCTCAGAGGTCCCCTCTGTGCAGGCACAACACTCACAGGACCGGCCCCCTGAGCGAGTGGCTGGCTGCCCCCGTGCAGCCCGCCCAGGCCACGCCAGAGGAGAGGTGGGATCCAGGCTGCAGACAAAGCCAGGAAGCTGTTGCTGGTCAGGCATTTCAGGGGAGGGCATGATTTCCACAACAATAAACGCATCTGATTATTTGATTAGAGGGAAGATGAGGTCCCCAGGAGGAGGGCCTCACACACAAAAGAGGAATAACTCATGCCCCCGCTGGCAGTGACAGGGCAGGAAGATGAGGGCAATGTCCTATTGAGGCTTTGATCAGCCGGGGTCAAGCAGGCGGACTGCTAACATGGCTGAAAACCAACTAGGAGAAGGAGGTTCCCGCTGCAGCGTCATGCCTGGCCCCCTCGAGCCCTCCACTCCTCTTTTCCACAGACCCTTCACCCCCTGTCTAGGGAGCAAGAAGGGAGCCTCCCAGGGCAGGTCCTGTCTCCTGGCCTCTCCTGGCTCCAGCAGGGCCATGTCCGCTCTGAGCCTCGTAGTGCCGGGGATCACAGCACATCCCTCTACTCCTGCCACGTATTCATCTGCATCTCCTGTGACAAGCCGGGGAAAGAGGCTCCTTGTGTCCCCTTGTCAACCCTCTTGCCATGGTGCAAGTAGAGAGATGCTGAAGCGCTGGCAGCAGTGGGGAGGCAGGGGAGGGATGGCAGGGCAGAGAGGATCATTTTCCAATTCCACCTCTCCTGGACACTTGCATAGTCTGGTCATAGTCATGGTTACTTGGGGGTTTTTCCTGTCCCCTGGAGAGTTGAGCTGTCCCCCTTTACCTCTGTGATGAGAGGCCCTGGGGACTTGGCTGCATTTCAAGGGATGGTTCTCCTCAGTGGTGTCAGCAACTGGTGATCCTGTGATTAACTGGTGGTCCTGGACGGAGGCTGGAAAAAGTATTTAGTGTACCTGTTTTATAGCTGTTCTGTGCCTTCCTAAGACAGGTGGCCCCAAAGCCTTGACACCCCAATAGTTTGACCCATACGAGTCCCTCCCGCAGAAGAGCCCCAGGGCACAAAGGCACCATGTATGTATAGAAAGGGCTTGAAGATCTGAGCTGCACCTTTGCTCTCCCTTGGACTGATCTACAGCACGTGTAAAAGTAACTTGTATTTGGCCCACAGAATTGTATTTCTTGGAAGCAAGAGCAAGAAAGAGACGACTTGGCACTTGGAGATTGGAGCTCTCCAAGATCTTTACAAACACAACACAATTAACCCTTTCAAGAGAGAGAAACCCTTCTTGCCTCCTGCGTGGAGCAGAGGACTGGCTGCACACAGAAATCACTGGCACTCTGAAAAGCAAGGTAAGCAAAAAAAAAAAAAAGCAGCTGTTATTTCAAATACAGGTCTCTACACAGAGTTGTATTGCATAGGTGCAGTATACAGATCATTGTGTGGGTAAGGCCTGAGATCTTGATCTCAGGTTACATCTAAGAGTTTATCTAATGCCGAAAAAAAAAAATCTGCTTCTCCCTTCGATGTGTGTGTGCTCTGTGAGGATTTCCCTGTGCATGTGGAGTGGAATAGGCTGGGGCAGTGGAAGGTTGTGTTGTGCATGCTTCATAGTCTTTCTCACTCCCCAAGCTCTTTCCAAGCTGTCTGAGCGGCCAAGGCCACAAGGAAAGGTTTGCCACAGGCTGTTTGTCATCTCACACCCTCAGTAAATCATCCCAATATCATCTGGCTCAGAGCTCCTAGGAATCTGGACAACCTTGACAGAAAGTGTGGGTAATGGACTGGGAAATCCAGCGGAAGAGTTTTGGGGAACATGAGACTGTAAGATATGACTCTTCCCTGATCTGCCTCGAGACCTTAGGTCTCTGCCTAAGAGTGCAGCTAGAAAGCTGCCCTTTAAATGGACACTACTTCAGAGATATTGACTTACCAGTGGCCTGGGTACAATTCCCCATGAAACTTCAACCTGGGATATGCGTGTCGCTAAGAGACAAACAATACCATCTGCAGCCTGCCCCTTCGAGGTGTCGTCTCTGTTTATAGAAAAGAAGGGGGTGGCAAACGTCTGTTAAAAATGTATTACTTCCCGACGTCATCTTTGAGGAGTCATATATTTTAGTGGGACTAGTCAGTCAAAACTATCTAACGGCACAACGGTCAGTGCTCCTTAGCTTCTTCCTCGCAGTGGCTGCAGCGGAGGCACATGGATGCTAAAAATAACATTTCTGTCCCAAAATATCTTGACTTATTTGAGGGTGTATGTGTAGAGGGAGCACTAATATTTCACATGGCTGGTGCCCTGCAACCTGCACATCCCTGGGGAAGCAGAGCTCCCTGGAGACCTGCGAGGAGAGTAGAGGAGTGAAACCATGAGTTCAGGAAACAGGGAAAATTTTGCAGAGCAAGATGTTTGTGTCACCTTCCTATAACTACAGGCTCTGAGGCAATTGCCAAAAGAATCAACAGGTTCAGCTTAAGCTAATGAAAAAAACAGGGAAGAAAGATGCCCTCCCCAACCTGCACCCACATTCTCATTTACCTTGGGCAAAAAGCAAAATAAAACATGCCTAGATACAAATTCTCCACCAGAAGCAGTATTTTGTATCCACTCGCAGAGGGTAAGTGACTTCATGTGGTATACAGCAGTGGGAATTCAGGCATGTAATGTAATAACAAGAAAGGATTTTTAGATTTGTCTCAGGAACCCTGCTAGCTCAGACATTATAAATAAGAATCCCAAACCTTCAAGTCCATCTACAGCTTAAAAAGAGTGAAATACATCCCCAGTTTGAGCCTAGTTCTTTATTTTGAAAAATTGCTGCAGGAGGCATGGTCAAACAGCACCTCACATCTGAACTGCACATTACCATCCCTCAGCTCTTTACTAGTGTAAATAAATGCCACAAAGCAACTGCTTAGCCAACTTCTTTGCTTAGTAAACTTTTCACTAGTCATTTGCATGGGATGTGGCAGCACGGGGTCCAAGCCTGGATCAGGGCTTCCAAGCAAAGCCACAAGGCAAGTAATAAGGAAAAGTCTTCTAGTGCTGCCTCTGGGGGTGAAACAAGAACACAATGCAGCAGACCAGGAGAGGACATGAAAAATACAGTATGCGCTTAGAGCTGACAGCCATAATGTAATGTGACCCCAGTCACATTGGTATTTGATTAGCCAGCGCAAAGGGATTGGGAAACAGCCCTGCTTTTAGGAGAAAGAAATCTTTTATATCCCCTGTAGTCAAGCCCTCAGCTTTGTTTTATCTGGGAGATGGTATCTGAATGCTTTAGCAGAACAGGCTGTTCTACCAGAGCACCTGGCATACAGGTTAGTCCCTGTATGTCCCTCTGCACAGGACTTTACCCCGGGGGTGCTAGCTGAAGGAGAAGAAGTGGCTTGTGGCGGTCCCAGAGGAGGTCTGTGGCAGACTCCATGGTGGTTTGTGAGCCCCCCGTGTGTCCGCTGCGCACAGGGCTGTGGCCATCACACCGCGGACAGGGAGAGCTTGTGAATTTGCATGCAATGCTTTTAAGTTTGGTTATTGGGAGCTGGCCAGGAGGATGAGGGGGAGACCAACTTTGTATGCTGCAGCAGGGTCACAGACTCGAGCCACCAGTGTCAAGCTCTGTCTGTCTCTGTGGGGTCTCACAGAGGGCAACCAACAAGTCCTCTTCTCCTCCACCTCCTCCTCCCAAGGCTGCAGTTGGCTGGGTTCATCCTGCACACAAGCCTGGGGAAGCTGCCAGCCTCTCCAGAGGAGCGGAGCATAGCCAACCAGGGGGCAAAATTAGACGCTCTAGCTTTCCTCTTTCCCCTTCTCACCACCCTCCCCCCCCCGCCCCCTGCCCTGCACCGCATGTCTGTGATATTTTATTTCAGTCAGCTTAGTTTTGCTCCTGAAATCTGCCTCCCTCTGTCCCAACATTTTACTTCCCTTGGAGTGAGGTAAATAAGTAAATAACAGTAGTTAAAACCCTGTGTGTGTACCAAAGCCTGGAGTGCCAGGAAGCAACTGGTGTGTCTGATTTTCCAGTGAAAGTCCAGGTGCAATCTCGGCAGCGCGGCTACTGTGTGCCTTTCAAGCAGATGTCTTCATCTAAAGCTCCTGCCGCCACCCCACTCCCTTTGTGTAGTGGCGCAGGGAGGACGGGAGCGGGAGACAATATAAATTAATATCCATTGGAATGACAGCAGCTGGTGCCTTGCATAGCTGCGAACACGTGTCTTAGAAGTAGAGTGATTAGTCGTAAAACTGTAGAGCTGAATGTTTATGCTTGATCAATTACAGGAAAACAATAGATGGGTTTTTTTCCAAGTGGGAGGAGTGAGGGGAGGGAGGCTTCAGCCGTGAGATGATTTTCTTCTTTTTTTTTGTAATGATAGCTGCAGAGAACATGGGGCCTAGTTACTGAAGGGACTGGCAAACAGGGGCTTCTGGGAAACCCGCTGGTTGCTGACTCTCGGCAGCAGTTTTGAAAAACAAGATCTGCGTGGGGTTTTGTCTGCAAACTTCCTAACATGTAAGAGGGAGGGATTCAGCTGCCCAAAGCAAGGAGCGTGTGGGAATGAATTAGGCAAAGCTTTCTAGCGCATGAGTGTGCATGCATTATGTGTAGAGGCCTTCAGCTGTAAGAAGTCATCTTGGTTTGTTTCATTACCTAGAACCTCTCCTACTCCCCCAGTTAAGCAGAAGTGGTCCTTTCAGAGGAGTGTCCCGTCAGTGGCTGCAGTGTGGCACAAGAGTGTGCCTGCGGCTTCAGTTCCAATTCCTTAGCAGCTCTAATTGCAAACACAGACTGTGTCCCTCCCCACATCTGCCAAAAAAAGAGAAATTGAGTTACATTTTGCAATAATTCTAATGGAAATGCTAATGGGATGAACAGCGATATGAAGCCAGTGAATGACCCAGCAATTTCATCTGTGCTGGCAACAGATGACCATCTAAACCATGTTCGGGTAATTCTTCCTCTCATTAGCAGCACAATAACTCATATGCACAAATCCATAGGCATTTGCTATAATTTTTTAATATGGCTGGAAATAGAAGTAAGCACATGCAGTATGCAAGCATTACAGCATGTGTTGGCTGTAAATCTGTCTGGAAGTGGCCTGATCCTGTTCCTGGTTAAACCAGTGGGAATTTTGCCATTGACTTCAATGGAAGCAGGATGGGATTTTTTGGACTCATTTTAAAGTGAGACTTCATTTCTTTGGAACAAAGCTTTCAGATTCACAGCTACATTTCAGTGCTTGGCTTGAACTCCCGTCAATTCACCTTTCATGTGTTTAACAGATGGGGCTTCTTTGCTGCTCACCTTCTGCTTGGCGTCAGCACCGTAACCGGTCTCTTCTGGGTGATGGCCACCCAGGACCTGGCATGCACGGGACCCATGGCTGTGCTGTGGGACGGAGCTGAGAGAAGGAGGGAGCTCACATTGCCTTCCCTGCGCACCTTTGGTCTGAACGTGTTAGAGCACTTTGAAGAGACAGCCACTGCCTCCATATTTTTCAGCAGGTGAAAGGCCAAAATATTTCTTAGAGCACAGAGGAAAGAGGTGAGTGGTGGTGAGGAGCACAGGGGCTTCTGCTCTGCCTGGAACAGGTCTAGTAACTCTATGTCGTGTCATGTAAAGTGGAGGTAATTGCAATCACTATCGCTTTCCTGAACTACCTGTAGCCCTTTGGGATAGCATTGTGTTGCAAGTATTAGGATATACATATATACCTTTAGCTTAAGTTTGTAAGGAAAAGAAGAGGCTTATATATGGTATATGACCATGTGTTTTGCTGCTGCTGCCACAGTAACTTTTGAACCTTTGGGCAATTTCATCAGAAGTATAAATGTCTTGCAAGGTTCATAAAAACAGCTGGGGAGATAGGACAGAGAGACCATGTGAGTGCCATCACGACCCGAAAAACCTGAGCTCAGCCTTTATTGTACACCTGTGGATCCAACCATACTCTAAGCACCTCTAGGAAAGCAGTATTCATTTGTCCCATTGCTTACAGAGCTAATTGCTCCGTTGATACTCATTTTTGGTGGCCACGGTATGACGAATCCAGCTCTTTTTTTCTCTTCAAAGAGTATGCTGTCATGCTGCTCCTTTCTAGCGTTGTCCCTGCTCCCACCTGGCTTCCTTGCTGAGCACTTTCAGCTCCCCCTTCCCCACTCTGCCTCTACCCTGCTCCCCGCAGAGAGCCCAGGGCTCCTCTGCCAATTGTCTTCTCACTTTCCAGGGAGACATTTCTTCTCCTTCGCACTCTGCTAGCAGTGTGTCATCTAAGCCCTAAGACCCCTCTCTCATTACTCACCCAGGGCACCCCCTCTCAGCTGTTGATGATTTACAGCTCGTCCATCCACCTCCCCATCTGAAATTTCCACCACAACAAAAAACTCAGGAATGAGGCGATTAATATGTATTATTTCAATAGGAGGCTTAAAAACAAAAAGCTTTTGCAACAACTTCCCAGTCAGAACCACGGAGACTATTGTAAGGCAGAAAAACCTAAGAAACAGCAGCTGTAAAATATGTTTAAAAGCCTTTATTCTTTCCTATCACAATGTGGCAAAAGAGACTAAATACAGCTTTCCATTTGTTTAACTAAAAGCTGCCATTCCTCAGTCTCTTTGATGATAACGATACCCACAGTTACAATCAAACTCCAGCACACACATGGAAAACTTTGAGCTCTCTACCAACTTCGCACAATGTATTATTAATAGCAAGATTCACGAACCCAAATGCTCTGAGGTGCTGAGAGCAAGGGAAAGCCTGACTGTACTGGGCTTGTGGCTGATGCTGATAAATGTAGCACACTGAGAAGGAAAAAGAAAAACCTGCAACTAAGGACTGTTTGTATTACAGTAGCCACTGGACCCACTGTGCTGCACATAGGGAGAGACCGTTCAGGAGTTCAAAATCGAGCAGAGAAGTCAGACAAGGGGTGGGAGAGACAAGGTATTAGCAGTCCCATTTTGCTAACGTGGAAACAAAAAAAAGTATGGTAAAGGTCCAGTACTGCCTACAGGCTTACACTGGGTTGGGCCCTGGGTCACTTGTCTGGCTCAGGAAGACCAAAAGACCCTACTGGTTCTCCTAATCTGCAGCTGCATGGCCACAAAACCACCCCTCATTTCAGAGTGCCTGATAGTCGTTATTTTAGTGCATCTCTTCAGCAAATTCTCGGTGCTAAACCCTAAGTTTGAACTTCTGAGAAGCACATCCTAAATTTGCAGAGGGCCACATGCTCCTAATGTCCTGTGAAGGCAGCTGAGCACAGGAGTGAAAACACTGCCCTGCCATACGAGCTGCCCAGAAAATGGGCAGCTTCCTGACTATGGTTCTGGAGGTCCCTGTTCCCTGGAGAACCATCCAGTGTAGTTATTTGAGGCATGGGCCTCAGTGCCATCCTATTGACCGTGAAGCAGCCTTAGCACCATTGATTTCCATGAGAAGTTACACTGAAAAATCAATGGGGTCTGTGTGCCAGATCCTGGGGAGAGAGGGAAGATACCTCTTGGCAAAAAGAGCTACTCTGCAATGATAAGGAAGCAGCCCCATCCCCAGAAGGAAAGGGTGATGACTGTGACTCAGAACGTTCACAGAAAGGGAAAGGAAGCAGGGTAGAGCTCCTCTGAGATTATGGATTTCTTGTCTAGGAAGCGGCATAAAGGTGAGGTCTGACTTGAAAGGTGCATGTATGTCAAAGAGAGGATTATGAAAACAATCTTCAGCCTGATACATCCAGCAGAGCTGTCTCCAGCAAGATCATAGCACCACTATGAAATTTTTAGGAAGGTAAGCATGTACATAAGTTCTGTGCCAAACATGCTTTGAAATGTTCTCAAAACACAGGAGTGTTTGGCTATGATGAAAACACAGCTCAGCCTTGCTTCCAGCTATCAGCTGGGATCCTCTAGATCTGTTCCCTTTCCTATCCTCATCTGTATTTTATTAGCAGAATATACATGGCTTTTTCTGTTATGAGATTGCTTTTTGGGGTCACTGGCACGTGTTTGGTGATGTCAGGTGAAAAGCAGTGGCTCCCTTAGGAATCACTGACTTTCTGGGACATCCTCACCTAAGTGCTCTGTGTTGAAAACCCATCTCCAAACAACTGGGTATCCAGCAGCATCAGAAGAAAGTTCCTACCTCTGATATTGCACAGGCGTAGTCAAATGGCAATCTCTTCCTCAACAGTTTACAACCTAACTAAATGCAAAAGTAATCCATAGGCTTGTCATCCACGTTGCATCTGGCTCTTGGTTTTTGTCTGCTTTGTCTCTTCAGATTGTAAACTGTTTGAGGCAAAAACTGTCTTTGACTCTGTGTTTGGACAGCAGAGGGGTCCCAGTCCTTGCAGAGCCAGGTACCGTAATACAAATAAGGCACAATAATTTATTTTAAAATGAACATCAAAGAAAATAAAAGATTAAAAGGGAAATAAAACCTTTCATAGCTCAGGGCTTCCCCCCATGACAGTGCTCCAGAAGAATGTGCTATCTGCTGGAGGGAGTGTCTAACCCCAGTTGCTGGGAGGGCTGTGCGACATACCACCACAGGAGCCAACGCCGGAATGTGCCTGGCCATAGGGGGAAAGGTCAAAAGCTAAAGCATGATAAGCAAAGGAGAAAGCCCTTTAAAATATACACACACATTTTCTTGCCAGGATCTATCAAGCCAAGAGCCAAAGCATGGTAATGGCATTTTGTTTATAAGGAAAAAGAAATCGCTTCTGGCCTAAGAATTTGTTTGCCAAGTTTCAGGCAAGGGGGGGTCTAAATGATTTGTTGCTTTAAGAATTTGTGTATTTTTAAGGAGGTGTTTTAATAAGATTGCTGGCGTGGCCCTTTACAACACCGAGCACACAGCCCTGTAAGTACTTACTACAGAGCATGACACTTACACCATGGAAGCCAGCCCGGCGGAAGTCAATGGCAGCACTTACAGTTAAAGACGTCATGCTGGCTTTGCAGGGCTCGGCCACTTGGTTCACATCCAAACGTCAGTGAAGTTGATGGATGAACTCCCACCAGCTTCAGCAGACTTTAAATGAGGCCCTTGGTTTGTGACTGTAACTGTGTAGGGATCCACAAATGTGGCCCTCTAATTCAGTCTGTGGAAAATTTGCTGTTGACGCTACCTGGAGTGTGGTCCAACTGGAGCTTCTCTAGCGTGAAGCTGACTGGATGCTGCTCTGTGGGTAGGGACCTGCAGAGACCACGGTCAGTGGGCCATTTTCGGTGCTTTTAGCAGATGAACGCACAGAGCTTAGGTCACCTCACACTAGCAAGAGGTTATGTGATTTTTCAAGAGTCTTAACTGCACCCCACAGTTACAGTGGGGTGAGAAACTCAAGCCAATTCAAAGCCCTCGATAGCAAAGCTAATAGAATTGCCAGGGTCTGTTGGAGGGACAGATGGCCTTTACAGCTCCATAGTCTCCTCTTTGCAGGTGAGGAGAAGCTGTGGGGTATTGGCACCTTCCTCACAAGCTGGGGGCCAGCACCAGTGGCTGCACGGAGAAGGAGGATTCCAAAGCGAAGCAGGAACCTATCAGGTTATTCACGGAGATGGGGTCAGGAGGGATGGCTACCTGCAGACTTGGGGTTTTGCTGCAGTGGCTTCTGCTGCCGTTAGCAAAGGGCAAGGCCCGCTGGCGTGTTACGGTGGTTCAAGATCTGCCCTCTCCAGTGTGGGTCACTGTGTGACCCCCTCCCCTCCTCCATTTCCCTTTCCAGGTCCATTCACTGTGCCAAACAGCAGCATGCAATCATCTTGTGGGGGTTTTTTCTGCCTAATGTACCCACCCAGTGGGATTTCAGTGAACATTAAAGCAGTAGATGGAGCCTTTAATGAGGTTAACCTGCTGAAACCAGGAGAGCGTTTGGTTGAAGTACACCTGAAAGCCCTGGATTACACAGCAGCTGCTTCAAAAGAAACCCATTGCCTCCTTTCATAGCGCTGCCGTATTGAGAAATAATACAGCACCTTTATATTCAGCCTAATTTAGTCAGCCTGCTGAAGTCTGAAAGCTTTTTTTTATTAACTCTGAAGATGCAGGGGCTTTCCTCCCCCCCAGCTGGCACCTCCGACCCCCCCGCACAGGCTGCTGCTCGGAGCAGGCCCCCAGCAGCATGCCTGTGCCCCTCCTGTGGCTGAGCACCTCCCGAGCTGCAAGGAATTGCTCTTCCCCTCTCCGCTAATCCAATGATGGATTTTAACTCCATTAGTTTGCTTCCTCTGTTCTCTTCCCTGTTTTCTGCCATTTATTCATTTTCCCCCGTCCCCTTGTTCTGCCTCTCTGTTTCTTTCGCCGCCTTCCTCCTCCACTCTTTTCTCCTTTTTCCTCTGTTTTTTTCCTCCCTTCTTTTCATTTCTCCTTTCCAGGCTGCCTCAGCGCTCCCCTCGTTTCCCCTGCAGCGGTGTTGCTCCCCAGCTCTTCCCGCAGCCCTCCGCCAGCTCCCAGCCCCACAGCAGGGCACTACTGGCCCGGGGCCTGCGGTGGCCACCTGAGCTTCAGGCCACGATGCAGCTGGGCAGCACGAATGCTGGAGTAGCCTCTGCACGCCAGCAACGCTCCTCCTGTACGAAATATCTGTGAGCAGGAGAGGCGGGGGGAGAAAGCAGCAGTTGGGCCGGCAGCTGGAAAAATGTGCGGGGGCATGTTAGGAGGAGGTGAGCAGTAATGGGGTGGGCAGGAGTGGGGTGGGTGGGCAGTAACGGGGTGGGCAAGCGCTGACCTGCTACAGCACCCGCAGAGCCGAAGGGGCAGCCTCTGGGCTCGCCCTGCAGCCGCTGCTTTCAACCGCAGATTAGCAGCCACGGTACTCCCCATGAAAAATTAACTGGGCAGCTTGCTAATTAAGCCACCTCTACACTGGAAGTTTATGGACTTAAATGCAATGTGCCAAACTGCTTTCTCCAAGTTGGGGTATTGGCCTGCTTTCTGAATATGGACAAATTCCCGAGCAAACAGTCCGGCTGAAGACGAGGGCTAATGGGATGCTAAGGTAATTATTGGCTATTTGTGGCTATAAAATGAGATCTCATAATCGTGCACCTGATAGACTAATAAAAACATTTTATATGATGCACTTAGAGCTTTTTAGCTGAGAATCTCAAAGCACTGTCTGGAGGAGGAAAACTGCAGCAAGAAGTCTGCGCTCCTGCGAGGAGTCGGGGAGACAACCCACACCGTCTGCCCCCACGCCCTGCTCTCCCGCTTTTCGGGTATCCTGCCAAAAATATTTGAGTCCCTGCTCTCTTGCTGACTGACAATACTTCTGGTTTTATCTAGGCCGGGTATCATTTTCCTCTGCTCTCATTCCTAACCCTGTTTCAGTCCTCCCGTGTTGTTTTCTCTGGAAGGCTGTCAAGTTCTGCATTGGAAATAGTGTGTTTTGACATAAAACTGGGGGAGATACCCTGTTTGTCCAGCTACTCTGGAGCCCAGAGACGATTACAAGAATACATGACGCCTTGGTTTTAATTTTATTTTCTTTTAAATCAGGATTGAGAAAGGCTCTAAGGAAAAGCTGGGGGGTTTCCTGCTTTACAGACACCTCCTGATGGTCAGTTCATGGTGTTATAAGGACTCATTTAGAAAGAGGAAGCTGTGATTGAAAATAAATGAGGCTGTATGATCAATGTTGAAAAGCACCTGCAATTAGAGGGAAGAGAAGAGCAGAGCTGAAGAGTGCCAGGGAAAACCTGAGGTACGCGGGCCCTTGGGTCTGCAGCAGGGAACTAGGCACTGTTTAAGGAGGCGAAGGCTTTCTGCTGGAAGGGAGGAGAGAGATGGGGGAAATTTCACTGCATCACAGTTCTGACTAAGGCTTGGGCTGCAAAAATGCTTCAACCAAATTTAATGCAGATGGTACGTTAAATATTACAGTACCATTAAATTACATAGTCTCATTTTCATTGAGGTTTTGTGGATGTTTCTGACATACAGATATGGAAAAATGCTGCAGTTCCTGATGGGTTTGGCGAGTGCTTACTCGTGGGTTTTAAACACCCACAGGCGGACTGAACAGACAGCAGAGCCCTGAGCCCTTTGGCAGAAGCAGGACTTCCCCAGCATGGAGAGCTGATGAGGCCCAGCCTTGCTTGGGGCATGGAGCAACGCCCACAGCAGCAGCAGCTGCCCCTGGAAACAGGCAGAGGTAAGTTCAAGGTGCATAGCATCACCTTGTGCTCAGTTCCTTCAAACCTGAGAGAGGATCTGAGTCTTAAATGCTCCCCAAAGAAGTATTTCTCACTCTTCTGTACCTGAGCTGGACTAGCAGGTGTCACCAGCTTGGTTGTCATCCTGTCCTGAACACCTGCGGTGGTAGAAACTGCAGTAGCGCTGCCTGGTATTTTAATTGTGCCTTTCCTTTCCTGATAGCGGCGTGTTCTGGAGAGGAGACTTGAGATCTGACACTAAACACAGGGCTGGATTTGTGGAGAGCTATTGAAAAGCAGCCGAGAGAAACTCCGTGGAGCATCAGGTAACTTCATTTCCCATCACCATTTTCTTTCCTAGGGTTATCTTCTCTTCACTCAGTAGCAGGTCAGAGCTGGTATCAGTTCAAGGTTGCATTTGCACTCTTCTATTGACCTTAACCAGGGGAAACTCTGACTGAATGTAATGGGAGGAAAATTGCCCCTGTGCTGTATGGTGTGTGAGATGGGGCTGACTCTGGTTAGGGCTTGGTAGCCTCTTCCTTTTCCATGCACATCTCAAGAGAGGAATGATTCATGCTGTGGGTTTATATTATGCTCCAATATCTGTGTTATGGTTTGCAAGGGCTATTTATACACACAAAAAATCACACTTTGCTAGCTTGATAGTAGCCTAACTATAAGCAAGTAGTAAATAATAGTTGCATAATTCCACATCAAAATACAATAAATAAGGCAGTAGACTCAGTTGCCACTGGCTTTGCGTCGACTTCAACAGGTGTTGGAGCACATTTGAGCCACAGAAGATGCAAAATCAGGTATCAAAACACACAGAAGGAAGAGGGATGCTACAGCCCTCAGGGTAACGGCTGAAATATCAGATCTATCTGTCAGGCCAAATCTGTTGCTGTCAATGAACTTCCACTGGCCTCAGAGGAACTCGGTGCGTTCGTGTTGTGTGAATGCGCTCAAACAGGTTGGCATCATGATTTCATTGACGTGAGCTGGTGATGCTACCCGTAACTGATAGACAGCAGAGTACAAAATAATTAGTCTCGTCACCCTAAACGAGTACCAGTGAAATGTTCGTACTTTCCCTCTCACCCACAGAATGATGTATCTCACTTCTGCCACATGCCAGTATCTCTTCACTAATTACCAACTTAAAAAAACTGAGGTAACGTAGTTTTAATCCCTTTGTCTACTGCGTATTTGGAAGTTGGAATCTATAATCTAGGCTCTGACCAACAACATGAAGAATTTGGTTTTAAGTAGGTTTTTGGTGCGGGGTTTTAGGGCTCATTTCACTTGTGTGCTTTGCAATGTCACCTCTCAAACGGGATGGAGGTGTGAGTTAGCCCCAGTTTGCCAGGTACCCGCCTTTTAAGCCTGTTGCCGTCTGTGAATTTAAGCGGCAAGTAAACGCAAGGTCCCGGCGGTTCCAGCCCAGGCGGGGAGTCCTCACCTTGTCAGGGGCAAAGGCGAACAAACTTTCTGAGCACTCTTAAGGTGACTATGTGAACGCTGCTCTCGGCTTGTGTTTTTAAAGAGCGTCTTGGAGAAAACTGGTCGGGACCGTGGAAGCCAACTGTGGCGCAGTGCCGGAGAGGTTTTGCATTTGTCCCCTGCAGCAGCCTTTGCACCGCAACGGGGGTGTCAGAAGCGAGGGAGCCTGCTCTTCCCGCTCCGGCGCGGCGGCTCCGGCCGAGGAACGGCGCTTCTGGGTCTCGGCCGGCAGCGGCGGCAGCCCACGAGCAGGGACAATCCTTGTCCTGATGCTCCCCCATCTGACAATTTCTGGGTGTCTCCCTTCGCACAGCCCTGCTCTTCCGCGCTTCTTTCCATCGGGTTTTTTCAAGTCCTGCCCGCGCCGCGAGGCCGCGAGCGCTCGGGGAAAGGGGCCGGCCGCCACCCCCCGGCCCGGCGCCGCAACCGGGGACGCGCCCGACACCGCGGAGCCGCTCCGCGCCGCCCGCCCCAGCGCTGCGGGAGCCTCCGCGTTTCCCCGGAGGGGAAACGCGGAGGCTCCCGCAGCGCTGGGGCGGGGCGGGGCGGAGCGGGGCGCGGGCGGAGGTGGGGGGGCGCAGGGGGGCGGCGCCGGCGCTCGGCGCTGACAGCCACATGCCGCCCTGCCTGAAAAGGCTGCGAGGCGCCGGCGGGGAGGGAGAGGAGGCGCAGACGGCGCCCCAGCCCGCACCGCTACCGCCACAGCCGCGCCCCGGGGGATGCCGAGGCGCCGGCCCCGCGGGTCGCCCTAGGGGAGAGGCGTTCCGCCGGCACCGCCCGCCCCGCAGCCCCGGCCTGGGGGAGGCCGCCGCCGCCCCCCGCTGAGCCCCGCCGGAGCCGCTCGCGAGTAGGGCGCCCACGCGGGGCGCGGCGCGGCGCGCTCGGGGGAGGGAGGCGAAGCTCGGCCCCGCAGCCTCGGGTGGTTTGGTTGTTGGTTTTGGGGTTTTTTTTTTAATTTCTTCCGAAGGATGGATACGTTTCTTCTCGCGTGGGGATTTCTAGGGCTGTGCTTGCCCGACTCCGGAGGCACGGCGGAGACAGGTAAGGCGTCCCCCGGGGCGGGGGATGCCCCCGGCCGCGCGTGGGCGAGGGAGCCCTCCCCGCCCGCCCAACTTTCGGGTGCGCGGCCGCGGGCGCACGCACAGAGGCTCTGCCCGGCCTCGGGCATCGGGTAGGGAACAAATGAGGGATCGGTGGCTGCCGCGCAGCTTTCGCAGTACGGGGTTCGGGGGGGGTGGGGGTCGTGCGCGTGGCGGGGATGGCGCAGCCCCCTGGTGTGAAGGAGCGAGGGGACGGAGCCGCATTGGAAAGTTGCGCGCTGGTGGGGTTTTTTGGGGGGGGCACGGGGAAGGGAGGGGAAGCGGTAGGGACCAGCCGCATCCCGGGCGCCCGCATCCGGATGCCCGCGGCCCCGTGCCCGGTGGCAACCTCGGGAAACTTTAGGTAAGAAATTAGAATCATCTGGCAGGGAGCAGGCAGGCGGGAGCCGCGCAGGGCGGCGCTGGGAGCGGGCGAGGCTTAACGGCGGTGGCGGCACCCTCCCGTTGGAGGCACTCTCCGGGCAGCCCCCCGGGAAAGCCCGCCCGCGGTACGCGCGGGACCCGCGCTTAACTTTGCAAACGCCGGGGTGTCCCGGGACCTGGCGGGTTCGTGGCAGGTCTGGGGGCGCGAGTGTGTTCTTCTGGTCCTCGCTTAAGAGCTAGGCTGGGCTGTCAGGAGGCGCTGGGATGAAGCCCCGGTGCTGGCGTTGCTTCGGCTTGGGGACAGGAGAGGGGCAAGGGCGGGCTGAGGCTGGGCCCTGTGCTCCCCGGCCACCGGCTTTGGCTCCGGCTAACGGGGGCAGCAGGGTCCCCACCTGGAGCAGTCACCGGAGGAAAAGGATATGCCTCACCCCGCCGTCCACCGCTCTCTTGGGGCTCCTTCTGCGGTCAGCAGCCCGGGCGCTGCCTGGCAGGACCGTGGTGCCAAGGCAGCAGCTGCTGAGCCGTGGGCTTCCCTTCTCGTTAGTGGGGGCCTCGGGACGGGCCTCGGGACATGCCTCGGACAGCCCGCGGGGACGCAGGGTCCCGAGCCGCGGTCTGACCCGGGCAGCGATAGATGGCAAGGCGTGATGTGCGTGCCCGGGTCCCTGCCTTTCCCCCTGCCCTTCTGCCTTCCCCTGCCCCGGAGCGGCATGGCCACCAGCTCCCCCTCGAAAAGGGAAGTGGGAGAGTCTCTGCCGCCTGAGAAAGTCCCTCTTTTTTTGCAGCAGCGAAGCACAGACGTTCCCGGCAAACACGCTCCGTGTACATTCAGTTGCCGATTGGCATTGCCTCCTTCCTTATGGTGACAGAGGAAAGAAAAAAATCCCATCTTTTGTTCAAATAGGAAAACAAATGAATAGGCGCTCGATGGGGTGAAGAGAAAGGGCAAAGTCCTGGGAGGCCGGGGCTGAGTGCAAGAGTCTTTTCAGATGGTCCCCGGTGCAGAGGCAGTGTCTGGTCTCCTGGCGTAGGTATTGTGCTGAGGCGGATCACGCTGAAAGCTGAGTTTCGCTCCTGAGGGTGCACTGGCCGGCCTGGCTGCGATCCCTGTGGCTGCTGAGCCTGAGTGTGTGCCTGTGTCCGTGCATACACCTCCTTCTGTCCTTGAGTGGGCTCGGGATCAGGACTTCTGACTGGGAAGGGGTTTATGAGCCAGCCGTGTCTCTGAGGCCATTCAGTCGCTGTAAGAAGTGTTTATTTGAACGCGGGGTTTTCCCAGCTAAGCAGAGCATCACATGGTGTTGGAGCCAGCGAGGAAGTTGTTTCTCTGCGGCTGTTTCCCAAGACGTTGTTGTGGTGCTGCAAACCCGGTCAAATGACTTTATTGCTAGCCCAGTGAGCAAAAGTATGGGGTAACGGGATGTGAGCCTTGGTCAGACTATGCTCAGCTCCAGTAAATTAGCCAGCCTAGTAAGAAAAACATGCCAGAGGTAGATGGATTTATGTTTCAGTCTGGTGTATCTGAAAGCCTTCCCCCATTATGAAAGTCCCTCTTAAGGTTCCCTAAGGGAGGTTAGTAGAGAGGGGAGATGTTTTTAATAGACAATAATATGATAATCCACATGGAAAAAAAAACTAGTGCAATATTTCTACAGTAAGAGATAAACAGTGCAGCTGCCAATTTGTATGTATCCAAGCAAACCCTGAGATAACCATGGAGGGGAGTGGGTGGGAGACCCTGGAAGATAAATCTTAAGACTGGATGGCTGTGTGTTTTTCATCTTCCTGTAAAAAGCAATCAAGTAAGAAAGTAACAGATTTGAGTGACCCAAGTACTGAGCTGTTCAGATGATGTTTATGCAGCTCGGAGCAAAGCTCACTCTTGAAGCCTTCCGAATAGTTGGCTTAAAAGCTAGCATCTTTAGTAATGGCTTAGGAGATGTACCGAGGTGGGGAGGGGGACCAAAACAAATTGCTGCCGAGCAGGCACACGGCCGCACACATACAAACACGCGCACACGCACCCATACAAACATTGAGTGTAATGCCTTTTGCCCATTGTGCTGTTAACTCGGCTCTTACTGGGAACAAAAGCTTTTTTAGCCTAGGAATCAGACAGTTGTCAGGAGCATCACTTAAAACGACTGATACAAGCTCAGTGGGGGGCTCTGACCCAGGTTAGGATGCTGCATTTTGTTTTCCTAACTTTCCTGCTGCAGAAAAATCATGGTGTGTGGTGTTTGGAGTGACAGGCAGGCATACTGGTCCCAGGGGGCTCTACGGAGGCATTTCCCATCTCCCTGCCCTGCTCCTTCTCACCCCCCAGTCCCCTTCCCGGTATTTACTCTGTGTTTGGTACCTCGTGCGTGTCTTAGAAGGTTAAAATGAGAAAGCAACCTGCTATGCTGGGCTGGAGAAGACAGCACTCCCCATCCCAGCAGCGTGCGGCTCTGGGCAGGCGGGTGGGTTGGGTGGGTTGGTTTCCTAGCAGAAACCTCCAGTGCCGCTGGGCTCCAGGACATGGTGGCCTTGTATTGCAGATAGCCTGAGGGGAGAAAGCATCCTTCATGGGGTTTAGGAAGCTGTCAGGTTCAGATAAGGCTGGGATCCTATCCTGTGGGACCCCCAGTTGTATTAATAAGGAAAAATTAATTTTTAAGCACTGGGATTGCTGCCAAATTATATGACCTCTGACAGACCAGCTGTGCTAGGAAAATAAATCGCCTATATCTGAGACCTGTGATCCTATCTGAAATCGAAATAATAGAAAAAGTCGGCATTTAGCCACGATGGTGGGGGCAGCAGCCTGAGAGCAAACTGGAAGCTGCTAAACTTGCTCTCCATTGTGTGGTGAAGTCACCGCCACTGCATCCCCATGGGCTCTCAGGAATACAGTTGTCTAATCCAGGAAGTGTGGAGAGCTGATGTGCCTGCACACACCCAAGCTGGGGCTGACAGTGTCAGCATGGAGGTGGGGGCAGAAGCAGGGTGTGAACGTTTCCAGCTCTACCCTCACGCCGTAACAGCCCTTTGACACATTTCTAATTATAATACACACACAGACAAAGAGGTAGCTGGGCTATTTTCGAAATCTCTGTCTACACCCTGGTGGAAACCGCAATACTAGCAACAACATAAATCAGGGCTGTTGCTAGCAGTGTTGCACACGGCTTAGCGCTACAGTAGCATGGTTTTAATCATACTCAGAATCAAAGGGTCAGCCTTCTCCCTGGCTGAGCCAAATCACAATCTCAGAAGGCCAGATCCTGAGCCAGGCTTGATGCCTGTGCAGTGAAAAGACACAAGCACAGACACAGAAGAGAGAGTTGTCAGCACGAGGTCAGCAGGCACAGGGCCAAACACTCGAAATCACAACTTGGATCTGTAATCCTTTCTACATGCAAGCGGTGTCCATGGATCGCATGGGGGAGGACAGCTAGGGTAACGCGGGGGGGGCTGGGGCCCCAACCCGCAGCCTTGGTGAGGCAGCCTCTTCCCAAATAGGTTGGGGAAAGAGGTACAAGCAGTGAGTCGGCATGCAGAATAGCCTGAAGTATTACTTGCAGGGATGGATGGCTGCAGAGAGACTTTCTGTCTGAATGCTTTTCTTCCTCTCTCCATACTTGATGAGTCAAAGAAAATGGGCTCCAGAGATGAAGTGCTGGGCTCTGGCTCTTTGAAACCTGCCCTCATTTCTCCCCATGCATTTGAGACAAAGGCAGGACATCTGCCCCAGCTGTTCTGGTGCATCACCCTTAGCTGTGAAGTGCTGTCCGTGTGGGGCTTGAATGCCTGCCTTTCTCTACGTCCCTCCTAGGAAGATGGTGAAGCCAAAAGGACACTGTGCTTTCACTTTGCTTATGTTTTGTTGAAAGGCTCCTTTGGACCCTGGTTTTTAGGGAATGCCTGTGGGGAGAGGAGGGAGGAAAACCCCAACCCCTTGTGCATGTAGACACATATACACACACTTAACTATCTCCCTGGTTCCTCCTTTCTCTTCACAAGCACACAAATGACAACCTTTTCTCTTACGCACAGAGCCCCTCCGGTCCCCCCCCATCTTGCTGCCTGCCATGCACATGCTCCTGCATTCTTCCCTTCCCCGTGCTCTCCTTCATGCCCCCAGAGCCCCTTGGAAACTTTCTCCCTCATGCACACCCCCAGGCTTGCTCCTGCTTCCCTCTCTTTCTGTTTGACCGCTGAATATGTGCTCAGCAGGAAACAATGTGTTTAAGACACTCGCCAGAATGTGTAATAACTTTGGCATTAGTAGTGAAACTCAGCAGTAGCTGGATTTGAGCAAGCCATCGTAAAGGCTGAAGCCGCTGCTACTTAGCAGCGCGTGCGGAGGGAGGCTGTGGCAGGGCCTCTCCCCAAGTGGCTCCGGAGGCATTGCTTCCCCTGCCGACCCGTCCAGTCCCATCCGTGGGGCTGCCTGCTGCCAAGGCACCGGGTTTTGCTCTGCAGCTCCAACAGGGCCCCTGGGAGGGAGGGCTGAGCCAGGGGTGTTGTGGGATTCGGAGGGGCTCTGCCAGCCACTTTGGGAAGAGGCAGGAATAAACTGCCATTGCCCAGTGGGGAAAGCCAGGATTCAGTTTCAGAACAGACCCCGATAGATGGGCTCAAAAGGTGTGAGGAAGCTGGGAGGGTGTGGGGGGAGATGAGGGACGAGATAGGCTTTTTTTCCCTTTTTGAAATTGTCATAATAACAATACTAATTAGTATTTCAGAGGCATTGAACACCTTTCATCAGGCCTGAAGCTCTTCAGAGAGGACCCCTAGGTGAATCCATGGCTCTTTCTTCAGTGTGTGGAATTAGAAATGTCTCTTGCTTTTCCTCCATGCCCCTCGAACCAGCCTGTTATTGATAGCATTCATGGGGGTGGCTCAGCAAATTGTTTCATCCGCATATTATTTCCTAGCGTAGCCTATAGGTAGGGTGGCAGGCTGCCATGCAGGAAGCCTCTGCTTTATTTCTGCCTCTGCTCTGAGGCTTCAAGCTTCCCCGCATCTCCGTTTCCCTGCCTGCGGTTCTGGCAACGTTTCCTCAGAAACTGCCTGACCTGCAGCATGAAGGTCTCCTGAAGCTGCCACCTATTCCTGGGAGATGGCAGTGTGTTTCCACGAGACTTCAAACCCTTGGGAGCCTAACACAGAGGCAGGAGGAACGGGCATGATTGCTGCAAGTTCAATATGCAGTTATCCCCCTCCCTTGCACATGCACACATGCACTCACGAGCTCTCTCGAATGATTACCAGAGTAGCCAGGAGTTGTAATTCCAGAACCACTGATTACATTCGCAGGCAAGCCGGGAGAATTGTGTGCACACATAGCTATAGAAAGACTAACACTATTAAGCCGTTTGCCCTATTGGAATTGCATTTGCCTGTGATATAAGATGACAAATAACAAAGTTAGCAGAGGTGGCACCATGTAAAACCAGGATATGAAATCTCATCAAAGATACAAGGCAGGGGCGGGAACCACCAAAACCCCAAAGTGGCAACATTTAAAGGTCAAGGTTGCCACTGACTCAACTGGTACAAGGCAATGCCAGCCCCTGGAAGGTGGCTATGCAGAACTGCAGGGGTGGAAATCAGGTGAATGCCTGTGATTTCAAAGCAAATTACCTGGATTTGCATGCAGGATTTGGCCCTCTCATTTTCCACGGTGAAGCTTGAATAGGTCTCTCTTTCAGGTTTCCACTTAATTCTGTGGATTAATATGGCAAAGAAAGTGCAGGTATAAGAAATCTCCAAATCTCCTTCTCTCTCTTCCTCCCTCCAACACTCCCTTCTTATTTAAAAATAATTTTAAATGATGTCTTTCTGCAACGGCTCACAGCTAAAATGTTCCATTTGCTGAGCTTTCCGGTGTTCCCCTCTCACTGCTGTCCAGCGCTATAAAGTGAATATATTGCATCCCTCCCCAGATGCTTTAGGAAGTGGTCAAACGGCTGCATTCCTCAACTGATGGATTGACGCGTTCCTTTCTTGCTTAAGCCCAGACAGTGTTTTTATGAGCCTGTCTCATGACAGGCCTGAGACACTTTGAATCAAACAAATCTTCGTTCAGATCACAAAAGCAGTCTTTAAATTCTGCTTTGCTGTGCCTCTACTTTTAAGTGAAATTTCAGTTAAACTGGTAAAGGCCCTCAGTAAAATGTTCAGGGGACTTTCCCTGGTTGTGTGAAATCCCAAGACATGGATGTGGGTACTGCTCTGGGATGAAATGTGCGTGTAAGTGCTTTGTGTTGTTTGGGTGTGTTTGTCCATTAATTTGTTCAGGAAGCCTTTGAAGCTTTATCTTGCAATCCAAAGCAAACACGCTTCTGCTAAAATGATCTATGCTACTGGGGATAAAATATCTAATCTTGTTAGCTTCCTCTGCACTATGTCTCTCTCCTTGGCCAGTGGCTAAGATGTATCATTTAAATCGGAGAGTTCACATTTGTGTTCCTGCCTGCTGCGAAAGTTGTGCCGTACGGTTTGGGGTGAGACCCCCCTGCCATGTTAGCCCTGCACAGACTCCGGCCCAGGGCCAGAGCCCGGGGACTGAGGCAGGATGAATGTTAACGGTAATGAATCCTTGGCAGAAGAGATCTGTTTGTCCCCTCCATGCCAGGGTTTGGCAAAGTGCTTGGACGCACATGGACCTTGAAAAACTTTGCTTCTTGAAGAGCTGTTTGACTTTAATGGGACTGAAACTCAGGGTTTGCTGCACAAGGGCTCACGCCAAGTTCAGCAGCTCTGAGAGCAGTAGGTCATGTGTGCCAGGACCCATATTTTGCTGCGCTGTCAGAGGGTTGGCAGGGCAAATCTCCTCTGCCCAGCACTGAATCCCGGGACATAGAAATCTTCGGCAGTGGTTGGATGAGAGTGTGGAGCTGGGTTGTGAGGGCCTCATGCGAGGAAGAGAAATAAGTGACGAGGCTGGGCAATGCATCCCTCTGCTGTGGAACTCCCGGGATCTCTCTCCCTTGCTCCTTTGCTGCCCTCGAAGGCTGCTCTTTCCAAGCAGCACAGACAGTGATGCTGCCGCTTGCCTCTAAGGCCACAAGAATGCTTTAAATTTTGTGCGCAGCCCTGAATTACATCCCCAAAGTAAACTGAACCCAGCAGATCAAAACACATGATAGTTTTCTGCTGGACGCTACAAGCTCTGAGAGGCTGTAGTATGTGTGTGTGTTGTGAAATGGGCCTCTCTGGTGATGATTATTTTTGTTACAGGCAGAGTTGGCTTTAGTTTCTGTGTTGAAGGTCCAACAATAACAGTGAGCGCTGCTCTCCTGGGGTGAGGGAAATCCAGAGGGGTTTAATCGGCAGGAAATTCAAGTAGGAGAATGCTCTGCTCCCGGCCTTAAGGTTTCAGCGTGCACTGATGAGCTGCAGAGCTGAAAAACCCCAAGTGTGGGTGGAGGTTCCCGGGCCCTGGCTGTTATTTTTGGGTCCCCTGAGTAATGATTGCTCATTGCAGCCTGGGGGAAGCAGGGGCAGACTTCATCAGCCTGGATGTCTCCAGCAGGTCAGGGCATGGAAAGAGGAGTCTGCCCCTCGCAAAGGGTGAGGAGCTCAGCTGCTGATACCCATCTCCGTGGGAAACTTTGGAGTTGCCTGCTGTATGCTGCGGCGTTTGCAGGAGTCTGCCCTCGCGAGCTTCTCCAGGTCTCCCTTTCCCATTCCTATGGCTTGGTTGTCATCCTCTGGTGTAGTTCCCCTGTTGGGGTGGTCCTGCAAGGAGAGGATTGCTGGGATAATGTAGGTCATGTGGTGGGTCTTAACAAAGGATGGGATCTGAGGATTTCCCATCCTGAAGCCAGCCTGCTCCTACACTGCCAGGGAGTGCTGACCTCTGTAGCCTTCGCTGAGGAGGCCAGCTGCTCTCCCATGGCCTCGCCATCGCCGCAGCGCTCCACTGGCCCCTCCACCGTGCGGGCTGGCGGGGGCCCCAGCAGTTTGCTTTCAACGCCTGCATTTTGCTTACTGAGCAATGGGGTGTCCCACGCACCTGGCAGACTTGGCTTATACTTCAGAATTTAATTTTAATTTTATTAAGTGAATTCAGGGCTGGCAAAAGCTGCCAGAGCCCATTAGCTGTGCAGCATGTCTTGCTTCCAAAGCATACAGCCTAGGCAGTAGCTATGTCACTCACTTTTTTCTTTTTTTTTTTCTTTTCTTTTTTTTTTTCTTTTTGCATGGATTCAATGCATCAGTTTGAAAGGACAAACTTATGTAGAAGCTTGATTCTCTACTGTGTACAAAACAGGCCTGATTTTATATGGAAAGCTAGTGGTTGGCATGTCTGCTTAGGCAAACCCTTTGTGATAGATTTTTTTTTGTTGCATGTGTTTATCTGCTAGATACCAGTGAATCAAAAGACAAAAATCCTGACAGAACAATTACAAAGATATTAAAGTCATTTTGCCTCTTCAGTTAACTCTAAGAAGCCCTGGTTTCCCTCGTACGCTATTGCCCACCACGTGGCCTGGTGCTGTACATGGACAAGGCAGCGCTGTACTGAAGTAGCTGCCTTCATTTCTCTGGACCTTCTTGGGGAGGGATGAATGAGAGGACAAAACCTGTTCCTCTGAGAGACGCAGATAAGCTTTCCTGCAGGTGGAAGGCTTTCCCTGCTGCAGAAAGATGGTGAAATTTTCCTGGTGGTATATGAACACCTGAGGGATGTGGCTGGTGCTCCCGCCCACTCAGTGGTTTTGCCTGCTTGTCCGTTTTGCTGCAGAAACCACAGCTGCAGAGAGCTGGGCTCCAGCCCCTCTTACTCAGGCAGTCCTCACCAGCAGTTTAACTTGGGCACCAAGCTGACCTGAAATTAGGATCAAGCCCAGGGATTTCCTTAGCTCAGTCCCGCTGACCTGCGATGGCCTCGCAGGGCAAGGGAGAAGTTTTAAGATTAGGGTAAGCCTCGGTGTCTGCTCCTGGGTTCGTCAGGGCAGAGCTAGAGCAAGCTGGAGCCTGACACCCCTGTTCACATTGCAGTTCCCCTCTAAGTGGTTGAGTTGCAATGGCTCACAGAGTATTCATAGCATCCAGCGCAAGTAAGGGGCTAGCAGCTTCTGAGTGGTGGGTGATGTTGGTGGTATCAGCCTAGCGGGTAGCATGTGTGTGAAAGCTGGAGAGACAGGGAGGGGATGACGAGGTGTGGAAGGATTGACTGTATTTTCATTGCTTCGAGACTTTGCCCTTTCCAAGAAAAATAATCTGCAGCTTGAATATTTCTCTTTGCTGGAGCGGGTGGACATGTGTGCAAACGAGGTGTGAATTTTTATGAGAAGGTGTGAAAGTGCGTACATGAGTGAAGTGTGAATTACACATCTATTTGTACGTTGATGTCAACAAGTCCGTGAATTTCTTCCTTCCACGTGAATGTCTCTCTTTCTCTCCCCCTGAACCCACATAGACACGTGTGTGGGCAAATACGCCTTGCTGAGAGAAGAGATTTGTGCAAGAACGTAGGTTTGTAAATGTTTGTGTGTTGAGCAAGCTCTCCTGTGGAACAAAACCAGATGTTTTTTGGTACTCTCAGCTCTTCCATGGCAGTGTTGCGATTTTTCCCCTCTTATTTTTCAGGATACTTACAGGATTATTTTAAGAAAAAAGGGAAAGCTGCAGAGCTGCCTTTGGGTGTGTGAGAAGAAAGTTATTTTGAAGAATGAATGTGTTAGAGGGCATGAAAAACATGGGGGAAACTGAGACAGTGCTTTTTCATGGCGAAGGAAGCCTCGCTTCCCCATGAAGGGCCCTCCTGCTGCCCTTGTTCCCGCACAGGGCACGTGCATTTTCTGCAGGCAGCGTGCAGGCAGCAGGTTGTTTATTCAAAGTGCTTTTTTCCGGGAAGCATTACCACCAAGGGGTCCTGCCTCGCTCCTGCTGCTCACGTTAGCTCTAGGAAGAGGGCAGTTTGAAGGCGGGCTGGCAGACTTGTGACAGCCTGGCAGGGGCTGCTCCTGGGGCCTCGTGGACCCCATGGCAGAGGGACAGAGCCGGACCCGCAGCGTGGGGTTGAGCCCACATGAGCGCTGCTTTGATTCTCCTGGGTGGTCCTGGGGCTCTGCAGCGAGTGCCGCTGCGGGAGGGACAGGAACAGCCCTCGGGGCCAGGGCAGTGGGGAGCATGGCAGAGACCCTCGGCCCACAGAGCCAATGGGGTGTGGGACGTGTGGTTACTCTCCTGGGCTGAGGGGGATGCTCCTCCCGTGCCTCGGCTCCCTTGGGGGCATGGGATGTGCCCCAGGCCCCATCGCGAGGTGTGCACATGTGGGCCCCGGGAAAGCCCACCCGGTGCGGGACCAGAGCCCTCCGGGTCTGTGGGGAGGCTGTGGGGACAGCCTTGCAGTGGGGACAACCCACGAGGGTTTGCGTCCCGTGTTGTACCCCATTGCTTATCGTCAGGGAGGGGAAAGCCTTCCTGCAACGTGGGACCGGGGTCACCCCGTATGCCTGCCAGCCTGCCCTGTGGAGGGGCTTAGGCTTGTGCTGGGTTTTGCCCATTTTGTTGTTTTTTGCCCATTTTGCTGGGTGTGAAGAGGCAATGCTGTCTTCCGGGTGCAGCTGTGGCAGCTCGTGGGGCCGTGGCGCTGGGACAAGGGAGGGTGTGCAGTGAGGGGCACGCAGTAGGGGACCTGTGGAAAAAGGGACTTGGTTGGGATTTGTAGTGCATTATCAATTGACCCTGTGATGCAGATTTTCCTCCCAGCAAGTAATGCAATAATAAATTTGATTTGCAGCGTTCATGAGATTAAATGTTTTTTTGAAGATGAAATCACCCTCTGGGGCCTGTTCTAACCCAAAGCTGAGAGCGCTTCCTCTGCTCACCACACAGCCATTGCCAGTCATTTGCAGGCTAGCCCCACAAAACCACCACTGCTGATTATCCGCGTCTGCAATTCCAACGGCTGGGTTAGCTTGAAAGGTTTTGGGAGGCCGGTCTGCCGAGGTGGGGTCGTGGGGGCACGCGGAGTTGGGGAGGGAGAGCACAGCAAGCAGAGAAGGGCTGTCACGGGGCTGCAAGCCAGGGCCAGGAGGGCCAGACACTGTCTTCAGCTCTGCCACTGGCTGTGCAGGTGGGCCTGGGCTCGCCATCAGCCCCGCCATGCCTCGGTTTCCTTCCTTGGGAACAGCAAAGCTTTCTGCACTCCTGCAGATGTATCAAATTTGTAAGGTCCAAATTTTGGTGTCTCCTGGGACAGCTGTGGGAGACTGTCACAGAGCAGCTTGCAAAGGAGGCAAAAGAAGAGATAAAACGAGGCAGCTTCAGATGATCTGATATCAGTCTGTCTCTTACTTTATGGCTCTGTAATTGCCTCAGCAAGAGCATTTACTTCTCTTTTCTAGTCTGTGTGAAATGTGGTATGTAAGTGTGGCAGGAGGCGGAGGGGAAAAGGAGTGGGTTTGTTGTGTAGAATAATTGGCCTTGCCCAGAGATTAACATGAAATATTAGAGTACCAAATGGATGTCAATGGCTTGGAGAATGGCCTTTATCAGACCACCTCTAGCAGTAGCCTGGAGGGACCGGCTGTGTGCCGCTGATGCCCAGAACCCGTATCAATGCCTTGTTCCCTTCTGTGTCTCTGCAGCTCAGCCATGCGGGGGCCGCCTGAACTCCAAGGATGCCGGGTACATCACCTCCCCGGGGTACCCCAATGACTACCCCTCCCACCAGAACTGCGAGTGGGTCATCTACGCCCCTGAATCTAACCAGAAGATTATCCTCAACTTCAACCCACACTTTGAAATCGAAAAGCACGACTGCAAGTAAGAGCCTTCCTCTTCCTCTCTAGTACATAGTCACCTCCTCTTCCCGCTTTTGCCTAGCGTTATGGGCCTCATGCTTCCTCATGCATGAAAACAAGCATCGTCCTGAGCCCCCATAGTGCTGCATCTCGTTGCCTTTTAGGGGCAAATGTGCATCGACCGACTGGGTGGTCGTAAGATGCTGCTTTGGACACATAGGATGAGCCTACTATGCATTGAACTGGTGGTTCTTAACTCAGCCTGGTATCATCTGAAAGCGAGAGTTAACTGGCTTTCAACCTGAGTTTCACTTTGGTTAAAAGGTAGCTTGTTTTCTTCTATGTCAAAGTGGCCTCACTGTCTTTTTAAACTGTGCTGGGAGAGCAGAGCAATTTCCTGGCGTGCAACTAGGCAGAGGTATGGCATAGAGAGCCCTAGGGCTGGAGACCCAGGCTCGAGCCATGTGAGGCTCGGGGCTTGAGGGTCTGAGCTGTTTGGGCTGGATCTGACTTTCCACAGTGCTTATTCTGCTGCATTTGGTAAACTGGGAGTTTGGTTTTGTTTGCTTTTTTTTGTCTTTTCTTCTAAGAAGGGACTCGGAAACTAGATGTCTGGGAAAAACAATTAACAACTAGTAAAGAATAATTAATGGCATCAAAGGGCACCGTAAAAGGCTGAGTTAATAACATGGTCTCAGCAGACATATAAACCTGTGTGTTTAATCTGGAATCCACAGCCAGCTACAGGGATGCCTGAGCTGTGAAGGAGCTTAGGGTCTCCTAAAACGGGCCTGACACAGCAGTCTTGCCAGACATGCTGGTCTTGTTGATTAAAAGAGGGTTATATATGGAGAGGGGAACTCTGTTTGCAAAAAGGACAGAGGGACACGGGAAGCATTTATGGGGCTGTAGAATCAGTCCTGTGGAGAACAAAGAATTCAGCATGGGTTTGATGATGTACTGAAGGTTATGAAGTGTAGAGCTGGATCCTCATAAATCAGTGTAGCTCCTCTAACTCTAATGAAGGTGTGTTGATTGATGTCATTGGGGATCTCATCACCCCCTACAGATAAAGCCTGGGCTAATAAGGCTTTGAGCACCATGAACTCTCCCTGAAGTCACTGTGTGTGCAAGGCGTTTAGCAGGATCAGGCCTGTGTTTAGAGAGGGGAGAAGGCAGAGAAAGGCTTAATGTGGGCATGGATGAACACAACAAGGCCTCAGTGGTAGCGCACGTGAGAATGATGGTTGCTATCAGATTTTATTATTGCTTGCACAGGATGAACTGTATAGCCTTCTCATAGCTTATGCAGTTGCCCCAAATTCACAGTAATAAAAGCTTTATAGACCTATATTTGCAGTGTGCAGAGTATGTGATGTGTATCGGGCAGGGCAATGTTGTGTGTGGGGCAGGGGTTGAGCTGGGCAGGAGGGACTCCAGCTTCTCCTTCTCCAAGGTCTCAAGCAAGCAAAGCCATGTTGGTCAGAGAGCCGGAAACCTCCCCCAGGCACCTGGCTTTTCCTCCTCATGTAGGAAGCTGTCAGTTTTAGCTCTGAGCACCTTGGACAACTTTTGACATGTTTTGCTGCCTGTGAGAGAGCAGGGTCTGGTCCCGAGCTGCAGGTGGTGTGTGCTGGAGGGGCTGCCTGAGCACTGGAGATGTTGACCCTTTGCTGCTTTCTACTTTACCATGGCGGATCTTCCGAGTGGCTGCTACATGGTCTTACTTTTTCCCTTTCTGCATATACGTGCACAAGGGAGCCTTTAGTTCAAGCAGAAAGGTTGGAGGGGTTTGGTCCCCCATGTGGGACATGAATGGTGGAGGGCTTGTCAGGGTCTCTGATTCAGTTCAGCTCCTGCAGTAACATTGCTCTCTAGAAACAGGTATTAATATTAAACCTGTACTGAAAGTGAAGTTTGCCTGCACCTCTATCCCCTCAGCTGCCACCTGTGTGCAAGTGAAACATCACAATAAGATGAACAAGGGTTCATCCACAGTGCACTTGGGCTTCTGCTGGCCACAGGTATGAGCTGGGAGCCAAGCTGACTTTGGGTGCCTGCTCCCCAGAGCCAGCATTGCAAAGGAGTGGGTTTGAAAGAACTTCACAGACAGTGCTTGATAGAAAGCATGACAAATCAAATGAAAACAGTGCATGATAAACACTGCCTGAAAGAAATTGATAGGAGGGAGATTTTTTTTAAGTGACCTACCAGAAGGAGACAAGTATTAACACTGTGTAATTCTTGGGCATTAAGCAGTACTAATAGGTGACCATCTAGTAATGAATCTCATCCAAATGTCAGAGGGTATTTTATGAAGAAGCAAAGGCCTCATTGCAGCTGCAGGTGGGAACCTTAACAGGAACAGGAGTTCAGCATCAAAGAAATAGTCTCAGGGCAGAGCCCTTCTTTTGACATCTGATCATTAATATAGAGCACATTCACACAAAGGTGACAGGCTGATGAACCCCATTGTGGCACTCTGTCTCTGGACAGGCAAGGTTTCCCCCATTCTGGTATTGCTACCTGGCAGCTATTGGAGCTGGAGTGGGGCCTGTCTGTACTTCCAGCTGCCAGAGGTAAACACTGTAACCCCTTCCTCTGTCGCTTCTTCCTTCGACATTTCATTTTACCTTATTAGGCTAAAGTTTCTCCCTCATAAAGCATAACATTTACATTCCTAAAACCCATGATGCTAAGGCCTACGAAAATATCTGCAAAAGTCTTTTTAGTTTCACTGTGTCCTTTCTGCCTTCCTTGTATCTGCTTTAGATTTCCCTTTGGGACGGGAGGCGTTTCCTCCTGTGTTTTGTACAGTGCCTGGCACCCTGGGGACCTCTGCGGAAAGGTCAGTGATTTCCCCTCGCCAGGCAGCTGGCCGGAAAGGGCCTGCGTACCTGGTGCTGCCCGGATGCCGGAGCGAAAGCTGGCTGCGGAGAGCAGCTTCACAGCTTCAGCGGCCGGCCCTCCCTGCCTGGAGGGCAGGAGCATCAGCCAGGGATGGGCGCCCGGAGGTGGCAGCCAGGGGCGGTGGCTTTGTGCTGGTTGTTGCTATTGTTTTTCTGGAGGCACATCTGGGTTTTTATTTTTTGGCTGTGTCTAACTGCATTAAGAAGTAACTGCACCACCCCCCCCTTCCTCCCTCCCTCCCTCTCTCTCCCACCCCTGCCCCCCCCCGAGGAAGCGCCTTACTTTGGGAAGGCACTTCAGGTTAAGAAAATTGGCCTTCTCCAGCTGTTCTGGCTCTTGTGTACCAGCACAACAGGGATCCCTGTTGCGGGAGGGTGGGCATGCTGTGACAGGGAGTATGGGACTCGGGCCGTTGTTCGCGCTGTCCTGCAGCCGTGGGGCCAAAGCAGTAATGGCAGAGCCAAAAGGGAAGTTTGATGCTCAGATAAAAGACCTGCCAAACTATTTGGAAATAATTGTAATAGCCTGTCTGCTCACCATTTCTTCCTCTCTGTGCTGCGAGCGCAGCTGTTGCTCAGGTACCGCAGCCCCACGCCGTCAGCATCTGCTCTCTGAACAGGGAAATGGCATCCAGTGGAAAAGAGCATGCTGCTGCTGCTGTGGCGAAATGTTTCCACTCCCTGCATGGCATGGCGGCTGCTGGGCAGCCTTGTGCATGCCAGGGTTTATTTGTGATCCCAGGAGCGACCTGAACCCTTTGCAATAGGTGTGCAACAGGGGTGGCTGTCCCCCAGCTCATACAGTCACGTAGCTGAGCTGCCCGCTCCTTCCTAATTGTCATTTCGCTGTTCTGTCTGCACTGCTTGCTTGGAAAATCCAGGTCAGAAACCTCTGCTCTGAGTGAATCACTGCATTTATAACCAGCCACCTTTTCCATTTGTGCCTCCCTCCACTGCTGGGCTTCTCTTTGGACTCCCTCCTGAGATTGGCTACTGACTTTGCCATTCCCAGCCGCACTCGGCTGGCTCTGCCAGAGGATTAGGCTGGGCAGAGCTGCCGTTGAGTGTCGGGACATTGCTGTACGCATATGGCAGAGGCACACTCCCTCCAGACTGCAGCGGATGGGCTTGCGCTCCCTCTGCAAGCAGAAGACCTTTCAGCTGAGTCATAACATCTGCCCCAGAGGAATGTTATTTTTTAAAAAAAGCCCAACTGGTAATCAGACCATGCCAGCAGGTTTTTCTGTAGCCCTTTCCAACACATGCTGCAACTGGATTGCGATCGGTGGGATCCCTGCCTGGGGAGGATTTGGGGGACAGCTGCCGTGGCTTGCAGCCCCCTCTGGTGGCACATGCCAAATGCTGGCAAAGGTTTCTGGAGACAGGGGCCCGGGGCTCCAGAAACAGGCAGGAGTCAGCAAATTGGAGACAGTCCGGAGCTGCACAGTCAGGCTCTTCCTCCTGACTTTGGCTCCCCGTGTCAAGCCCTCAGGGTTTCCAGAAACAGGAACTGGGGCCACCGTAATGAGGAAATTTATGCAGTTGTCACTGTGACCTCCTAAGTGCCACGGAGGTGCCAAGAGAGTTGAACCAAGTTCAGCATCCTGGTGTGTGCTGGATACCAGGCAGGCATGGCAGGAGATGCCCCTGCTCCCAGCCTGAAGGGCAGAGGGGACCAAGGTTTTGCAAAGGAAGACACCACGCTCCCAGCGTCTATCCCGCAAAGCACTGCCTGCCAGGGGACACTGGCAGTAACACGCTGGTCTTCCCAGGCCACAGTACAAAGGGTGAGGCACACGGGCTCAGCTATCCAGTGTAGGCCTCTTATGGCAGCATGGCCGTCTCCTGTGCTTCCAGGAAGCTGAGCACTGGAACAAAACAGCTCTGCATCCTTCCTAGAGAGCAGCAGAGATGCTGGCCCAAATCCCTTGCTCAGGCGGCGGGGGGAGCTGCAGCCAGCCCCAGTGCCCACAGACAGGCAGGCAGGCAGCTGGAGGCTGCAGTATTCAGCCTGGCTCTCTTGACCATCTCCTTCAAAGGAAAGCATAATATTGCAAGAAGCCATCCTTCCATCAGCAAAGGTTAAGAGTAGACAAAGCAGCAATTATGGACAGCTAATTAGTAAATGCTTTGAAAAGTATGCATAATTAACTTGTTAGTAAACATTTTAGAAACAATGCCGTTCATCTTGAGATTGGGAAAATGCTTAGAAAAGAGAAAAACATTTAGAGCACTACAGAGCACAAGGGCTTGGGGGTGTTCTTCACTGGGATGCAAGGGCAAGTGACAGCATCTCCTGCAGCACTGGGGGAGTCGAGCTTTAACTTTGCAGAGAGGGGAAGTCAAAGATGAGATGTTAAGGAAGGCATTTGCTTGCTCATACATTTGCGGCATTGGTAGCTAGAAGCAACATTTCTAACGTACAGGAAATAATTCAGTCTGGGTAACACGACACTGCAGCTCAACTTGTCTTTAAATGAGCTTCTACTGTTTTTTAACTCCATGCAGCGTCCACTGTGTGGTTCATAATTCCCGTCAAGCCCAGGTCATTTTCTGAAATGAAACATCGGTGAATGGGCTAGCTGTGACGGTGTTAGACCAGCACATGAGTTAACAGCTCAAGGTTGTTCGCATCTCTCTGCTGCCCATCTGCAGAGCTGTGAGAACTCTGCTTGCTCCGTGGCTGTGCTTCCCTATGCCCCAGAGCCTCTCCCTGTAGGGACAGACCAAGTCCAGGTTCTGCAGAAGATGATGGCCCCACAGGCGCTCTCGTGGGGTCTCCTATGTCCCGCCAGCTCACCAACATCCAGTGCGTAGGAGTCGGATCTTGTTTTGCACCTTGTTTCCTGTTGGCATGATGACAAATTGGGGGCCAGCTGGTGACACTGGGAACAATAGCATTAGAGATAGAGACCTCTCCCCCTCCTTCCTGCTAGCGAGGAGGAGGAGGAGGTGGTGGTGTACTGGCTTCTTACTCAGCCTCTCTGGCCAGCAAGGGAGGGAGCAGGACCTGTGGGTCCCCCGCAATGTCTGGGGAGGGTGCGAGCACAGGGCTGGCTGTGGTGACTCCTCACTAACTGGCTTCAGGATCCAGATAAAAGTGTCAGAAACGTGTGCCTTTTGTGAGCGTGCAGTGCAAGCCACGCTCCAGCTCTAAGCCCCTTGCATCTTTGCTGACCCTGCTTAGCACGAATGCCATGGGACAGTAGTAGACCAATCCCACTGAAAGGGCCTGATGATAACCACAGCATTGAGATGCTCGTGCTTTTAGCAAAGAGCCCAAGGCCCTTGGCTGTCTTTGCAACAGTGCTCCAGCTCACTGGGTGACACCAGGTGACACCATTCACAGAGGCTCATCCCAAACAGGTGGGTCTCGGGAGCCTAAATGTCTGTGGGAATATGAGTCCCTGTCACTTATTTTGCATCACACAGTGGGTTTAGCAATGCTTTTCCGTGTCACGGGTTTGCTGTCTGGATGCAGGAGTTAGAAGGTTTAGTGAATGTGAGGAGAGTGCCAGAACGATATTAAAAAATTATATCCTTTTTTTGATAAGGACCAGATGTAAAGCCCAGTAAAGGCAGCGGGAGGTTTCACCTTGATTTCCATAGGAACTGGTTTAGGCTTTTAATGAGCAACTGTTTGCTTTAGCTACATGCAGCCTTTTTAATGGGTATCATCATCCCTATTGTCAGGCTGTAACAGGGGAGTGGCAGACTTGCCAGCAATACTAGGTCTGGGAGTTGTGAGATTTGGGTTATTCCCCATTCCTGCTTTGGCAAATCACTTTAAATTCCCTGCCTTATAAAGAAGAGAAGACCTGGGCATCTGCAGGCATAAAACCCAGTCTACATAGCAACAGTGCATTGCATACTCCCCTCCAAAGGCTGTTGTTTAGCAGCATCACACAGGAGCAGGTCAGAGCACTGCAGATGACGACTGGTTCATTCCCAGCCTTTTCTCGCCGGGTGTGAATTCTGCAATTAAATATGAATGCAAAATAAAAAGAACAGACTGCAAAGAGCAGACTGAAAACAGAAGAAGTTTCTGGTTGCTTTTGGCCAGAGCTCAGCACAGAGCTTATTTGAAAGAATTGGGGGAGGTTAGTTTTTAATCTGAGACTAGTTCTCCGTTTTCTTTAAATCAAGCGGCTGCACACCACCATTGAATGGCAATGTAATAATATGTTGCAAACCACAGTCTGGTGATCCTGGAATTCCTTATAAGTTAATAGCAGTCATGGTCCACTAATCGCGGCTAGGATGTTTTAAGCAACTGTCTTTGATATATCAGTTCAAACACACCATAGAATGCCTTCCTTATGCTGGCTTAGCAAGTAGATCAGTAGATCATTAGAAAGAGTGAATAACCTGAGTGTTTTTGTTGGGGTTTTTTACCCCCTGAATCCCAAGGAATTCTTCGGATCTACGTACAGCGTTGCTGAGCAATCACAGTCCAGTAGTCTGGTGGTGGTTTTAAAGTAGCACTGGGTCAGACATGGAGATATTAGTGTTTAATAAATTGCTAGAAGCAGAGCCTGAAGCAGTGCGGTCTGACAGCAGAAATTGTATGCCAAAGACTTAGTCCTGTTTCAAATGGCACAGAAACTGGCAGGGCAGATGCTCTATGTGTGTGCTGTTGCTGCTCCAAATGTCACTTCTTGCAGAGGTCCAGAAGACATTGCGGTTGGTGTGAGGAAGGGTGTGCCCCTGGTTTTTGAAGTGGGGTCCCTCTTTTCTGAGACAGGCAGCACTTGCCCACTGGTGGTGGGAGAGCCCATGCACTCAGCCCTGTGCCTGCCGAGGCCATGCCGCATGCAGGGTGGTTGCATGGGAAGTGCTCAACATATTAGAAACCTCCAGGGAACCCTCGAAGCTGGGGTTGTTGATGGATGTCCAACAAGGAGTAGGACCCCCGCCCGCTGGCAGCACGAGAGTTTGAGGCATGTGCTCAGCTTCCTTCCTCTTTCGTGAGTGTTGGTGTGAGGTTTCATTTATGTTGTTATTTTGCAGTGAAAAGGGAAGGTGTAATGCCTGGCTCTCACATGTTATGCCTTTGGTAATGCTGATGTTTGTCTGATAATCATGGGCAGGAACAAGGTCTGGGATCTCCATCAGCAGAGGGGACTGACTCACCATTGATCTATGTTCACTGCATCTTGTTGAAGTTTTTTGACCCATTTGATTTCTTAGGTTTTATTTTGTGAAAGCCCTCTGATTTTTTTCTGCCATTCAGGAGCAAAACATCTCTCTGTGTCTTTAAATATGGCAGACGGGGATTTCTTCAGATGTCCAACAACTCAATTGAAGGAGACCTCCGGAGACCTCTCCCCTTCCCTGTCCCCCTTCTCAGCCTGTCTTTTCATCTGCAATCTGGAGATGTAAGGGCTATAGTAATAGAGTGTCAGAGGAAGTAATTGATTCATCACATGCCGAGAGAGGAGTCTGTTGCCTTCAGTGTCAATGGAGCTGAACCACAGCCTGGAAGGGTGAGGGAGGCTTGTAAACACTCTATGGCTGAGCTGGCAGGACAAAGCAGATGCGCTGCCGTGGCTGAACGAGAGGGTGACACAAAGGGTTACTTCAAAGAAAATCTTCCTGAACAAAGCAGTGGCAGGGCCTTTGTTTGTGGGAGAAACAGGGAGGCTCCCATCCCTGTTCCAAGAGCCATTAAGGAGAAAAGGTACCAACCAGCTTCATGCAGCAGCCCACTCCCTCATCTCTGTCTCCCTATTCTGCCTCAGTGTGGCTGCCTCTCTGACCTGCTGTCCCAGGCAGGGCTGAGCTCACCTCAGGGGGTACCAACCAGCCCCTACAAGTGGCTAATTCCTCCCACACCCCCAGATCCTGCTGCCTCTGAGACCCAGGTGAGAGGCCACCGCTGCTGTGAATGCGCAGCAAGGCATGATGCATGTATGGCACAGTGCCTGCCCTCGTCCAGGCATTGATTGTGCTCAGACCCTCAGCGAGGCTCAGTTCAAATGGCTGTTGAGCTGCAAGTGCCCATATGTTGGGGTGAGAAGGGTGTAGGAGATTCTGTGCTACCTACACAGCATGCAAGGAGGGATCAGGCAGGTTTGGTGTGCTGCTTGCCCCAGAAACCGCTCTTACTACAAGCTGGCAGTCAGGTTGTTGTGGAAGTGCCCAAATAGCAGAGGCTGCAGGCCAGCCTTGGCGGCAAAGCTTTGCTTACTTGTGAATCGGCTAAGGCAGGAGCCAGGCTGTGAATAGGCTGTGTCTGAGAAACTGTGGGGTCAGAAGGCCATCCCATGGGGGGCTGGTCCTGGGCTGACCATCCATCATTAACAAGGGATGTAGACAGCCAGGAGCACAAGGGTGGGCCGGTCAGAGCTCTGTTCTTGCTACCTCCTTTATACAATTGGTGCTTAATGAGGTGTTTGTTTTGGTTTTGTGCTAAAAAAAGCTAGTGCAAATGAGTGATATGTGGAAAGCCAAGCTGCAAAGCTCCCATCTGATCCCAGTTATTACCAGCTGTTTCGTTCTTCACAGCATGTTGTGTCCAAGGCCATAACTGATACAGTGTCAGCAAGGTGTGATGGGACATTACTTGCTACAGCTCCATGGAGGGTGTTTTCCTCTGGGAACAGCGCTGGCACAGGAGAGCATGTGAGCATCCCCTAATTCTCATCAGCACCTGCTAGCCAGTCCCCAGACCTTTAGCCACCAGGGCCAGCCTGGCCAGAATGGGTCTCCATCTATTGCCTGGGCTGTCAGGCACTGGATCCCATCAGGAGATGGGAGCCTCTTCACCTGTTCCCCCCACTGCAAAGCAAGCGAAGTGAACATTTGGCCCCTGCCTCCTGCATGCTCTGCTGCTTTTCAGCTGTAAATTTTCCTCTTTTACCTCCCGGTTGTTACCTTTCATTATATAAATTTTTTTTCTTTCTGTTAGTGATCGAGTGCCTGTGAGCAGTGACAGTAAAATGACATAGAAACCAAAGTCTAATTTTTTCCACAGATGGATTGTAGCAGAAGGAGGAAAGTGCAAATGCAGTTTCTCAAGTGTCCTGCATTTTGGAGTATGAAAGGGTTGTGAGTTGCTTCAGTTCCCTTACAGCAGCAACAGAAGGCAGAATGCCACGGAAAGGGGTCTTATTCTTAACATGCTTTATGTATTTTATTCCTGGTTTCACCATGATTTTTTCCCCCAAAGAATACCAAAGACATCTTGCAACAGAAGACCCCTGTAGCTAAAGATAGAAGGGTGAGGAATTTATAGAGATTGTTTTGGAGACAGAAATAAAATTAAACAGCCATGTGTAACTCCTGAACAACAGCCTGCAGAAAACCCCTAAAGTGCACATTAGCACATCTTGTTTTCTTATATAATGAACGGTTTTCCAGACATGCCCCAGATGAGAGCACTTCTCTACTCCAACGCGCCTTTCCGCAGCGATCTGGCAACACAGCTTGAAGAAGGCAGCCTGAGGATGAACTGCAAAGCGCGGGGGAGCCTTTGCTCTCCCGTCTCAGGGGGGGCAGCAGCATACAACATGCTAGGAGCTGAAATTCCCTCCTGAATCAGAACTTGCCACAGGAGCAGTTTGCAGCTATGTTTTATTCTTCTCTTTGCAAGATGTATTTTGGCTACCTTTTTTTTTTTCTGCATAAGTTAGCAATAACTGCTGAAAGACTTCCCATCAGCGGTCTTTGTACGGGGGTGAAAACAACCCAAGGAGTATAAATAGAGGCTATTTGTAGTTCCCATTTTTTGTCTTCAAGGCATTTTTGAAGAAGTTTTCCAATCTGTTAGGGTTATTTTCTCTCCCTCTCTGTCTCTCTTTTTTCTTTTTTTTTTGACTGGATGACTGGATTTTTCTCATTTCTCAGAAATTCTGGTCAGAGTTTTGAGGAGATAAGAAAATACTCCAAAGCACAGTGGAATGATTACAAAACCCCACAATACTGTGATTACACAAGATGTAACTGGATGCAACAAATTCAAAACAAACTTCTGAGAAATCCTAAGCAATTATGCCCCCCTGCCCCAGCCTGGCTCTCCCCCTGCTGCTATCGGGTTTTGGTCATTTTAGTTACTGAAATCCAGTGAAATCCCTTCAGATTCAGAGCAATGATAGCCTGTTTCTCTCTGCTGTTGCCAGGGGCAGTTATTTCCCTCAGGGCAAAACAAGGGCAAGCTCTGCCTGCTCTGTGAGCATCTTTGGCCTCAGCATGGGCAAAAACGGCCCCACAAACTGCAGACTGAGACCAGATTCATCTCTCCAGCGTTCAGCCACCCAAAGTCCAGGTCCAGCCAGCAAGAGCGATTTAAATGACCTCTGTCATCAGTGCAGAAGAACAATTAATCCCATCCCAAGCTGGGTGTAAGGAGTCTGCTTCCACTGAGAGCAGAGGATGTTTAGTTGGCTAAAGCTAGGTCTGTGCACAAATCTATATCAGGATCTGTGTCTATGAGGACTGATTCTTTTCTCACCCCGGGATAAATTAGGAGTGATTACCCTTAAAATGATGAGTTACACATGTGTAAAACCAGTTCAAGTCAAAGGAGAATCCAATTCATCTGCTGTATTTATAATTAATTACTCTGATTAAGGGCTGGCAGCTAAGATCAAACTTCATTGCTCTTGTTTCCTCAGACAGCAGTTGTGCTTGCCTCTGCTATCATGCTATAAAAAAAATATTGTTTAAATGTCCCCAGTAGCTTTTGCAGCAACTTAACCTTTGAAGGGTATGTCCTGCAGTTGCTGAAGATTGTATAAACATCACAGAAAAGTTTTCTTGTCTTTCACAATGTAACCACCCATGAAATAAGAATTTGGTTTGAAGGTGGCGTATGAAAGAGCATGAAGATGGGTGATGACACAGAAAAATCGAGTAAGCCAGCTAGCATGTAATGGACATTAATTCTAGCCACGTCTTGATTGCAAAACAAACAGAGCTGCCGGTTCACCATTTCTTAACCATCTATATACTGCAGCTGCTATTTCATTTTTAAGAAACAGCCTTTTCTTAGAGGATGTTTAAAAAGCTTATGCTTTTTATAACAATTTCTGAGAAACAAACCACCTGCCACCTTTTCAAAGGGAACAATTGCATTTACTAGCTGCTGTTGTGGCTAGGCAGGTTCCCCACGCTTTCCCCCAGTTACCTGTAGAGTATTAACGCCTGATGAATTTCACTAGAATTGCAGGTTCTCTTCCCTGTTCTCAGCAGATGCATTTGAGACACCATGACATGTGGTTCAAGCAGACCAGGGGTCTCGAAGGCTCAAGTCAACACTGGGCATTCCCCAATTTGGGGCTGTTCCTATGCAGTCAGTACCTATTTGTCTCTCTGTCTATCTAGGCCAGACTCCTCCAATATAATATAATCTGTCTAATCAAGGCTGGCTTCTATTCTTGGCTGTGCTGCAAACTTCCTGTGTGACCTTGGGCTAGCCACTGCTCCTCTCTGCCTTCCTACCTCCCAGGGTCTCGTGAGGATCCCATCATTGTTTTCCAGGTGCAGTCACGTGCCCCATGGAAATGCCTATAAATAACAGCTACAAATTAAACATTGGGGAAGTTCAGGTTAGAGCCTTGCAACTCTCTCTGGCCCTGGCAAGCACTTGGAAACCAGGCTTAGCAGTGTGTGAGCCCTCACCTACTTCAAATCATAGCTCTAGGAAGAGACTGAGGAAGCTGCCAGCTAGGTCAGAGCTTGGGCTGGGGAGCCAGCCCTCCTGGGGCTTTGAAACAAGGCTTGCACAAGTGTTTGTATGGGAAGGACTCACGTTAGGCTGTGAACATATAAATGATTTATTGTTCGTGTTTCTCTCCATCCTAAGCTAATGTCCCTGTAATGTCCTTGAAGCATGTTTCAGTGGGGAAGGACTCAACATCGCTTAGGACCTGGGACTTAGGGGCAATAGGTTTGTTGATTATGTGTAGAGCAGTATGAGTCCCAAAACTGTGCTTTGTGCTGAGTTGTGTGCCTCAGGAGAGAAGCACCCGGAGGAATGGCACCGGCTTTCTGGTGCTGCCCCCCAGGTGGGTGGTAGCATTTCTGGAGCTTACCAGTGCCAGAAGGTCTGTGCTGGCCTCAGGGGATGGTGGAGCACAGCTCAATGGCCAGGGAGCAGATGATTAGCTATTTCACAACAGAAAAGGACTGAAAAGGTGGAGGTGGTCTCATAATCGCTGAAGTCAGGGCTTGTTTGCCTTTATTGTGCCTCGCAGACTTGTTTGGAGAGCCAGCAGCAGAGTGACTTAGGGAAAATAGAGAGAAAGGAAAGACTGGGAAGCAGAGAGGGTTGACTGGAGGAAAAAGCAAGCAAGCATGAGTAATACAGCATTAGAAGTGCTTTATAATTAGTTTATAAAAGCTCTCTTAACATCAGCAAAGCACTTTCTACTAAAAATCTGTAATAAAAACACAGCAATATTTGTAAGCATTGTATGTTTTCCGACTAATTCTGTTAAACAGCTCCAAGAAGAGCATCTAAGCAATGCATTTCCTTCCTTTCTCAACCCCCCCATTGTCTGGGCAGTTAAAAGCACTTCAGCTTTGCCTCCCTGCCTTAAAACTCCCTGGTGGAAACCTCTGTTTGAGGCAGTTTCAAACCAACTGGCTGGCCTTCCCGCTCAAGCAGCAGCTGAAAATATCCTGCCACTGGAGGAGCAGCCAACTGTGGTCACTTTCTCTGCAAGAAGAGTTGGTTAATCCATTGACTATACTTGTGGGTTACAGATGCTGCTGCACCCTGCCCTCACATATTTATGGTTGGCTCGTTGGAGCAACGCCTAGATGGGGAGAAGTTGCCATGAAATGTGCTTGGAGATGGCGGCTTGCCCAGTGGAGGTAATGCCGGAGAGGTCAGCCCACAAGGATGTTGGTGCACGTTGACTGAAACAATAGATTTGGTTATATAAGTGAAATGCAAATTGCTCAGCACTGATCAGGACAGTTTGGATGCTATCGCTGCATAAATGTGTCCCACCCAGCTGTGCCCTAGTCTATAATTATCTGGAAATTAAATGGTTAGAGTAGAAAACATCCCCAGGGTTGGGTTTTCTTCCTTCCAATTTTTCTTCTTGTTTTTCACACAGGAAGAAAAAAGTCTGGAAACCTTGCTTAAGCTTAACTGAAGCAAAGGTCTGGCCAAACTACATTTTAACATGGCCAGTGACCCAACATGAGGAGAATGGGGTTTATCAGCTTGTTTGATTGTAGGCCAAGGCATGGACATGACTGAAGTACATGATGTCAAAAGAGTCTGTGGTGGCGATTAACCAGTGTTCTTGCTGAAGTTTGAAAGTTTCACAGTTTGGACCAAACATCTTTGGTGTTTCATTTTGAAAGCCTAAAGCTGAATTGCTATGTTGGAGAGGAAGTCAGTCCTCCTGCTCATCTGGACAGGAGTTATCTCCTGAGTGTAATACTCTCCCAATTCACACTCTGTTTATATGACCTGAAGAAAGACAGTTTTGCCTCATGAGGAGTAGAGGGCTTGGGCCAAGAGTTTTTTAACTAGGGAAGAAAACTCTTAATGCATTTATATTCATTTTACATTTGGCAAAAATTATTCCCTGACCTTCTCTTAGGGGCTTTTTTTAGTTGTTTGTAATGTTTGATTTATTAAGGATTAGCTCCAGTAGGAGAAAGCTCAGTTAGATGCTTGGATGAAGCCAAACAGGGTTTAATTCAGAGGCAAATAGTTCCTGATGATTTACTTACTAGATTCATTCTTTTAATTTTCCATTAGGAGATTGCCCATGAGCAGATTGCAATATTCCCAGATTGTATGTATTATTGGAAGTTATTCACCCATTCTATAAGCAAATACTTCTTGGTCCAGAATTCGCTTCTGAAATTGCCAGGGCTCCTACAGCACTGGGTGGTTTGAGGAGCTGTGTGGACAGCGCTAGGATGTTTGGTGTGTTGGCTACAGCAGAAGCTGTGATCATTACAGTCAAGTAGTTGAAGCCGTGTACTGTGTTGGCGAGTTATAACCCCACAAGGCCACAAACAGATGTGATTCCCTGGGATGCGGCTAACCTCTGCCTGTGCCATGCAAATGGCAGCTTTTACAATCCACTCCGTTAACTGTGTTTTGCCAACATTCATGTTTTCACCAGATTAATTTTTTGCCACATATTCACAATTTCAGTAGTAGCCAGTAGTCCTGTGGCACAGATGTGTACTTCGGATGTGGAAGGGCTGCAAGCGACTGAAAGCAAGTAGTTATTTAGAGAACAAAATGTCCCTGCTGTTTGCTTAGCACTACTTTAAACAAATAGACAGACAAGGAGGAAAAAAAATCTCCTTAAAAGAAGCACTAACACTGCCCTCTATGTTCCTCCTCCCTGGGGAGATGATGGGATCAAGCCACACATGACGGACATTAGTGGGGTCACACAGGGTGCTGCTGGATGGTGTCAGGGTAATAAGGGGTCACGAGGTGATAGGGAGCTACACAGAGCTGAGGAGAGAGCAGAGGGAACAGATCTTCATTTACATCACTGCGTGTCCACCCACCAACGAAGCCAAATGCTCTTCCTGTGCGAGTGCCTCTTCACAAGACCTCTTGGATTTCACCTTGGCCAAGCCACTTGAGTCTGTAATGAAGTTAAAGGCTGGGTGACTGCAGCTAGCTGAGTGCTTGGTCTGGCGTAGACAGGATTTTATCTGCAGGCATTTTGCTTCTGGCTCGCAGCCTGATTTAGTCCCAGAAAGGAGTGAAACCAAAGCTGTCCGGGCCATCTTTCTTTGTGGAGGAGCACACTGAGTCCCTGTAAGTTTGTTTTGAGGTTGTTGCCTGCCGATGTGTGCTTTGCAGAACAGGAATGAGTCACATGAGGATCATTCTGTCCAGCAAGCTACTTCTCCTTTCAACTCTCCATTCCCAAACAGAAGATCTTGTGACAAAGAAGAAAGGCAGATTCCTGGCTGCCTGGAAATGCTTTTTCCCTCCCTGGCCCCTTGAGAAGAGCTGTAGCATGTTGTTCAAACAGGTTGATACAAAGCGAATAAACAGTTGAAGAGAGATGGGCAGTTTCTGTAAATAGCATGCTGGCCAGAGAGAAGAGGGGTGGGAGAGCGTGGGTGTTAGAAAGCAGCTAAAGAACAAGATGTTCACGTAAAAGCTGTTTGTTTCTTCACAGCACACAGAGCCTGATACTACCTTGCCATTAGTCATGGCCTAGAAAATATGAAGGAATCTGTGGGAGTTTCACCTTCCAGCCAGACTTTGCAACAAGCTTTTGTCTCTGCACCGGAGGCAATTCTTCCAACCCTACACGTTCATCCCCCAGACCATTCAGATGCCCAGGAGCCATGCCAGTGGGCAGGTGGGACATCTCCAGGTAGGGTTTAGCAAAGGCAGGTTGTGGTTACAGGGTGTACAAGGATCAGGCAATAGTGAATGTGGTTACCCCGCTCTTAACACAGCATTTCTCATCCACAGAAAATCGTTGTTAGCACTTAATAGAAGAGGATCAGTATTACTGTCCAAGTGCTAAGTAAGTGTACTGGCCATGCTTGTTAAAGGACCAATGCGGTGTCAGACAGTGCACAAAATAGCTACCTGCTCACATGGTTTGAACATTGACTATTTGTTTAATGCTTGGTGCGTGCTTGGCCAAATCCCACCTGAATAGTGGAATAAACGGAGCTGTGCTAAGTAGCACAGTGGCACTTAAGGAGAGAGGTAAGGGAAGCAGAGTAGCCCCAGGAGAGTTGTATCTGAGCTGCTCCCATGCTGAAGGAGTCTTGTGGAAATGGAGGTAAATTGTGTCCTAAATTTTGCATGTTGGCTCTGAAGTTGAACTGGATGTCGGTGCAGTACCTTAATGATGGGAGGAGCAACAGAAGAAGGGACTTAAATGTAAACAGACAGAAAAAAGGCAAAAAATGTATTGGGGGGGATGTGGTGTGGTGTGAGTGATGCAGTCCCAGGTACCTGTCTGGAAGATGTTGTGTGAAATATGCAGATATAAAGAATTGTTTTACGTTTGTTCCTGGCATCCTGAAGCATCTCCCTGACAGATGGTTTTACTGCCATTTCACCTGCCTCCACAGGTACGACTACATCGAGATCCGAGATGGGGACAGTGAAGCGGCAGACCTGCTGGGCAAGCACTGTGGGAACATAGCACCTCCTACCATCATCTCTTCTGGCCCCTCTCTGTATATCAAGTTCACCTCGGACTACGCACGGCAAGGTGCCGGCTTCTCCCTGCGCTACGAGATCTACAAGACAGGTGAGTGTCTGAGTCAGTGCCTGTCTCCCAGGCTGTCTGCCATGACAATCTTCACAAGGAGATGTCTTTGGCCACCTTTTCAATATGATTTTTAGCATGTTCTCCAGAGATAAAGGGCTCGCTCTTTTTTTTTTTTTTTTTGTAAATTTAAGCAGGTTTGTTGCATCACATTTCCAAGAAGGTAAAGTTGTTAGTGGCGTATGATAGTGCGTTTTTGGATCACAGTGTGGCATCAAAAGCAGGGTTCCTCTGTAAATGGTGTCTTGTATTCGAGGACTAGAAACATATATCCGTTCTCCCTGGCATGTGTGGAGCTTGTTAGGGCTAAGAGGCAATTGTCCCTCTGTTAGGAGTGCATGGAGCTCCCCCTCCTGTGGAGTTGCGATTCAGGGCTGATCAATGACACTGTGTTTTCTCCCCCTGGAAGCGGGGTTTGTAGCTGGGGAGCTCCGGTTTTCAAGGGACTGCTGTCAGCAGTGCTGTCAAGGGCTGAGGCAGCGCCTTTCCAGGCAGATACAAGAGGAACTATTCATAATTCTGTTTAATACCGAACTATTACTGAGGAAAGGAAAAGCTGCTCAAAGGCCTTTTAATAGTGTTTCTGTCTAAATATTTGCCAGAATTGTGTGTCTGGGGAGAAGGAGGCTTGAGAAAATAAAACGCTGTGTGCGTGGGTGAGAGGTGTGCCTGCGCACCAAGGGAACAAGAGTGTGTTTTGCATGGGGACGCGGGCGCCTGCCCTGTGCCCACATTCCTTTGGTGGTGCGTTGGAAGAAAACTCACATACGACTTTCACGTCATCACATCCAGCACGATAAAAATGTGCATGCCTGGTGAAGAACCAGAAAGGAGCACAACGGGGTCAGTTACCCAGCTTCTTCAAAGGGAAAGCAGGGAGCACAGGGACCAGTGCCCGGGGGCCCTGGCCTAGCTGTGCGGCAGGCAGAGGTGCGCAGGCAGCCCGCAACCCGGTCACAGGTAGATGTGAATGTGGAGACTCTGCTGCAAGATGATGGGAATGTGACTCCCCAAATTCATTGTGAAACGGTGAGGACGGGTGAACCTGGAGGTTCAGGTGGGTGAGGAAAGTGCTGTTGCTGGTGGTGGCCTGGGCTGTATAACTGGCCATTGAGCTATTGTGGTGCAGCCAGCTCACCACTGCTGTTTGTTAATGGTTAGGATGCAGATGAATCCTGAAAGAGTTTAGTGGTTCATCTGGCTATTGTAGTTTGCTGAGGCCAGTTGCCAGCACGGAGGATGGCAACGAATGCCTGTGTTCAGGTGGGAAGACTGCCGATCCACCTCAGCCTCCCTTGCCTCTCGCTCCCTGAACACACCCCCTCTGAGCCCAGCAGACTGCGCTGGGTTGTGCCTGTCCTCACATCGGGTCCATGCTGTGAGTTGGGGCATGGGGCAATGTGGAGTGGCCCAGCTGGCTGAGGTGGCCAGGCCAGGCTGAGTGTGGCTGTGGAAAGGGATGGCAGGCAGGAACCCTGTCTGCCTGGGTGGGAGCCAGCAAGGGGCCAAATTCACGGGAAAAGGAGATTTTATTGCTGCTGGTAGGGAGGGAGTGGAAACAAGGGCTGATCTGGGAGAGAGTCAATGTTGGATGGAGGCTGGAGCTGGGTTTGTGTCCCTCGATGTGGGTCCCTGCAGAGCTGCCCTCAGATCTGAAGTGGTGTTGGGGCTCATTTTGCTGCCACCACCCTCCCCCACAGGCAGCCATCCTCTCCAGAAATAGCCACACTTTCTTCCAGCCACAGCCCACAAAATCCAGGCTGGCAAGGCAGTTTTTGGCACAGGAGCGGTGATGAGCCTGTGATCCGGGAGCACCCCCAGCCCACCTCATCTGCCCTGCCCCTGTCCCCACCAGGGCTCCCAGGTAGGGTGGTGGGCAGCGCTGGGTTTCCATCTGAGCTGTCAGGGTTGCCAGCAAGTGTGTCACCAGCTATAAAGGTCATTGGATTGTCATTGTCCACATCAGTAAAGGCAGCATGGCTGCAGCTTCTTTCTTTCTTTCTTAAAGGTGACCTAAAAAACCAACTCTTTTCAACTGAGCATTTATTTCCATATCTTGTGCTAAATTTCGCTTATCATGGTGTGAGAGAGGAGCAATCTGCATACAAACAACTACATACCAGTCTTTGAATCCCCTGATGGGTATCAGTCAGGAGTCTGTGGGCTGACAAAAATGCCACCTGCCCTGGCTGGTCCAGCTTCCCTGCTGCTCACTTTGTGAGTCAGTTTGGCAGGGCTGGCCTGAGCTCTCCATTGCTGGGCATCAAAGTCTCCTCTCAGGCTGGTCTGTGCTGCCGAAGCCAGCATGAGTCCTGTTGATTATCTGCAGCTTCCTTATAAAAAGCTGATCATTGTGTTTGCTGCTATCAGCCAAACTGTAGACAAAGATGCCAAATGCAGTAAGAGCCCCACATGAGGAAACTGTCGTTGTCTAATGCAGTGACATAGTTATGTCTCTCTCCTGTCTCTAGAGGACAGTCCCTGACTCTGGGCTTAGGCTTTGATTTTCTCCCTAGCGCGGAGCTTGTGTTATTTTCCCTGTTTATCTACTTGTCTTTCAAGCTGTTTGGAACGAAGTACACCCTTATCCCTGTTCACGGCGTTATGCTGTGATTTGTGTTTGGCCTTATTTTTTGCCTCTGCGTTTTACCCCACAGGTTCACACCAGAAAAGCTGGCTGCTTCATTAGGTAGTCAATTAAAAGCCTCTCCTGAGTAGCTCTCCAGCTAGGCGCTGCATAATGCAGTGCTGGGATCCTGCTATTACTGCGGGCTGCTGGCCTGACTCCTGTAGGTTAATGCTGAATTGAATAACAAGTCTCCCATTAGTCCTGGGAAGGTTCATGCTGCCTGGAAGAGCTGGAGCAGAAGGGTTTGTAGAGGAGAAGGAGGGTGTCCCAGTAAAACTGAAGCAGAAACCTTTGTGAATGCTAACGCCGGGTTACAGCGGCGGCCGGCAGCCTCTCTAACATCCCCTTTCGCCTCCGATAGCTCCAGGCTGCAGATTTCTGTTGGCTATTGTCCTGTCTCCACAGCACAGCGGTTTCAAAGTCACCGTGGTATGAATATGACACAAATTCCCCTTTCCCCAGCCACCCGGAGGCACCTTGGCTGTGTGAGAGGGGCCACCGAGCTGGCCCGGCTGCAGCCGAGGCCAGTGCTGAGGTCAGCAATAAATAAGAGACAACATTGTCTGCCCTCCTCACCACGCAAAGGTCTTCCTTAAGGATAGAAATAACTTGCATTTCTGGTGCGGGCAGCTCAGTCTGTGAGAAAGAGGGCTCTGTTCCTCCTCTCAGTGGAGACCCCCCTGCCACAGCTCCTGTTACCCCCGCTCTTGCCATGGCCACATCGTGGGGATGTATGCTGGAGCTGGCCCTCGTCCCGTGCATGGGTCTCAGGGGGCCACAGACTAACTGCACACTTCCTGAGAGTTTTCAGCTAACAGTGGAGACATTGGGACCCTCCCCCGGGCCCTTTCACTGTGTAAATATTTGTGCTTCCTGATTTTCTCAAGAGGAAACTGAGGCACAGATGTCCATGCCAGAGGAGTAGAGGTTGCAGGAGACCAGCCCCTGGGGACAGCTTTTCCAAAGAGATGACATCCCTGTTACTCCTCTCTGCTCCTTCCCAGGCAGCCCCCTCCCCGATCAGGGCTCCTCCAACAGAACTGGAGCTGCTGTGGCCCTTTGCCAGCATGGCCAGCGGGTGGCAGCTGCAGCAGCGAGGACAGCATATGGCAGCCCTCAGTGTGCTGGCTGGCCCCTTTGCGGGCTTTGGGGTGGTGGACACAGGGGTTAGGGCTGGCAGGGGAAGCCCAGCCCAGCTTGGTGTGGCCTCCCTTTCCCACCAGGGCCCCCACCACTGGTGTGGGGGACATGGCAGGGTGGTGGCCTGCCAAATCACTGCCATGGCTTTGGGTGGCTTTGGATGGGATCGCTCTCCTAGTCCTGGTTTTGGAGTAATTGGCAGGGGGATCAGCAGTGTTGTACAGGTTACATTTGCAGAGCTGTCTCAGGGATTTAGAACCATGCTGTCCATTCCAGTGAATGCATGGACCTTGTCTCTCCACCTGTGGAAAGCTTTGAAAAATCACCCTGTTGGTCCTTGCAGGAATTCACACAGCTCTTGGGTTACAGGACGTTTCCAGAACTGAATACGCAACCCCTCTAAGCTCAAAATGGGGGTTCCACAGTGTCAAGCTATTGACGTTAAACTGCATTGTTGCTAAAGCTGCGGGTTTTTTCCTGCCACTACAGGGTCTGAGGACTGCTCCAGAAACTTCACTGCCTCCAACGGCACTATTGAGTCTCCAGGTTTCCCTGACAAGTATCCACACAACCTGGACTGTGTCTTCACCATCATAGCCAAGCCAAAGACAGAAATCCTCCTCCACTTTCTGCTCTTCGACCTTGAGCATGACCCGCTGCAGGCAGGGGAAGGAGACTGCAAGTACGACTGGCTGGACATCTGGGACGGCATCCCTCAGGGTAAGCCATGGGTTGCTGCGCTGCTGTCCTCAACCTCTCTTGGTGTCTCACAAAGCTCCAAAACTGTGCAGGCTGTATCTGAACACCAAAGGTGCCTAACCTCAGAGGTGGCTGCACCATTGGGGTACTCTGTGGCCAGCTGTGGGGGTGGTGCACTTGCAGAAGGCTGCATGCATTAAACCCCAAACTACTGCTCTGTTGTAACCACTGATCTGAAGAGCCCCATGGGACACTCCAAGATACCACAGGTCCTCCCTCAGGGAAGGGCAGTGAGTTCATGCAGTGCTGGGAGGACCTCCGTATTCTGTACCAACATAGAGAAACAGAGCAGTTTGGAGCATTTCCCAGAAATTGCAGAGCAGCGCCTGCTGCAGTAGATATTTCTGCACGGCATACTGCATGGCACCAGGCCAGCGGATGTAAAAAATAGCCCATCCCCAAAGTCTTTCTTTTATCCCAATCAGTCCTGCTAAGGTATCCCTGCTGAATAATGCCAATCTGCTGGTGACCCAGGAGGGTCAGGGAGGGTTTGACTGGTGGAAAAGTAGGCATTACCTTTGCTGCTCTTTCTTTTGCAGTAGGCCCCTTGATAGGCAGGTACTGTGGCACTAAGATGCCGTCGGACATCCGCTCAACCACCGGCGTCCTCTCACTCACCTTCCACACGGACCTGGCAGTGGCTAAAGATGGTTTCTCTGCTCAGTACTACTTGATCCAGCAGGAAGTCCCAGAAAGTAAGTTGGAAATGTGTGCGTATGACATAGGCAGTCGTGTCACCTGTTCTTCCCAAGTCTTGCACTTGGCACATGCGAGAGTGAGGCAGACAAGAGTGTGTCCAGGGGCTGGTTCCCCACCAGCAATGCAGACAGCAGTTATACTAGGTGTGTTCTCTGTTTCTCATAGAAATGAGATTTCAGTAAGAATCACACTTTCTGACCTTTCTTTGACTTTTCACTTGCTCATGAAGTCTTCTCAGTACCTTTTGGGATAGAATCCTTCATGTATGTGCTCAGCCCATAGGATTTAGGGGAAGACTTCAGCCCAGCAGGTGCAGCAGATTCATTAAAGCACAGGGGAAAATACTCTCCCTCTCTCTGGTTTTCCAAAAATTCACAGCCCCACACTACAAATTGGAATTTCTTGGCTGTCTAATTAAAATATGCCTAAAGTTCTAAGAATTTCAAACCAGAATTTGGTTTAGATCCCTTATTAGGTGAGGTAAATTGATGTGGAGGGAGGAAGTAGGTTGTGTGTTTTGAGAATTGAAGAGCATTCTGATTCTTCGTGATAATGCTTGCAGGCGAGGAAAGATTCACTTTGTTTTCCCATGGTATTTTTACATCAGAGCTACAGTTCTTGACCTCGGTTTGCAGTGAACCTGCGATACAATGGAAGAAGCCTGCAGGACACCCCTCAATCCCAGAGAAAGAGAGGGAGTCCCTGACCCAACACTGAAAGCCTATGACAGAGAGCAGGGGTTGTGCAGCACTAGGGCAGCTGGGTTACAGGCTCTTGCTCTGTGATTGGGTTGTGATTGCTCTTCTCCTGAGGCTGTGAGAGTTACAGACAAGCATGAGCTCTTCACCATTGCCTATCTTGACATTCAGTTGATCTGTTCTTTAATCCTCTTCCTATTCTGTTCTTTAAAAGGATTGGGAAATAAAATGTTAATGACACACAAAGCTTGAGAAATCAAGCATAAGAGCTGTTAAAGGGCCAGGCCTGTTTTGATTTATGCTGGTGTAAATTGAAACTTTAATAATACCACTGAGATCTTAACTCGGCCCATCATTTCCACCCAGGGTTGACTTGGCCACATTAAAAACACAGGCAGTTTGGTGGGGCCCCATTGGTTTACAGCAGCAGCATGCTTGGGCCCATGCAGTATTTCCTATCCATGTTTTCTTTGCTATTGTTTTTAAGGACAGCTGCCATAAAATATATGAGACATGCAATGAGATTGAGCTAATTGTGACTTTTAAAGCCTTAGAAGTGAGGAAACCCAAATGAAAGCATACCAGAATCTTTCATATTCTTGGCTGGTTAATTCCTATGGGCCTGATATCACACATAGCACATGCACATATACACAGACACATACACACATGTATCCATACTCTCAACATGCACACAAAACCTTTAGACCTGCCCATTCCAGGCCTTGACATTCCTGCCGGCAGCACAGCAGTAAGTACCCTTCCATTGTGCTTGCCTTTACTCCTTGCCTTGTCCGTGCTTAGATTTCACCTCCAGCCTTCAAAAAGTTGGGGAACTTTGTGGCAAGGGGACTTGGGACATCTTGATGGAGATGGTGGGAGGGAAGGGAAACTGTGTGAAAACTGTGCAAAGGTGAAAGAGATGGAGAAAGGGAGAAAGATCTGGACTGTACTAGTTTTCAGAGGGCCGTGCAAACATAAAGCTGCCCCGTCTTTTGTTTTTCAGTGCCATCTGTCAGCGCACACAACCTGCAAGATGGTGCAGATCTGTTCATCCTTCCAGGCAGGCGGCTTTGCTCGGGGTCAGCTGGGGAGGATAGTTCAGGGCTGCCTTCCACCTGGGAGTGAAATACAGAGACTGTAAGCTGATCTGTGTGTATGTGTGTGTGTGTCCGCTCCAGACTTCCAGTGCAACGTGCCGCTGGGGATGGAGTCTGGCAGGATCTCCAACATGCAGATCAGTGCCTCCTCCACCTACTCAGATGGGCGATGGACCCCTCAACAGAGCCGGCTCAACAGTGATGACAATGGCTGGACCCCCAATGTAGACAGCAACAAAGAGTACCTCCAGGTACACACGCTTTCCAGCCCCCTCGCCTCTTCCCCCACCAAACAGAGTGTCATGCTATTAAACTGACCCTTGACCACAGAGGCTTGTTGAATTTTTTATTGCCTCTGTGGCTCATGGGGAGCGAGCAGCAGGGGAGCTGCAGTGCCTCCATGAAATGCAGTGGGCTGGCTCTCCCATTAGCATGCCTGCACGAGGGCTGACTCGACCCGCTGTCCCTCTCCCACCCCTTCCTTCCTGCCCAAAACTTTGATGGACTTCCCAGCATACTGACAGAGACTGAGGGACCTCTGCCACTTACAAGGGCCACTGACTCCGCCACTGGCCTGAGGACCAAAGTCTCCAGGGGGCACATGAAAAAACAACTAGCATTATATTTATCTCATCAGTGATGCAGGGGGAGCATGAGCAGGCTAATGTGAGGTAGGGAGCTGACAGAGCAAAGGCTTTCCCTCAGAGCTGGTTAGAGCCACAGTCTCTGTCCGCACAGGGCTTCTGGCTGTGTCACATTGCCATGAGACATTGCTTGCTAAAGGGCACTAGGAATGGGAGGTGGTGAATGTCATTGCCTCTAGCAGACATCTCATTCTTCATTCATGGCAGTGCTACCAAGTCGGCTCTGCTGACCTTTCTCAACCCATGTTGTAAAAAAAAAAAAAAGAAAAAAAAAAGGCAAAAACCAAGGAAAAACCAAGAACTGCAGCACTTGCTAATTGGACATTATGCTTTTATTTTCCATGGAAAAAGTCAGCCTCTGTCCTGCTTTAATGGACATGAGCTTCTGTGCAGATCCTGTTGCTTGGTCTGAGGCAGGAAGGTCCCATATGGACAGACATCAAGATCCTTAGTTACTCTTGTCCCATGGTCCTATCTGCAAGTATCCTGCTGAAGTCAGCCTGGGGAGGTTTGTGCCTGTTGAAATGTGCGCCCACAGATGGAGCAATATAGACTGATATTGCAGCTTTTCATTCTTCAGACACAGAGAGAGGAAGTAACTAGCCAGCCTGGGCTCTCAGGTGGTCACCACTCTCTCTCTTGTCACTTTTTCCCCTGGAAAGGTGGACCTCCAATTCCTGACTGTGCTCACAGCCATTGCCACACAGGGTGCCATCTCGAGAGAAACCCAGAATGGCTACTATGTCCGTACCTACAAGCTGGAGGTCAGCACCAATGGGGAGGACTGGATGATGTACCGACATGGGAAAAACCACAAGGTAAAGGCCTTTTTATCTCTTTTGCATGCACCTTGGTGAGTCTTGCAGCTGACAGGAGGGAAGACAACAGAGAGATTTTACAGGCCTGGAGGGTTTAATCTGTGAGGAACCTTTTTTCTGATGAGGGCTAAAAGACTGATGATGCTCTGAGCAGAAATAGTCCTTTCTCCTCTGCACACCAATGAGGAAACACTATTCCTTGGAAAACCTGGCTGCGGTTGCATCTTTCGTGGTGGCGAGAGTATGTTCTTTGACTGCAAATGAAGGAGAAAATGCTTTCACAGCCTGTGTTTTGCCATACAAGATTCATTGAGCTTTTATGGCCGTAGCCCCATCTGCATGCTGGGTTAACAATCACAAAACCACATGAAACTGTAGTTCAGGAGTTACTGAGGCCTGGAAATGAAAGGGCACAAATCCTAAGAGGGGATCGCACCATCCCAGAGAACAAAATGAACAATAAATAATGAGGAGCAATTCAGGCTGCCAGAGCTGTGGGATCTGCTCTAGCAGGCGTGGTCAGCAAGGGTGCATTGAGCCCTGGGAGCTGCTGCACGCTCTTGCTGTGTTTCTGGGAGGCACAGAGATGGGAGCAAGGGGGAGGGAGGGTAAATATCAGTGTTCAGCCATTCCAAGCCTTGCAGGGGCTGCTGCATGGCCAGGGAAAGCAAGCTCGAGGTGGTCCGCATGGAAGCTTTGGCGTATATGGGGAGGGGTGTTAAGGCAGCCATGGGGCCAGGCTGGTCCTGCTCTGTCATTTGCCTTGATTGTGTGGTTGTCACCTGGTTAAGGGCACCTCAGGAAAGCCCTTTCCTGCTCTTTTGTGGTGCCCACCAGCACTGCTGCTGCAGCTCAGGTCCTCCCTGTTTATGTGCCATAATCTGTCTGTGTGAACTCGGTGGCTGGGGTCCGACACACTTCCCCCGCATGCACGTCCCAGCAATTTCTGCTTGCTCAGCACTTCTGTTAAATTAGCTGTCCCCTCCATTTGCTGGCACAGGCAGTGCTGGCATGAAATGCAGTAGCCTGCCTTGTCCAGGATTCATCCAGACATTTCCTTCCCTTCCGGGCCATGTGATTTCCCCTTCCCCACAAGTGTGTCTCATGGTTCAGATTCACTCTGCTTCCCAGAATGAGTCCTCTGTGCAGAGGCCCCTAGCAGGGTCTCATGCCTCCAATATTTGGAGTATTTAAGCTCCTCACGTGCCAGTGAGGTGGTGTTAGTCCTATTTTAGAGGTAGGGAAATGGAGGCACAGGGCATCCCAGCACCCCATAGGAGAGTCAACAGCTGAGCTCCCCCAGACCTAGGGCGGGCTGGCTCCGGGACTGCAGCTCATGGCAGAGCTCACATATAACCCTAATGCGGTGGCCATGTGCTGGTGTGGAGGCTCTGTGCTCTCCTAGGACCCACTGACTGCGGCAGACCTTTCTGTGAACTGGGGCTGTCTCTCCTCACCCCGGGCACCCCGTGGAAATGCGAGAGTTTGAGGTCTCACTGGGACCATTTCTGCAAGTCGAGGCAGACAGGAGATTGGCAACATGCCAGGCAGAGAGATGGGCTAAATACACAGTTCAGTGTTTCAAATAACCACTGGCAATAAATTTACCTTTCAGAGTCTAACTGGGGTGGGAATCTGGCCTGGAGGGTGGTTTTAGTCACAGGGAAAAGTAGATGTCCCATCCTTGCAGTCCCAGGCATTGGACACTGGATCCTCAGCCAGGGTGGAGCAGGACAGCACAGTTGGTTTCAGTGCTGCTGGGCCAATTTACTTCGCTCCAGCAAGACCCTAAAGCCTGGCTGGTGTCAACGCAAAGCTGTCCCATAGCCACGTGAATTGCCACCATTTCAGGATTTCACCCTTGAGTCCTATCAGCTTTTTTCTGCTCTGTTTTCTCTCTTCATAAAATAGAAGAAAAATCAAACTGCTCCTTTTTTACTCCTTTATTCCAGTCTCACTTCATTCCCATGTTCTGGCCTCAATTTAGCAGACACCTCCCGAGGCTGGAGGATAAGTAATTGCTTTTTGGTGGCTCGCATACCCCTTGCATCCGGGTGACTGCTTTTCCTTCCTGCCGAATGACTGGCTGCCAGCCGCCAAGCTGCAGCAGGGCTGGGGCAAAGCCCCTTGCTCATGGGCCTGGTGCCAGGGGCTCTGGCCCCCCATTCCCCACCCACATTAATCCCCGCCATTCCTGCATTAGGCAAGCTCCCAGATGTCTGTATTCAAGGTGCAGATTCCTCCCTGCGTCAGTGCGGCGCTCCGCACGGTTCAGGCTGCAACAGTGGAGTGAACCATGCCAAATAGATTTGTCAAGTCTGCCGCAGCTTGATTTGGTGCCATGAGGAGCAGGGAGGGAGAGGAGGGGGTGGACAGACAGGGACTCTCTATTCCTCTATATACATGCAGATATATATGTGTATATATATATATACACATACATATATATATATACACATACATATATATATATATATGCACATGCACACATAGGCATATGGGGTGTATCAAGCACTGCTCTGAATTTCTGCTGGCTGTGTGGGCCAAAAGCAAAGCTCTGCCATGTTATAGGTGGGTCAGCTAACATTTACATCTTCATCAGGGAAATAAAGCAAGTGAAAACCAGCGAGTGCAGGAGAGGTGGAGAAGGGATGATGGTCTCTGCCGAGGATGGGGAGCTCTGACCCCTGCTTTCTTTCCGCTCTCTTTCACCCCCATTTCCCCTTCCTCTGGTGTTTCAGAGGAGAGTGGGACCAGGGTGTTTCCTTGTGAAACATGATGGCTCACCTTTGAGTCCCCAGCCGCTGGCACTCATGGTGAGAGAAACGGGAAAGGCAGGATGAAGCAGAGGAAAACAAAATTAATATGTGCTTGCAGCAGAGAGGGCTGTCTGGGCTGTTTCCGTGCCGAGTGCCGCTGCGTTTCTGGGGTGGGGAGGCAGTGGGAAGGCAGCGTCAGGTCTGTAGCGAGCACGAGAGGAGCCCCACACTCACACCTTCTCCTTCCTGACCCATCCCTGCCAGGCTTTCCCCCTGCCTGGCAGCCTGCTCCCCACAAAGCCCCACCCAGCACACCACAGACATCCCCGTGTCCAGGGGGTGATGCTCTGTCCTTGCCCAGGGCATGGGACCAGGGGAGAGGCTAACCCAGTGACCTGGCTGAAGGTGCAGAGCTGTCTTCCTGTGTGTCCCCCGAGGGAAGAGAGCGGCCACCACCCCTTACTACCCACCAGCAAGTTCCCATGGGACAGGACCAAACAACCCCTGCCCCAGAAAGGCTGCTCTGACTCTTGCTCTCACTTTTGCATCCCCCTCTGTGTCATCCAGGGTTGATGGTCCCAGACGTTATCTTCCAGGCATCGACCCTGGTGTGCACGCTGAGATCTTACCTAGTTGTTAGCAAACGTCTTGGAAAACAACAACTCGTTCTTGAACCCAAGGAAGGAAAAGAGCACCTGGCAGGATTTGACCTTTTGGTATTGGCCATTTTCTTCAGACAGATTCAACTATGAGGATTTTATCGGAAAACAAAGCTCTCATCCATTCTGATTCATTTCCTTCTTTGTAGGGTCTCGGGTTCCAGCTCCTGTGTGGTCTCAGCCGCTCCGTCCTAGTAACTGCAGAGATCAGCTCACGGGGATCATCTAGTGTGGCGAGGGACTGGGGGACAGGATGGGTCTCAGGATTCTGGGTGGCTTGGGACTGTGATGGGTGCTCTTGCTGCCTCTGTTGCTCTGTGTGCAAAATGGGAGGATGTGACTGAAACATTTGCTCTGAGAACCTGTAGGAGTCAATGGATGAGAAATAGCAGCAAGATCCAGCTGATGTGCATTTTCCATTTCCTACTCATTTTGATGGTTTTGTGCTTGTTATCAGCTAACCTTCCTGGGTGGTATTTCAGGTGGATGCAAGAAGGCAGGCTGAATTGCTGCAAAGAGCTGAATATCTCAGCTGTGCATGGAGCTGAGGATGTCAGAGGTGTTCGGTGCTGGCAGGGAATATTGAGGATGACTCTTTGGAGACCCTTGTGCCTTCCCTTAGGAGCATTCCTCTGTCCTTTCAGTTCTTAATGTCTCCTGTGTTCATTCACAGGGGGAGGGAGAGAAAAGGTTTCAGTCCTGTGGCTTCTTTATCTGGAAAACTCAGGAAAAGCTTGTATGATCAGCCAGAAGGCTACAAGTGCTTCTGCACAGAGACATCATGGTGCAGAGGGTTTGCCTAGAAGCATCCCCAGGTCCCAGCCTGCTTCTGCTGCTTTTGCAGGCGGGACAAAGACATCCAGCTTTGGGAAAGGCAGCCTGCTGCATTCACCCATGGTGCAGTACCAGGGGAGAATTACAGCCCTGGCTTTCCTAGCAAGGCTGCAGCTTTGTACTTCTAGGCCTGATATCTCCTTTGCAGGCTAACAGAGTGCCACTCCTTGTGTCCCTGGTGACTCCCGGATCTGAGTGGAGCCTCTCAAAGACACGGCGCTGGCAAGCCCAGCCCAGCACACTGTGCCTTGCCCAGACGGCTGTGCTTTGTTGAGTGTTGCCAAGTATCATTTTTCTTTTACCTCCTTGTTCCTGGATTTAATAAATCCAGAACTATCCACCCTCCACTTGAGCCAGAATCCTCCCACCATCAGACATGCCCCATTTTATGCTTTCCCTATCTGACAAGGAAAATAATCTCCCCTACTTTTCTCCTTCATGCTTCTCTGTCTAAATCCTGAAGCCCTAATCCTGTTAGCATGCTCTGTTCCAGGGCTCTGTCTCCACGGGTGTAACATAATCCTGCAGTAAATCTAGTGGGTCCAGAGAGACACATACATACGGATGAAGGCAGGGCTGCTGCCATCCTTGGCCTTCTCCTCTGCCTCCCCTAGCTGCTTTCTTTAGCTCCCCAAGAAATTGCATAGTGGCCAAGCAGCACAATAAATAAAGTGGGAGAGGGGTTACCTCCTGCCCCCTCCCTGACTCATTGCCTCTTTAACTTCATGGTGCTTTTTGTCTCCCTGTCCTTCACTCCCTTCACTCCAAACTGCTGTTGGCACAATGCCCATACCCACTGGAACTAATGCAGCTTCAGAAATCCCCCCATCACCCTGTGGCCGTTCCAACATGTCAGAAATACAACTTGTAAGTGTTGGTGTGGAGCTTGCATGTGTGTGCACATGGAAAACATGCCCGATCCTCCTCTAGCCTAGGCATCATCTCCCACCACTTGCTTTCTGCAGCAAATTAATTAAGCAGGTCAGCTCTCATTGATTATCAATTTAATTTTACATGTAGACCTGCCAACTGGACTAAAACGGAAGTAAACATGAAGTATATGGGGAGGGGATGGGCAGCTTTTTGATGCAGCAGTGAAAGTGAGTCCCTTGGCTGCTTCTTGGAAGGTGCTTTTAATTTGTTAATGGTTTTCCCATTCGTCTTCTGGCTCCGTCACCCTTCAGCGCGTGTGCGTGTGCATGCGCATGCGCATGTGTGCTCTCTGCTGAGTTGTATCTATCTATCTCCCTAGATCACAGCCAGATTTTTTTTTCTGCTGGTGTAAATTACTGTGACTTCTTATACTTCGATGGCAATATGTTGATTTACACCATTTGAAGACTTGGCTCAAAATATGTGCTGAGTGGGATGGGAAGCAGATAGGATGGGAGGAATAGCAATGTTCTATTTTGGTAAGGGGGAAGAAATCTTTGCTTTCTTGGCACTCCCAATTTCACACATTTTCCTGCTACTTCTTCCCATGCCGTGAGTGCTAATTTGAGGCAGGATGTAGAGCCTGTTCAAGTCAATAGGACTCTCTCCACAGTGTGCTCAGGCTTTGGGGTCAGCATTTTCAGTGCAGAGAAATCATATGTTCAGGGCCAGACCCTGGTCAGAAGCATCGGGACCTGCGGGCTCGCGATGCATTTCCACTTGGGAAGGAGGCTGAAAGGCCAGGCACGCAGGAAGACCCCGCTTCTCTAACAGCACTAAGCACCTGCCCTCTGAAAATGGCCCCTTCCTGTTATGCTGAACACGGTGCGAAGCAATGACCGTCTATGATAACTTGGGGCTTTTCAGAAACAAGGTTCACTGGGGCAGATCCTGTCAATGTGGCTGATACTAGAGCTAGAAGTCAGGTGCCATTTCTGCCCTCATAAACTGGCAGTCCGGAGTGTCAAGGCCCCGATTCAGAGTTCCATAGCGTGTTGAATGTCATCTAGTCTGAGGAAATTACTGGGCCCCAAATCTAAAGCAGAATTGAGGTTGCTCTCCTTGGAAGCAGGTGGTTGGGACTAAGGTCGTGTAAGAGATGCTTTCAGCAATGCATGTGGTAGTGATAAAGTTTTTGGGCTCAGTCCTGCTTCTGCTTTCTGTCAAGCTTGACTTTGCAGAAGTCAGCAACAAATTACGCTGGTGTAAATTTGGATTCTGGCCCCTGATGCTTGTATGTGCGAAGTGAACTAAAAAAGAACAAAACTAGAAATATGTTAAACCAAAAAGAGCAGCAAACCTCGTCAGTGACTGTTAAACATGCTGGTCCATATGCAACCTTTGGCTCATGGAGTCTTCAAACTGCTGATTGTGGGAAGTGAAGAGAGGTTGCCAGGAGAAGACTCCCCCGGGCTTGCTGCCCCTAGGCATCTGCTGGGGCCACCATCAGGAGCCGCCCCCTGGGACAGAGGGACCTTTGGGCTGACCTGACGTGCTGCTCCTCCTGCTAAGATAGTTGCACCAGCTCAGATAAACATTTCCTGTCTTCTGGTGTTAGGTTTAGAGGTAAGGTGTTGTGTGTCGGCTTCTGTGTTGACATAAAGCTGGAGGCTTTGCTGTGGTGTGGAAATGTATCCTTTCAGCCTCTGTGTGTGTGTGTGTTCCCACAGGTTTACAAGACACACACACATGCATGCCTGGAGAGTGTTTCACAGTAACCACTCTTCTTATAGCTCTCCTGCTGGAAAAAATGGTATTTGGTGTCTGCTGAGCAAGGAAAAGGATGGGAAGTGGGGTCAGACAGGATAAAATAGGATATTAAAAACACATAAACCATGCTGCGTTGCTAAACGGTAGCAGCATGATATATATTCTCCAGATTAGCATTTCTGCTCAAGTTCACATCAACCCCAAATCCCAATTACCAGCCAGATTTGCAGCCAAGGCCCTCTGTGGGGTGGCTGCTCCCTGCCCTGGCAGGAGTGCCGCTGTTCCAGGCTGGACAGTGATGCACAGGGGCAGCCCAGAGCTGGTTGTGGTGCTGCGAACAGATGCTGTCCCCCTCTGCAAACACCCTCTTCGTGCCCTGGCGTGCTGGATCCTGGGACAAGAGCAGTAACATGTGCCATCAGCAGGCCTAGAGCAGTGGGAGGCTTATAAAATGCTTCTTAACTGCTATTCAAGGCGAGAGGCCAGGATACAGCCTCACCCCTTTTTCTGTCCCGGATCACAGGGATCTGCAGTTGAATTGTTTGACTCTTGCCTCCAACAGAAGGAGATCGGTGCCAGAGATTACACTTTCCTGCTTCACTCTGAGATAAACTTAGTGGGAGCTCCTGTGCTTAGCATGGCATATGCAGGGTAGGAGCCTGCAGAAGAGCCCAGCCAACATCTATCTCAGTGCGGATGCGGCTCCTGGCTGAGATTGGAGGATGCTTTAGCCTTGTCCCAAGAGCCTGCGTTCTTGGAGGGGAAGCAGACGATGCCTGCAACCTCGGTCTGTGACCTTTAGTGCTTTCTGCTGGGGGCAGAGAAAGGATTGAAAATTACCCTTACGTTGGTTATTTCCTCTTTTCCCCCTTTTCACTGCTATGGCTTTGCAGCCTGAAAGAGAACACAAGTATCCAGTCCTTGTCTGGCCTATTAAAATAATGGGCAAGAGAGGTGGATCTAATGTCCATCTGGTAGTTACTGATTATGGCCATCTGGTAGGGCAGCAGCCTTTTCATATTTTGTTGGATCATAAACTCTCCTGAAAGGCTGTCTCTGTGTGGCGGGCTGCATGTGTGTGGGATAGGCGGGGGGAAGGGGCTGGCTGGGGCAGCAGCTTGTCACCCCAGGCAGGGGCAGCATCCTCCCTGCTCACACCACTGCTTGCACATGATGTTTCCTAGTGGAACTTGGTTGCGAGGATGTGTCAGGATGTCAGCCCGTTTACCCATGGAGGGGAGGCAAGATCTCACGCAGCGTTCGGGCACATCCGGCCTTTTGCATTGGAGTGGCTCTAGGTTTGGGGGCAAGCTCGAAGCGGCTGTGGCCTGATAGTCCAAGGTGCCTCGGGGTGCCGTGAGAGGCAGCAGGGCAGCAAGCTCCTGGGTATCCTGCCTGATGGGCGACTCCATCCACCCTGCTGTCCTGCCAGTGGGTCAGCGCTCCCTGCCTGCCCCTGGGTGCTTGCCCTGGCCGGAGGCTGGGCCAGCCCAGAAAGCCTCTCCTCGGTTTTCCCTGCTGAGATTATTTCAGCTACTGATCTGGTTATTTCTTTCTGCCTGGAGAGGATGTAACGGTATTTGTGCACCCTCTCCCTTGCAGACTTTTCAGGCCAATGAGGATGCCACGGAGGTGGTTCTCAACAAGATCCACAGCCCGGTGCTCACACGCTTCGTGCGCATCCGTCCCCAGAGCTGGCACAACGGCATCGCCCTGAGGCTGGAGCTGTATGGCTGCCGCATCACCGGTGAGGGTCCCCTCCTCCCCTTGGCCTCAGCCCTCCTTTCTGTCCATCTAACAGCCTGTCCCAGGGTGCTGTCCCCCACAGCTGTCATGGCTGATTGAGGTGGGAACAGTGACACTATGAGCAGCATAGAGGCACCCATCCCAAGGGATGTGCTTGGGGGGACAGGCACCCAGGCCCCGGAGGCAAGGGGGAAGCACCCAGTGCTGGTGCTGATGTAGTGCCCAGAGCTTAAACCTATGGGGAAAACCACAAGCACTCCCTTCGACCGCCCCAGCTGTTCATGCCCTTTCCTTTCCTGCAGATTCGCCCTGCTCCAACTTGTTGGGAATGCTTTCCGGCCTCATCCCTGACTCACAGATCTCAGCCTCTTCCATCAGAGGCTATGACTGGTCTCCCAGCATGGCCCGCCTGGTGAGCAGCCGCTCAGGCTGGTTTCCTCGCGTCCCCCAAGCCCAGCCTGGGGAGGAGTGGCTGCAGGTGGACCTTGGCGTCCCAAAGAATATCAAAGGCGTCATTATTCAGGGGGCTCGTGGAGGGGACAGTGTGACCACCACCGAGTCCCGCTCCTTTGTGAAGAAGTTTAAGGTGGCCTACAGCATGAATGGAAAGGACTGGGACTTCATCCAGGACCCCAAAACAATGCAAGCCAAGGTAGGCACTGCATGGAGCAGCTGCAAAATGAGATATGTTTCTGGCTATCTTCAGTCTGCCTGATGGGTTCTTGGGAAATCAGCTGTATCTCCCCACAGAGACCTTGGGATTTTGGGTTGTCACCGTGAAATCCCAGGTTGTGTCCCCTGGTCCTGCTCCTAAGCTGTACTAGAGGCTGTAGGTTCCACCTTGCCCCAGGGATGGCAATTTCCCTTCATTTCTTATTGTGGACCAGGCCTGGGGATGTGGACATCACCTTCTGGTCCTCCCAGCCCCTGCAGGTCAGAGCCCACAAGATGGTGTGTTTGATTATGTTTGACACAAACTAATTACGTATTTTAAGGGTAAAGGTGCTGCTGTTGTGGCTTGCACCTCTGGAAGAGGAAGGTGAATCACAACTTCTCTTTGGGAAATTTGCTATATCTGAAGTCCCTTTTGCCACACTGGTGTGACCCTGAAATTCCCTGTGGTTTTCCCCTATCGTTGGAGTTCCCCATAATCTTTCTGCTTAGTGGTATGGGGGTGGCAGGGGGCTTGAGGAATAAACAAATTCTCTGCTACTGCCTGTTCTGTTTTTGTGGAAACTCATCTGCTTCTGAAAATTTGGGTGGTTTAACTTTTCCTGATCCTACAAATGAGTCTTAGAAGGCCTGATGCTATCTATAGCCCTCTGTTTATTCCCCACAGACTTGAGTGCGTGCACGTAAGCTGAAAAGCAGCAGTACTTGGACTGTGAGGAAAACTGAGCGTTTACACTATCCTAGAACATGCAGTAGCGTCTTTATTTGCCAAAGGACAAACCTGATCTTATTTATATGTGAAGTTAGTGGATATTCCCCAGGCTTCCCCTGCATGGCTTGGATCAGAATCTGACCCCTGGATATTAAGCAGAGGCCAAGAGAGATTGTGCAAGTTTCTTAGAAACAGTCTGTCTGGTCCTCTTGAAACTGAGGAGGAACATCCCAATTTCCGCTCAGCTGGACTCGATGGCCTGGAGTTGGGCAACTAAACTATTTCAAACTGTGGCTGCGTCCTGCCAGACCCAAATTATCAAGTCTGGTGGAGAGCATGTGGGATGCACGCATCACTTGCCTTTTCTCTCTCTCTCTCTCTCTCTCTGTAGCTTTTTGAAGGCAACATTCACTATGATATCCCTGAAGTCCGGAGGTTTGACCCTGTTCCTGCCCAGTACGTCCGAGTGCACCCAGAGAGGTGGTCCCCAGCAGGAATAGGAATGCGCCTGGAGGTGCTGGGCTGCGACTGGACAGGTAGGAGCCCCTGAGCCTCTGCCCACTGGCTCCATCGGAGTTGTGGCAGGCACTAAACCAGCAACATGCAAGTGTAAGGTTATTTCTCTCCCTGCTGTCCCATCTCAGGGCCATGCCATTGCAGGGAGACTGCAGCCGTGAAGGTAGGACTTGCAGTGTGGCCTGACCCCATCTTTTTGCTTCCACCTTAAAAGATCTGGCCTTGATGCAGAATGTAGCAGCAATGTTTGGACCCCAATCCAAGCTTTCACAGAGCCCCATGCAGGATTTGTCCCCAACTCCCTTCTCCCTCCTTTCAGATCTTTTATCTGGATGTTGTGCAGGCTTTCCCAGTCTCTGTGTTAGATAACATTTGGGCTTTTTAATCCAAATGGATAAGACAAAGAGTAGGAAGAGAAGCAGAGGCACAGAAGAGGGGTGCAGTGACCAGTACAGGTATCTTGAACTGCCCCAATAAGGCTTTGCTGTAAAAAAAACTGTCCCTCTCTCATTGAACCCCATGTGGAAATCCTTTTGCAGACAAGGTTGGGCATTTAGCTCTACGACATCTCTACAACATCCCTAAGAACAGGGAAGTTTGTTCACTTTTGCCCACCTGTTTTTCACAAGTGGTATGCCTTGCAGCCACCATTGTTTTTAATACAGAAGTGAAAACTGTCTAACACACTCACTGGGATCAGTAGAGGTTGTGCCTCTGACCCTCTTGAGGCTCAGTGATGATTGATTGCTCCATGATTTCATGCCCAAAAGCCAAAAATGCACCCAACAGCTCATTGGGTCTGATGCTTGCTTTTCAGTGCCAGGGGCTAGTTGTCCCTTTTTTTAATCTATTTTGGTTTTTAATAATCTGCTTAAATCTGAATCTGGTTTCCAGATGTCAGTGATAAAGAGGTATTATTTCCATTTTATAAACACATCTGTAGAAGGCATTTTCTTGTAAGAATTCCCATTCAAGGAAGCTTAAAAGACACAGAGATTTTTTCCACCCTTTTGTGGAGTCTTTACTACCTTTTTCTCCTGTGATGTGCTGTGAGATGCATTACAAACAGTTAACAGCAAATCACGCAACACATGTACACACAATTAATAATGATCATTTGTCACCTTTGAAGTCAATATCAAATCTCCCCCTGGACTTGGAATCCATTGTAAATGATCTAAACTTCAAATCAAGATTAGATCTTAATTTAAATCTTACAACATCTTTGGGATGTTGTAGGAAAAGCAGGTGCCATGGTTTTCATGCAAGCAGCGGGAGCTGAGGCTCTGTGCAGAAGTGGTTGGGCAGCTCCCACATCGCAGCTTCCTGCAGCTCCCAGGAGTCTCCAGCTGCCAGATCTGTGCAGACCATTGCTGGCTGGTGCATCACAGTGCTGCATCACTGCCGCAAAGGGAGGCAGTCACACAAGACGTCTGACCATGTACATGTCAGCCCCTCCATTGCACTCCTCCAAATTGGAGATGAGGCATTTGGTATCCTCAACTTCTTGGGCTATTTTTGGTCCAAATTTTCTTTTACAGCTATGTCCACGCTCAGTTTCAGTATCAGCAGCAACAGCCCATGTTTTTTCCAGGCAGGGTGCTTTATGGTCATTTCCCAGTGTGGCTGTCTAATCATTTGCACATTGTAATGTTTAAAATTCAACTGCCAAGTCATAAATATTCGTAGCTTTATTGATCTACAGGCATTCAGCTTTGTAATCAGAGCAGGGTTTGTAATCTTGTGGATTCACCATGTTATAGAAAGCATTCATATCCCTGATGCAACCTGGGGAGCAGAGATAGCCCATAGCATTATCTGCATGCTAAATCCAGGCTGGCTACATGCAGCAGTCCTTGACAATGCCAGGATACGACCCTCCTTTGCTAGGAGGACCCAGGCACGCTGCAGAACTGGCTGTGAAAACCCAGGCAATTACATTTGCTTGGGAACAAGATTAAGAGATGGATTAAAACAAGCTGATTGAAAATGTTTTCGAGTGAAGGCCTAAGCCCATGTGTACCCTGCCCAGCAGTTTCTATTTCTTATCAGCAATGAGCATCTTAATTACTGAGTCAAACAGGTAACTTAACAGCAACTGGGCTCACAAACTAGTTGGCTAGTAACTCAAAAATTGGGAAGCAGGCAGTCTGCAATTGGCTTCTTTCAAAGACCTGCCAAAATTTTTCCTCTGAAAAGTGGAGATTGATGAATGTTCACTTGCAGCTGGTTTTCTCTCCTTTGAAGTTCCAAACATCTGGTTTCAATTGCTCAGTGACTTTGCATTTTGATCAGTAGTTACCACCAGTTGCACAGACACTTGCTGGGCCAGGGAGAGCAAAAGCGAGCAAGCAAGACCTCTTTTTCACTTTTCATTTCACACATCACGTTGTCCTCCGTGCTATTTTCATTATCTCTTGTAACCATCGTGTTGTGGCTCTGCCATGGTAACTGATTTTTCAAGATACATTTCTGCAGCTTGTCCAGGGCAGTGCAATACTGTTGATTTACATCCGCTCAGCATCTGTGTCCCGTATGGGACTTGGCTTTCAAGGTCCTTCCACATTGTCACATTTCAGCTATAAATCTCAATATACAAGAACAACAACCTAAAAAAATGTACCAGCTCTAAATAACTTGCATCTTTTGATATGTTGCCTTCACCTGCTGCTTTTTTTTTTCTTTTTTTATGACATTTTTCTGTGCCTGGCTGCTTGCAATTTGCTTCTTGGTTGCATTTGGAGTTTTATGGGGTTGTAACAAATTTGAACTTACAAATTCAAAGACTTGGAGGTTATTTGGTATTTTATCCTGAACAAAAGACAGCCACTGTAAAAAAAAAAAAAGTAAAAAACCCCTGAGAGTTTATGTGCAACATGTTTAATAACAGGAAAATAAAAGGGCAGAAAGGAGCCTATGGAAAATATTCAATGTATTTAGCCATTTCCTCCTGCTTCTGGCTTTATTAAATGATATCCTGAAGGGTGCTGACAAAGAAACAATCACACATAACTGAGCAAAGCAGCCTCTTTTTAAAAGTGGATAGAATCAAGCCTGCTGTACTCCAGTTAACACACCCGTAAAAGAAGAGACTGCTGGAATCTAATGTCATTTACTGTTGATCTTAATATCCTTCCCTTTCTTGCTTAAATTTCCCCTGACACCTGCTTGGAGGTTGTTTCACACGGGCCATGTTGGAGAGAGGGAAATTGGACAGAGACCCTTTGAAAGCGTAGTCAGGAGCCTGGAGTGTGAAACCAGATGCTTTCTGCAGTGAGCCAGAGCACACTATGGGATCCTCTGGGTCCATTTGCGGTTACATCATTTGTGGGTTTGAGTGACTTGGTTTATAAATTGGCACAATTGGTGGGAATGTTGTGTGTTTTTTTTAACATGTCATATGCCTTTCTGAAAGAAAAAGACATTCTGCCTGTGATCTCTCTTATCCAGTAATGACAGCTAAGCGGATTGCCAGCACCAGTGTAGATTAAAAAATTAAGAGAAAAAGTAGCATGTATGTCTAGAGAAGAGCCTTGTCCAATGGGAACTCTAAATCAAAGGAACTCCCATATGGAAACAGCCAGTTCACTTGAAGTTCAAACCATGCTGACATTTGTAGCACGTGGAAATTTCATGGTATTCTTGTTCTATTTCTTCCTGCCATTATAAGAACATGAGAAAAAGATTTTTTGCTTTGTTTCCTCCTGCCTGGGCTTTTTGTACTGTCTATTGCAAATAGCATCTCTACTCCATTTTTTTCAGATGTAAAGCCCACTGCAGAGACGCTAGTGCCCACTTTGAAGAGTGAAGAGACCACCATCCCATACCCAACTGATGAAGAGGCAACCGAGTGTGGTGATAGCTGTGGAGAAGAGGAGGGTATGTATCAGAGCAGCACATCTTTATCTCAATAAACGATGGGTTAAGAGCTAAGCAAATACTCTTATCTTCCTATTAGCTCCTATACATGGGGCTGATTCCTGGAAAGCTTAGAGTAATATTATTAGTGATAGGCTAAGATAAAAAAAAAAACCAAACAAAACCTGCCAAAATCTGATAAGTTATATCAAGGAAGGATGCAAAAGCAAGAGATAGCAGCTAATTCAGTCCCTAGGGCACGAGACTTGAAGAGCTGCTCTCCCAGCTTCCTTACGTGACCTGAAGAAACTCACTTAGTGCCCTGTTTAGAGCCACCTCTGTTCCAGATCCCCTTGGCTGGGTGTCATAAATTCAGAAGGTGATTCAGGGGAGAGATTCAGACTGCCTGGTATGCAGGGCTCCTTTTGCAGAGGTCACAACTGTGGGATTAAATCACGACATGTAGAGAAGACTGATATCCTGAACACCTATCTGTTAAGGAACATCTTCCCTAATACCAGCTGCTTAAAATTTAGGAGAACAGTCTGGGCTCCTTGTGCAGGCAGCAGAGAGAGAGGAACACTAACTCCAGGCCGGAGTTTGTCCTCCCAGTCGTAGGTGGCTGTCAGACGTACAGGGAATGGTTTGGTATCTGTGACGCTTGCCTGCCTCTTCTGACTATAGAAGAGGCTGAATGTTAGTTTAGACTACATGCTGTGCTTGTTAAGAGCCAGTGCTGGAGGGGACTAATCTTCTTTGCCTCAGATCCCTACCTGTAAAAGCAGACATCATACTCTTCTGCTCCTTGAAAGGGGGATGTGAGCATCTAAAGCTTGTAAAATATCCAGATTAAGTGAAGAGGGCTTGGCAGAGCTGTGCAGGGTTAGCTGTACAGTGCAGTGTACAGGAGATGCACGCCCCTGGGCACGACAGCAGAGCCTGGGCCTCAGCACTGGGGTTGGGGCATTTACACAAGGACTTCAACAAGAAATCTCATGAGGAAAAGCTATCCTTTGAGATAGCTCCGAGGACTTCTGTCACTTCAGCTTCCAGTCCCAGAGAAAAATTAATGGGTTTTAAAATTAATAAAATTTAAAAAGAACATTAATTGTTTTTTTCACACCTCCCATCAGGATTCTGACGTAGTTCAGTTCTGGAAATGCAAGTTGCAGCAGTAGCTCAAAGGGCCTGAGTCTCATTGCTTTGCCTCAGTGATAAGCCTGTGCAACCCTGCTACCATTGAGGCACTTGGGAAACTGCCAAGAGGAAATTTAGGCCAGTAATAGTCTCTGCAACAACACAATTCCTGGGTGCAGTCCAGGGCAAGAGAGTGAGCGGAGTATGCCGTGGAGCATGGAACCAGCCTCCCCGTCAGCTTCCCTCAGATTTAGCAACAATTTTCATTCTCATACTCCATAAACAATGAGTGTTTTTCTGTGGACAATCAGATTTATGACAGCCAAACAGAAACAATGCTGCTCTCCAGGGTATGAGATTAGATTGGAATAAAAGGATCCATGATCTGCATTGTTTTATTTCGGAGTGGGAGCATGTAAAGCAAGCCCTCTGTCCCTCACAGCAAAGTTTCCCTGATGCCTATTGCTTGAGTCACTCACCTCCTTCTGGCTATCGCTCATTTTGTGGGCACTGTGATTTAAAACTTCCTCTCTGCTCAGGAAAAGTCCAGCCTATAATTGGGCTCTGACGTGCATGTCCGCTGAGTGCTTGGGATGGTCTCAGACCATTTCTGCAGCCTCCGTGCCTTATGGCTGCTTCCCTGACTGAAGGAGCCAGCAGCTGCCTCGCTGCTACATGCAGTCCCTGGCATGTGCCCTCCTGCTCACAGACTTGTCTCTGCAGGAAGGCTCTCCAGAGCTTTTAAAGCTGTTGACACAGGCGAATTAGCTCTACTCCTGTTTCACAGATGAAAAGTTAAATGACTCGCCCAAAGACCATGTGGTGAGTCCATAGCGGAGCTAGAAATAGAGGCTGGCTCCTTTCACTCAGAATCCAAAAGCTTGAGCTCATGGTGGCCCCACGTTTCCCCTGGTAGCATTTCCACGAGGAGGTAGGAAGCGGTGAGTGACAGCTCACCACGTTGACAGACAGCTCCCGTCTGGTGCAAGTGGCTAGATCTGTCACTCAGGAGCTGGGTTTCTGGAGCACTTGAGATTCTCCTTTTGGAGCCAGAGCAGGAACTGATGAGCACAGGGCACTCAGGAAGTGCTCTTCCCTGACATTTAAGAAGGCATTTAATATTTGACCGCTCTAGGGGATGAAGAGAAGGTGCTGATTAGAGTCTGGAAGCATTTGGTACTTGCTTTTATATTTGCTTAGTTTGGTGGATTAGCCACAGGACATGGTGTGAGCATTTTGATGATGCAGAACTTAAGGCTGATCCCTGGAGCTGACGAAATGTGAGATAGGTTAAAAGCATCCGTGTGAGTGAGATTTCATGCTTTCTTCAGTATTTATGGCTTGTCAGCTATTTTAGTTTTGGGTTGTTTTTTAATAGCAATCCTTCGTGGGTAAGTAATTTTTTAATCCAACTTTATTTTGCTTCTATTTCTTTTTATAAGATTTCCACCTCCCTGCGAACTTCAACTGCAACTTTGATCTCCCTGGAGACCTCTGTGGTTGGTCACACGACTTGGCAATGGGTTATACGTGGTCTTTTCAGCCTACAAGCACCTGGATTGGCAACTCTGAACCAAGCCCTGAGACTGTGCCTGGTAAGATGGTTAATACCATACCAAAGCAGGGAAGAGGGAGCTGATGGGGCTTTCTCTGTGTGAACAGTATGACTGATAATTGCACACCTATCAAGAGTTGTGAAGGCTGTGCAGAGCTGACCGTTTTCTTTTGTGAAAGCTTTCAGATGCTTGGCTGTATGTTCATGACTTATTTATAGGACTGTGACTGCTGGCACTGAATTATACTAACTATCCTCTTGAGATAGCCTTGAATCAGACAGTGGGCTTTGAATCCCCTGTGACCATGAAGGTTAGCCCAGGCTTTGTTCCACATCCTGATCCAAATGTCCTCTGTAGGACCCAATGCTTTTTCCACAGAATGCATTTCCTCTTTTGTTAGAGATGCATTGCTTCTTCCCATATGTTGCTTGGATTGCCTATAGTCTTCAGCTATTCTGCACTCTGGGCTTGCATAGGCTGGATTTCAGCCTCCTCCAAGTGAAGGATGAGCTAAGCCCTAAGAATGCTGAAATATGCCAGCTTCTTGCTGTTTGACTTTTGCTCTTTTTCTCTTCTGTGCTTTTGAAGCAGAAGATTTGCATGAGCATGGCAGAGCCTAATTTATGGAGGACCTCACTGAGATGTGCTGGCATGGGTTGGAAGGGAGCCTGCCTCTGGCAGTGTGGTTGATAGATCAAGTTCTTCAGCTTCACATCTTGGAACTTGCCCCAGGACTAGTCCCCTTTCCTTACCCTCATTGACTTTGTGGCACGGGTGGCATGAAGAACGTTTTCCAGTTTCCTCATAACAGTAGACTGCATCACCATAGTATCACATCTCTTCACTATCAGTCATTGCTTATGAAACTCAAGGCTCCCGCAGGGAGAACTGGCTGATCCTACCTGTGTTCAGCTCTGCCCTGATGCCCGGTGACTCCAGTGTCTGCATGCCATGCACCCAGGGAGCTGTGCATGCTGTGGGCTCCTCCCCGCCCTCCCCCTGGTAAGGTTGAGTCTTGAGATGCAAACATTCAGGCGAACCTGTTAGCCACCTGGCAGAGGCGCTGGCCAGATTGGCAGTGCCGCCAGCCAGTTGGAAAGCCGTGCAGCCAACACCTGGTAGGCAGTGCTAAAGAGGAAAATATGTATTCCAGAAACATATGGGAAGAGGAGAATCTGCTACATCTCCACACACAAATCACCCCCACACAAATGCACACATCATTTCTCTCTTCAGCTCCTGAGGTGCTCGGCATCTTTCTAAGAGACACGGTAATGCTGTAAGTGCAGCCTATATGGACATCTGACAAATTCTTTGGCGTGACATAGGGTCACAGTGTCTGCTATGGAGAAAAACATTTTCATATTTCAAGTGTTTATCTCTTCAGCATTTGAGTGCTTTAGAAGATTAATATCTGGAGCTCAGTGGAGCCTCAGGCAACAGCAGAGAAGAGAACACTTACAGCCAGCCCCAGACTTAATAACCCTCCCCATCTCATTCGCTGTAATAATGTTTAATTAATATAAGCCTCCTGCAAGTAGGATAAAAATTACTTATTTTTATAACTCAGACTCAATTTTTCATTTCATTTCCTCTCCCCCGAGTCTCTCTGCAATTAGTTGGCCATAGTTCCTTAGAAGACACTGTTGTATGTGCGCACGTGTGTGTGTGCGCATGCACAGCCCGGGAGAGGCTGGTGCTGCCTCAGACAGCTCAGCACGCAGTTCTGGTTTTTACCCTTCTTCTGCCCCTTCTTCTCTTTCTTAGTTATGAATTGCAAAACCTCATCGCTGCAGCTGAGGGAACATTTTCCTACTGAGTTCAGTGATCTGGTTTTGTGCCAGTGTGGAGAGCTCTCCCTTACGGTGCTGTGCTGAGCCAGGCACCGAAGCACCGGCGAGGTGCAGGCAGGCACTCAGGCCCTGCCCGGCAAGTCACGGACTGTACAGGCAGAGGAAGAGGAGGAGGTAGCAGCTCCAGGGGGCTGAAGTGACTCGCCCACGGTGGTGGAGGAAGTCAGCAGCAGACACCAGGCACAGGCTGAGGGATGGTTGGTGGTGGTGCCATGGGATCAGCCTCCTGGCTGGGTCGGGGAGGAATGCACCCTCCAGGCAGCTTGGGACAGCGGAGGGGCCTGGCATGCAAAGGCATTGCTGCTGCGCCTTGCTTTGGTCCTGCTCTTAGAAATTAAGGAGACATGACACCAAAGAAAACAACTATTTGCTTTTTTCCTCCCCGCACAGCTTTTAAAAGCAACTCAAGAAACATGAAAAAGAGGCGATGCCGGCCCCTCGGCAGGGACAGAATCGAAGCATTGTTTGGTTCACACTCCCCCATTCTTCCCGTGCCTTTCCCTCGCGTTCCCTCCAGCACTTTGTTTCTACTTAGAAAACTCATCCTCAGACTCCAGGGAGCAGGGAATGAAAAGCCCTTGTTCGGGGTGGTCTCTCCTTGTGAATTCCCCACCCTGGGGTGAGCAGTTGGGTGAAGGAGAGCAGCTGTGCTTGGTTTAGGGGCAGGGCAAAAGCTAACGGGAACTCAAAACCGCTGGAGCCCAATTTACTCTGATTTAAAGGTGCTGGCTCAGGCTAGAGGCCGTGGCTGTTCCACAGTAGCAAGGAAATGTGCTGTGCCTTTAAGAGCCATGTGGGATGTGTTTCTGTTTCTTCTGAAAATGGCAAAAAAACAAAAATTAAAATTAAAAGGGAAAAAAATAATAATGAAAGGAAGAACCCTGGCTCAGTCTGCATGAGAGAGAGGGGGAAGGAAGTGACCATGGTGAAATATCCTCTGTGAGGCACTTGATTAGAAAAGTCTGCTGAGAGATGAGCCTGAATTCCTCAGATATCTCCCGATTTCATTTTATGTGCTGCATGCAATTCCTCCTCATCTTTGGCGCGGAGAACTTCTCGAGACTGACAAGACACCCACTGCTCTCATTCCACTATTTTTATTTCCAAGATACTCTTTCAGGCAGCTCTGCGTTTCTTTTTTTAGCCCTGTGTTCCTTGGGCTCTTCGCACCATGGATTAGCTCCATGTCCTCTCCTGCAGGCTCCTGTTACGTGTTTGCAGACCCCATTGGTAAAAGTGGACCCAAAGTGCCCAACTCAGCAGAAACCCAGCATGGTTCCAGCTGTTACCCTGCCCTTTGCAGGCCTAGAAAATACTGTTGCTACCTTTTCCATCCCCCACAAGAGACTGCGAGGATTTTTGCCCTCTATGGATTTTCAGATGCTTCCCATCTGTAGAAAGATTCCCCTTACCTGCACCTAGCAAGCTTCAAGGAGCAACAAGTTCAGGTTTCAATGAAGTTTCATCCCCCCTCCTGCTACACGCAATGGCAATATGCCATTGGTGTCAAGATAGAGGTCTTGAGACCTGAAAATAAATCTGAGTTTGTAAGTTGGGAACCTCAACTCTTCGCTGTCTTTGAATTTCACCAGGGTCTTGATCCCGAAGGGTATGAAGATCCTGGGTCGTATCCTTAGCTGGTAGGTGAGGTTGCATTGCTCTCAGTGATGCTACGCTAATAAGCCAACACTGAAAAACTGGAATTGGTGTGTTTTGCCCATTTTTTCCCCTCCCCTTTTCTTGCAGTCATTAAGTAAATAAACTTGTGGTCCTAGAAGAGCACTGTGGGGTCTGCACCTCTACCACATGCTGCTTCTCGTTTGGGTGAGCACAGCACTGGGGTCAGAGCGCCGGCAGCACTGTGAACACTGTGTTGTTTGGATGTTGGCAGCTGTACATGCACGCAGAAAAGGAAGCGATTTTAACCTTGCAGCTCTCCTGACCACGTAGCTCTTAGCCTGGGCTGCAAAAACCCACCGAGAGCTTCTGTTGTGGGCCACAGCCTCGCTGGCTTTGAGGGTCAGGAATGCTGCTCATTCGGGTTGCAGGCGCTGCAGGGAAAGGTTTATTTGTTTCAAAGCGTTTCCAGCAGGGGAATGTTTGTAGTGCTCTGAAGTTTCATAAGATCTTATTTTTTAAGGAAAACAAATGTTGAGCTGTTTTTAAGCTGATGGTGACCCTTTACCATGCCTGTGTTTTTCCCATGGGATCTTTAAAAGGGAAAGTTTCATATTTTTCCTGCAATCCATGAGAACTTCTGCCTGACGGCCTTGATCCTACTCTGTCCAAACCAGCAGAAAGGTTTTCATGGTGTTAATGGAGCAGGGCTGGACTGAACTAGGTCTGCACTTACTCTCATGAGACTTACTCCCAGGGCTTGTGCCCTGGGGACACATTTTGACCTCTAGGATCAGCCCAGTCCCCTTTGAAGTAGGAGGGAGTTTTGCATGTGGGGTGGTGTGAAAGTCAAGCACTTCTGTGCAATGGGTGAGCAGCTGCACACTGTGGGAAGGAGGCCGCATACCCGGCTCTGTCTATCCCTGCTCCCCCCATGTGTGGTGCAGGTTGCCTCTCAGCAAAGCTGTACATGGCTCTCTGGACCCTCGTTTGCACAGTGAGGAGAGCAAACCCTAAAAAGTCATTCATGCCTTGGCTGCCCGCAGCATGGTGGAGCTGGGATGCCCCAGTACCCAGATCACGGGAGGTTTGCTGAGCATCGGCTGGGCTGTGTGAGTGCCCCAGCCGCAGGATAGGGCCAGGCTGTGGCTGGGCTGTGGCTGTCCTCATGCCCGTACTGTCTTTCATGAGAGAAGGGGCATGGCCACGGTCTGTCCCTGCATTGCCAGCAAAGCTCCTGCTCGCTTGGGCTGGGCTGGAGGCAGAGGAGAAGAAACCATTCCTCTGGGGCTCACCCATTTCTTCGCTGCTTGCCTGAGTCCTTAGTCACTTTTTGGACCCATGCACCAGTGACACACACTGCCTATAAAACCGGGCTGGAATGCTCTCTGGAAAGCAAGACACTGTCTCTCAAATCTTAGTGCGTGCATCACTCCATCGCTTCGCAGCAGTGACTTAGCAGCCTGTGAGTCACAGACCCCGATTCAGGAAAGCGTGCGTGCGCGCGAGCAATCCGCAATGTGCAGCCTGTGTGGTGGAAGTGCCGGCTCGGTTAATGCCTTTCATTGTGCATGCACAGACGCCGGGCGCGGGTGGGTCTGCACACACCCTTTCATGTAGGGGCATGCAGGGTGCCTGCCAGGCTAGTGGTGGACGCAGCACGGTGGCAATCAGCTCACTTAGCATAAATGTCAGGCTCTAATTGGCATTTGGTTTGTCAGGGACGCTGTGCCCTCCCTGCGCTCTCGGGGGGGGGGGGGGGGGGGGGGGGGGGGGGGGAGGCAGTAGGACTCACAATTGTGCCGCGCTGTTGAGGACGTGAGGCTTAATTAAGAGAGAGGATGTAATGGCCTGTCCATTAGAAAGGCTCCAGAGAGCAGGCGGAGGGCTTGGTTCTGGGCCGGTGTGGGGTTTTATGCCTTTTCACGGACTGATTTAGAGACTGAAATGGCAAGGACTTGGCAGGCTAATTAACACATAATCAAAATTGAGGGGATTTTCCAGCAGACACAGTGATCTAGTTAATATAAATATTAGTTTTACGGAGGATTGATTTCCCTTCGTAAATGAAAGTCTGTCATTGAGGAGAGGCCTGTCACTGAAATAACAGCGGCAGCCTTTTGAGGTGAATTTGCACGATTTGCCAAAAAAATTAAAAATGTATTAACTATCCAATTTCAATCTGCATATCCATGCAGCTGCCATCCCCCTGCTACCAGAGCACCCTGCAGTTGTCAGGGTATCTGAGCTGATCCACTCCCTGGAAAAGGCAAGGGCTGATGCAACCTCCAGTTCGCATGCCCCAGAAGAACGGCAGGATTAGGCCCCGCTGGGACGTCCCCTTGGCCCTGACACAGCATGATCAGGGTGGCATTTGGGGCTGTGCAGGCAGCAGGCAGGGCCTGGAGCAGAGGTGTCACCTATGGGATTTGGCAGACAAGAGGTGGCTGCCGGTGGGCTGCAGCACTGCCACTAAAACACACCGTGAAACAAGCTCTGCAATGAAGAAGCGTGCAGTGACCTTTGGAGGGACATAAGGCAATTCAGCGTGGGTCCTCCGTAGGAGCAGCAGCTGTAATTCAACAATATCCAGCAAGGGGGAAATGTGGAGGGAATCTGAAATCTCAGTAATTGCTTGTGTACATCCTGCCCCACATGTTTTGCTGGAAGACCTCCAGACGTGCTGCTGAGACCGATGAGGGAAGGTGCTTTTCTTGGGAGAGGGGGTGAGACGTGCAGGACCCAAGCACAGGCAGGCTGACCTTGCAGAGGGGGTGGCTGCCATGACTCGTGCTTGCAGCCTGACCCAAACCACGAGGCTTCATCCCCCGCTGCCCCTAATGTCCTCTCAGATGGCTTGCTAGCAGGAGGGGACAGGCGCGCCAAGAGGAAACCGTGTTGGCCAGATGGTTTGTTTGCAGGGCCCGGCTGGTGATTTATCCGGGACTCACTGCCGTGCACATACAAGTGACTCTGCCGTCATCTGGCTGGGGATGGTTGCATGTTCACGCTCCTCTGGCTCCCCTACATCCAGATGATCCCATAAATCTTCCATGAGATTTATGCCGTAGCATCGGTTGCAAAAACAGCGGTAGGCTAAAATGCCTGAGCAGGTTTGTCCTGCCTTTTTTGAGCCGGTGCTTTGAACTACGAGTGCCAGTTCGGTGGGGGATGTAGCTGCTGTGTTAGCTGGAATGGAGGCTGCAAAGCAAAGTTCTGGGAAAGAGATTAAAATGCATTTCTGAGCCTGGAAGGATTGATCAGCTCATCATTGCAAGGCTCCCTTCAAGTGTTTTAGCAGGGGAAATCAGCCTTTCAGGTGCTTTCTGTGCCAAAGGCTTCCATTTACTGTATCAAACAGAGCGACTACTGGAACCGCCGGGCTCCCACATGCTGTTCCAACAATTAGCTCCACAGTGCCCTTGTTCAGTCAGTCTCAGCAAATTTGTGGGGCTTTTCAGAAGGTCCAGCTAGCCATTAGAGTGATCCAGCCATTTCATCTTCAAATGACACAGAAAGTCGTGTCTGCTTGCACTCAGCTCTCCGCTCCAGAAGCTGGTACCAGGAGCGGGAGCACATGGTGCCCAAACCCACTGTTACTTGCAGAGGAGCAGCTGGGTTCATCAGCCGAAGACCAAGCCTCCCCGCAGCCCTTGGGACTGCCAAGTAGGTCCTGGAGAGCTCTGTGGGCCCCAGCAAGTGCTGGGCGGGGAGCACAGGAGATGCAGGGCTTGGGAGGGCTCCTGTGGCTCTGAAAGAGCCTGTGTGGTTGAGGGGAGCATTGGTTTTGGCTGCAGTTTAGGAGTTTATTTGATTTCACAGCCTGATAGGAATGGGAACAAACAGGAGGTTGGTATCTTCCCTGGTGGGAGGGATGTGACTCAGAGGCACACAGGCTCTTTTGCTGAAGTAGCAGAGGCAGCGATGCTGGGTACCACCGGCTCCCAGTGAGGGGTGGGGATCGTGAGGGATGTCCAGCTGCACAATTAACATAGTCCCCTGTGGTCAGCTGTGGGCTTTGGGTGGATCCAAGGATGGCTTGCATCCCTGCACTCACTCAGGCTGCCTAGATACTGGCACCAAAGGTCGGTCCTGAACTTTGAGGTTCTGGATTTGATCATTCTTGAGCCTGACTGGTGCTTTTATTAAAGATTTGCCTGTGAGACCATTTCACCTGTGAGATAATTGTACGATCGCAGTCTGATTTGCTCTTCCACCTTGTTTGTTGTTGCTGCTTTTTTCTTGTTGTTGTTGTTGTTGTTTTTTTTCTTTGAAGAGGCTTGTAGTGAATTACAAAAAGAGGATTTTAATTCAGGAGACCTTGATGACTTATTATGCCTTATCACTCCTTAGGCATGGAGTACAGCTTGTTCTTTTTTTTTTTTACTATTTCCTCCACTTGTTTATTTCCCACATCTCCTCCTCCACCACTACCACTCTGAGGTAAATCACAAGAACACTCCTCCATTAGAGAACGGCATGGTACCTTTTCAAGTGATTCACTCAAGCAGGAGTGGGCAAACATGCTTTCATCTTTTTTTCTGCTACTGTTGGCATAAAGTGCCAAGTGGCCCAAGTACATTTCATAGGTGCTGGAAAATATTGCTGGAAAATATTGCACTTTCTTTATGTGGCTGGTCAGGGACAGATTTGTCCTTCACGCAGCAAAATCAGTTAAAGTTCATATGGAGTGGATACGCTTTTGAAATATTTTGATCATACATCCCGGGAGTGATGGCAGATCTTTCCACTGTCTTGTCCTATATTTATTTTAGAAAGCTGTGTAGCTCACGGTGGTTGGTTTCAGCCCAGCTCTCTGGCAGTGACAAACTTCGGGCAGGGCCAGTGGCTGTGCAGCCGCTGATACGTCTCCCTTGGGCTGGGATGTCAGCGGATTGCTGAGCGGCAGCGACATCAGCCGCTGTTTTCTGGGTGGGACCTGTCTTTTGATGCTCAGGAACTGGGGTCTAAGTTCAGGTCTCTCTGTTTAAGTTTTGGAGATGTTTTGGGTGCACTTTGCAAACATTCTCAGCGCAGACGCTGCTTTCCTGCCATTGCTGTGGGCACTGAAGCCGTAGAAGGAGCAGGGCAAGCAGGAGGCAAGCTGCTGCTCAGAGCTTTGCCTGTCAAGCGCAGCGGGCTAAGATGTGGGGAAAGGAAGCGACAGACCCTGTGGTGTGGTCCTGGGGCAGAGGTAACCCCCCTGGGCTGCGGGAGGGCTTGCACATGCTGGCGTGGAGCATCAGTGACACTTGCCCACTGTATAGCAAGAGCAAGCATGTTCATCACTCTGTTGAGTGAAACGCAAAATACGGCAATATTTGTCATTGGCCTGTCTGTGTCACCTTGTACTGCAGGCACTGCAGTCAGAGCAACCCAAGGGACTCTGTCCTGCCATTGGTCTTGATGCGGGGGACACGTAAGGATCAGATCAGCTACACGCTTGCCTTTCAGTCTGTGCTAAGGGAATTCAGGCATCCAAGCTGCAAATGGGAAACTCCTTGAGGAGGCTTCTCATCAGAGAGGGCTGGAAACCACTGATTCCAGACCAAATCAGCCATGCCCAGGGATTTGTATCCGTGGGCTTTTGCTGCTATTGGTATTCAGATCAAGTACTTCCAATTCCAGTCTCAGCCTTGAACTTCTCCTGGGATATCAAACATACTGAATCTCCTCCCTGAGGACTGACAAAAAGCATGGCTCAATATAAATGTAATATTAAAGCAAGTGAATCCCCTGCTGTATGTATTTCAGCTACCTTCAAATTTGCAACTACCCAGTTATCACCTGTGCATACTTCACTCACTGGGACCATGTCCTTCCTCTGAGCTGTGCTTTAGGGGCTGTTTTGCTGCATTACAGAAAAACTGAGAGCCAGGCTTTCATTTTGTCATGCGTATCCTCAAAACAAAATTGTCAGCTAGATCCTGATTACGGAGTATTTACTGCTGGGGATGAAAAGAGGCAGGATGAACACAGCTTGAGATCCCCGTCCCAAGATGAGTCTTCAGCACCAGCGGTTAGAAAAACCCACCTCAGGCTTGTTCACTGAGCAAGCTCCCAGCAGAATAAACACCCCCCCACCCCCACAATGTCATTATTGTGGCGTCACTGCTTCTGACAATAACTGCTCTTTAAATTCTCCTAATTATGTCGATCTTCAGCTTATCGCTTTCTGGTTTTGCTGTCGGTCTCCTACCAAACAGTGGTGGCTGGTGAGGGAAGTGTGCTCCTTGATGCCCTGACCAGGGCGCAGCAGTGGCATGGCTTGCTGTGCACACGGAGGCTGCCGGTGCGAGACACCCACTCCTGCAGGCATGGGTGTGAGACCATGCCCGGCACTGCCAAAGCCACCTGGCAGGAGGTGAGACGCTTGTTGCAAGTGGCCACAGAAAATAATATAACGGTGTTTTCCTCTTTGAATAGATGGCAAGAATTACCTGCAGCTGCAGAGCAGCGGAAGGAGGGAAGGCCAGCGAGCCCGGCTTATCAGCCCCACCATCTATCTGCCCCAGAGCGCTGTCTGCATGGTCTTCCAGTACCAGGCGTGGGGCAGCAATGGGGTGATGCTGCGGGTCTGGCGGGAAGCCAGCCAGGAGCACAAGGCACTGTGGGTCATCATGGAGGACCAAGGGGAGGAGTGGAGGGAAGGTCGCGTCATCTTGCCGAGCTACGACATGGAGTACCGGGTAAGATGCTCAGGGAAGGTGTGCTGGATCAGGCTGGCATCTCCAGCATCTTTATTTCAGTGTTTCAGAGCCAGGTCCCATTCATCATTAGGGAATGTGACTGTTTTCATTGTGTTTCTCGAGTTACCATAGTAACTAAACGACACTGTTTGTTATTCAGAGAGTGCCTGTCTTCTGCACAGACTTGGGCCTTTGTTCAGCCTGTTGCCTTTTACATTCCTCCAATCTCCCACTTTGCAAATATTTTCCCTTCTTTTTTTTTTTCATTTTGTTTTGTGCATTTTTCCCCCCACAACTGATGGTCATTAGATAGTCTGACCAGAGGCAGGCACGCAGCTCCAGGGAGCAAACCCAAACCCTGCAGCCAGGAGAAGTGGGAAGCTGGGAGGGGGCACAGCCAGCTTTTAAAGGTAGGCAGCAAACAGCCCTTCTTCAGGCTGGGCTGCAAGTGCTAACAGGGAGAAGGAAGAGGGAACGCAGGTTTGTTGTGAATCCACTTGTTGGATACCTTAGACCAGATCAGAGGGCTGGGTGCAGCGCTGTGGGATGAAGGCCCTGTCCCACTGTCAGATTAGTGGAGGAGGGAGGGATGAGCTGGAGGGAGCCATGCTGCTTGCTGCAGCCGCCTGAGCCCCTCTGGCACGGCCATGCCAGCACCCCGCGGCGAGGCTGCTGCTTCCAGGAGTGCCTTTGGCGTGGTTAGCCCTTCCGGGCAGTGTGCCATTTGCCAGGGAGCCAGGGCTACTGTTGTCACTTGTTAACGAGCATCAGCATGGCGTCCAGCACCCTCCAAAGCAGAAGGAAACATGTACTTTCAGGCTTCAGGCAGCACTTCGATGACCACCCTGGCAGGGAGCCTTGCTCCAGCCTGCTCCCAGCCCCAACCCTGACCTGGGGAGCTGCTGCTCTCAGGTCACTGACCCCTCCAAACTGCTGCCTCCCACGTGGGTTGATGGCCTGAGCTTGGGACCAACAGCTCTGACACTCTGTACCATGCTCAGTCAGATGCCCAGCCCTTTAGGGAGGTGTCCTTGCGGGCAAGCATGGGTCCCGGCTGCCCAGGCACGCCAGATGAAAGGGGGCACCTAAAATAGGGAGAGGAGGTTTGTGAAATACATATCCCTAGGAAATTATTTGGACCCTTGAGAGCAGGCAGGGAGATATAAAGCAGAAGCTTTGCACTGGAGCTGCATGACTAGTTTGCATGCATGTGTTTGGCTTTTTAATAAAATGCCAGTAAATGCAATATGCCTACAGATAAGAATGGTGGGCACTGGCTGACTACTTTATGTGTTAAATGTGAATATACTGGCATTAGCTAAATAATGGCATCATTATGTAAATAATGCAAGTCTCTCCACTCAGCAGTTCTTAAAGCTAACGACTCTATTTATTTTTGTAAATATATTTTGCCTGTGATTAAGTAGGAATAAATTGACCCTTCTCCTCTAACATTTCAATACTTCTTATGTAATGTTGATGGGAACAGCACTTTACAGTTAATGTAGCTGTGCATTTTGTGTCCTTCCCTTCCTTTTTCTGATCATAGCCCAGTTAATACCATGGGCCAAATCTGCTGCTGCTGTAAGTCAGTGTTATGCCACTTGCATAATTTGCGCAAGGGCTGGGGGGTGGCCTCCAATGCAGAATGTTGGTTCACGGAGTCTTTATTCCGTGCGAGAGGCGTTTCATTGAACAAATTGCAAGCCAAGTGCTGCCAGGCCAGGTAACTATCTTTCTGCTGAACCTGGGGCAGCTTTCACTGGGGAAGGGGTGGCAGAGGAAGGGCAAGGAAACAGGACTAGTCTCAGGTCATCTGCAGGTGTGCAGGGAAAGCCAGGAGCAGATTTCCTGCCCTTTCCCTCAGGAACAGCAGCCACTCTCTGTCTCCCAGCTTAGCATTGACATTTCTGTCCTGATTTCTCACAGATTGTGTTTGAGGGATTTGTACGCAATGGCCACTCGGGAGAGCTCGCCCTCGATGACATCCGGCTAGGCACCGACATCCCGCTGGAGAACTGCATGGGTACGTGCCATGTCCGGCCACGGGGGCCAGGGGTGGTGGGGGTGGGCAGCTGGGGCTGGAGAACTTTCACTCGCAGGCTGCCAGTGGGCCACTTCTCCCCTGCTTGAGTTACTGGGAGTTTCTGGATCTCAGCTGGGACTTTCCTTGTCCGTGAAAGAAATGAGGGGGACTCAGTCTCTGCGGGATGGGGGCTCTGGCTGCTTTGGTGTGAGAGGCAGGAAGCACATGTCTCTGCCGCGCAAAGCTGAAAGAGCAGCTGAGGGTTACCGAGGACTCTTCTATGTGATAAGGACATACACCAAATTTAAAAGGAAAGTGCTGGACAAAAGAAACCAGCTGTCAGTCAGTATTACACTCTTAGAAGCGCCGATGAGTTCAAAAGTCGTCTTCTCTAATAAGAAATAAAATAGCAGAGGGGTTTTACAGCAATGTTAACAGAATAACAAAAGAAATTTTTGTCCTAGAATTCACCATTCCCCAAACCAGGCCAAAAGCCAGGTGGATTCATTCAATGTGAAAGACAGAGAGGGCTTTAAAAAAACAAAGAGAGCAAAAAAAGTGTATTTTAGCAGTTTGTTGGCGGAGCCATTGCCCTGCCCTATTCCTCTAGCTGGTGTATCCACGCATGCACTCTGATAACTCTGGTCGCCATCTAGCTTGGTTGTAGATTTAGAGCCATCCCAGCTGAATGTGGGACCAGCAATATTCAATTAGTGGGATCTGTGCTGAGAGCTGCCCACAGTAGGAAGGTCCTGCTCTTCTGCATGACCTGGGAGAGGTGTGTTTCACTGTTAAACACCTGCAAAGTGTCTGACCCATCCTGAAGTCAGTGTTAAAAGTCAGGAAGAGCAGAGCCTCTCTCCCCTTTGGGCTTTGAAAGGCCGCATTCAGTGAAGCTGCTCTCCTTGCCCCCACCAAGGGAGGGGAGGAGGATTCTGGTGCCTCCTAACCCAAGCGGGACAGATGCTCTCTTCCAAGGGGTGTATCTCAGGGGATGAGGCACGGGACAAATTGTGCCTGGGAAGGGCTGGTTGCGTCGCTTGCTGCCCTGTGCAGGCAGGCGATGGTGAAGATGGTGCAGGAACCAGCATTAATAATAGAACAGAGGACCGGGACTGCCCCAGAGATGCACTTGAGCGCCATTGGTCCCTGTTTCTTTGATGCTTTGAACTCTGCTGGTCTCCCATCTGCCAAAAGAGCTAATACTCCATATGTCAAATTCCCTGTATTTAAGGCTTGACAGTGGTGTTTTAATCCCTTGCCTTCTATGGCATTAAAAAGAAGCAAGACTGATGATTAACATTAATAGCATTTCCTATCTAACTTCTTTTGAGCTCAGCAATTCACCTAGCTCCAGTGTTACTGTATCTTGGGCCTCATGAACCTAAAACTTAGTATTCCAGAACAAAAACATTAATAAATTATAATGTTTCAAGTGTTGCCAGCCCTAAAAATAACACCAAACTGCTACACAAAATTATTTGTCCCATTCTAGGAAGTTGCATGGGAATCTTAAAACCGATAAGGATAGTTTGTTTCAGATAATTTCTAGCCAAGGGCTCCCACTGCAAAATTTAACATAACTCATGGGTCATTTCTGATGTCACCAAAATAATAATGAAATGGTAGAGATACAGTGCTGCGCTCTCCCTGTCAGAGCCATGAGAATAGCTGGCTCCAGCACAGGCTACTGTTTTTTCAAATGTAATCCTGGGAAGTAATCTGATTCCTTTTTAGTGTGAAAGAACACTAATAAGTCACAATAATTTTTTCCTTTGACAAATGTGTCATTCACATTCTGAACTTGAGTGATGATTTCATAGCGCTCAGTAGAGCCAGAGTCTGCTTCTGTGACTCACAGGCATAATGCAGAAGTAATCTAAAAATAATCAGAATTCTATTACTTCTGCCAGAAGGTAATCAGTAATAAGTACCGATTATTGCTTTTCAGATCCAGTAATTTGTAATAGATTACTTCTTCAAAGTATCTTGAGAAAAGAAAAAAAATCACTTACCTTTGTTTCTTATCACTGTGAGATGGAGAGGAGCATGGCATCGATGCCCAGATGTTGCCACACAGTTCCCACGTGAATAACGATGCCAGAGTTGAGCCAGAAACCAAACTGCTCTTGCAAATTTTAGGGAGTTTCACAGTTTCATGACTGGGCCAGGTGGGGCTTTGTCTTTGGATGACTCAGGCCAGCCAGCTGAATCCAAATGACCTTCAACCTCGGACATATTTTTCTCTGAAGTCTGTTTCTGACTTGAAGCTTATTGTGTCTGGTCAGTCCCCAGCTGAGACAGGTTTCTCCCTGTCCTGGGGAGGTTGGCTAGCATCCTGTGCTGTTCCCAGCGAGTGGCTTCTGTGGGGCAGAGCTGCATGCCTGCTCCACTTGGCTGCTGCAAATCAACAGTGACATGAACTGTGGCCTTGTGTGTAATATTCCCTTCTCTAATACTAGTTTTTGGTTTTTTCCTTTGCAGAACCCATCACAGCTTTCCCAGGTGAGAACTTCTACTTCCCAGGTAAAACTGCACTTCTCTCAGTGGTTTCTTTCTGCTGGCATGGGCTATTACATTGAAGGAAAGCAATGTGCGTGCTTGTACAAACAGCAGATGTTCTGAGCAGTGAAATGGCAAGTGTGTGCTAAACCTCCCCCGCCGCAGCAGCAGGAGGTGGCACCCTCTGACTCCTGCTAGGTGACAAGGAGCAGGCAAACAGACAAGTCCTGTTGTCTTGGGGCTGAATAGCATTAGGAAACCTGCCATCATGAGGCATTCGGCCTCCTGAAGAGCAGCTGAGCCCAAAATGGGAAGGCTGAGGAATAAAGGGTAATTATCAACAGACTTAAACAAAAAACCAGTAGCCTATTAAAAGTGAAATGAGGTGGCAGTGACTTAAGTTAGTGGGGGGGGGTGTTTATAGATGCTCTGGCAGTGGTGGTGTTCGAGCTGCTGGGGAAGGAGGGTGGGGCTGGTCTGCTTGGAAGGGGAAGGGAGTTGGGAGGTAGAAGTGGGAGAGCAAACTGCCATGAGGAGCTCTGAAGGTGACAGTCAATAAAAGGAAAACAAGGTGGAATAGTGCATTTAATAGCTTAATACTAGCCTGGAGGATAGAAACCGGTATTTCTCTGATCAAACCTACAGAGTAAGAGAAAAGGTGAGGAACTCAGAAAAACTGCCTTGCTCTTTGAGCAGTCAGTGGGGATGCTGTTTGTCTTGCTCTGGGGTGGGAAAAGCTGTCTGCTTTTGTGGGGAAGATCAGTTTAGTCTGTCTGAGGTTTTTTCCCTGTGTTTTGATTTTGGATTTTGTTTTCCTGCCTGCCTCTTCAGGAATGCATCTGGGGGTTGTGTTGTGATGAAGAGCAAACTTGGGGCTCCCCTTAACTTTGAAGGTTGTTTTGTCAGTTCAGTCAATGCATCCTTTGCTTTCACTTGGACATGATGTCCATACTCTTCCCATCCCCTACTCTGCTGGTGGGCTGTAAGATATGGCTGGGCTCTACCCTAGAAGCAGCTACATTTCTGTGCAGGGCAAAGCTGTCTCTGGTGGGTACATGCGTTGGAAGCTGTGGCAGTAAAGGAAAAGCAGACACCAAGACTGAAGTCACGTGCACGACTCCGTCCCTGGGGTGTGACGCAGGCTGTCGAGCGTTACCAATGGGAGGGACATGCGCAGGGCATAACACCATATTTTACAGTCATACCCGTACTGTAACAACTAGGAATTTGGGTTTGCTTGTTTTTCTCTTGCTTATTTATCTGCTACTCAGGCTTGTGGTGTCACTGAAAAGCTGCTGCAATATTTTCAGCTGACAGTTAAAGCCTCACAACCCTTCCTTACTTACACCATCGCTCCATGTTCTCCTGGGCCTAGGCTGGTACCTATTTTGCAGACACCATCCTTGTCTTTTGGGGCTTGTAACATGTGTCATCTTCAGTTTGAACCTCCCTCTGGGTCCTCACACCAAGTCTATCCCAAAGTCCTGCTAACTCATGTTGTTTTCCTCTTCACCCCATGCCTTGCTGCCTGTATGCCTCCGTTTCTCCATCGTATTCCCCAGGGCACACTGGCTGGGTAGGGACAGCATTTGCTGTGCCCAGCACAGTGAGGTCCCTGAGCACCACAGGCAGGTGCTGTTGCAGGCACACCTCCCCTTCACACAGGAGCTCGCCAGCTTATGCCAGTGGGCTCCTGCCCATTGCTAGCTTCCTCGAGGACATCCTAGCACTGGTCACAATAGGTGAGCAACTGCAGCAAAATGTCGAAAAGGTTCCCCTGGCTGATGGGCAGGAATAGATGGGACAGAGGGATGAAGTGACCAGGGAAAGAGCAAAATGCAGAGGGAAAATATGAAGAAGTGAAGATGAAGATTGTAGACTGCAAGATAGTAATTAAAATGAGGGAGACAGAGACACCCAACAGAAGGAGAGGGTAAAAGGAGGGGAAGAAGTCCCTAGCTGGAGAAAAGAAGAGAGACAGAGAGGAAAGACTGTGCAGGAAGTATTGAGATGTTCTGTAGCCCCCACTCTTGCAATTACCTGATGAGCTGAAAAAGTCAGATGCCATTAAAAATAATAGCAAATCCTTCCTCTCCTGACTTGGGAGCAAAGCTGAAAACATGCACCTTCCAGGCTCCAGGATCACAAGGCAAATAATAAGAGAATTGTGTGGGTGGAATATCTTTCAGCTCGTGGGTCGGGATCGTACAAGACCAGTCAAGTGTGCTTAAACTGTGCTGCATTTGAGAGTTGATGCATCTCACCCTTAAAGAAAAGGTATAACAAGTAGCTCGAAGCAAGGAGTTAGATAAATACCAGGTTAAAAATAAGAGACATATTCCAAAGAGCGTGGAGACAAACCATGGGGAGAATTTGCCTTTGGGACTGGTGGATTCTCCCACACTGGGTATCCTGAAATCAAGACGGGGATATCTTCCTGGAGAAATGAAAGGCAGCAATTAAGAGGTTGAGGCTGACACTGGTTCTGTGGCATTCAGATTAAATGAAGGTAATACTTGCTTTCATCTGTGCCATCTATGAAAAGTCCAGCTGTGTTGCTTGTCCACAGTGGTTAATGTCAGTGATTTCAGAGAGGAATACGAACTGTGACAAAGCAGTGGCAGAGCAAGGCAGGCAGCCCTCTAGGAGGCCCTCTGGAAAGGATTTTCTCCTTTTTTTCCCCAGATGACATTTGCTCTTGCTTCTTTTGGGTTTTGATTTCTGCTGCACAGCTCTAAAACTGGTCCCTGTAGAGTCTTCCCTGTTGGGAAGAGGAGGGGGCTGTACCTGGCCAGGTTGGAAGTGTGAGCGCAGCAGCACACCCACATGAAATCATCCACTCTGTAGGGATTAAATCAGATTTCCATTGACCGGTGTCCTAAGCTGTGCATAAACACAGCACCCACAAACTTGACAGCAACAGCAGGAGGCGTTCCTTTATTAAGACAAGAGCCCTAGTGAATAAATGAGGAAGGGCAAGTGTGTGTGTGTGTGTGTGTGTGGCAGAAGGCAAAGGGGAGTGGAAAAATTATTAAGTTAAGAAGATGGATTTTTTTTTCCATCTCCCTGAGCAGAGAACTTTTCCACTGATATAAGAGAAAACTTCCAGAGAGCAGCAGAGCCAGTAAAAACAGAGCAGATAACATCAGCGCTGTGTGCTGAGTGGATGGGCAGCTATATTTAGTGGCTGACAGTGTAAGGAAGAACAATCATTAATGTTGGGAATTGGCTTCGTTAGGGCTTAGAGACAACTGAGTGTGATTCCTTAATGACTTCAGTTGCTAAATGAACTCTCCAGACTTCTGCTATCTCCTCAGCAGGGCTGCAAGGTGCGGAAACAGGGGCTGAGGAGGGGCTCTGCACCACCCCTCATACTTGCAGCCCTGGCTGCTGCAGGGGGACATCTGGAGCGGGTCAGAGCCAAGCAGAAGTTGTACTGAACCCGCAGCTGCCTCGAGGTCCCCCAGGGATCCCTCCCACAAGTGGGATCATCTGGGACACATCACACTGCTTCCCTCCATCCCCAGGCAGGCATAGGGCAGAGATGTGTGGGGAGGGGGCAAGGAAGGGGCTCCTCTATGGCCAGACCCACCCTTTGTATTCCCAGCCCTGCGCCAGGCAACGTACAGCCATCGGGAGGCCGTGCAAACCTTCCTTCCCTCTGTTTTTCAGAGGGGAGCGCTGCTCGCCCACAAGCTCGGGAGCTGTCAGCATCCCTGACACCTGCCCCCCTCTCCCCACCCCAGTTTCCACTGGCAGGGCCCAGTGCATATCGGTGGTGTGAGAGGCTGTTCGCCTGTAAACCTCTTGCTGGAGCAAGGCACTATGTAAGCAGAGGCTGTCACCAAGCGTAAACACAAGTGGCCTCTGCACAGCGAGCAGACCTGCAATCTTCCCGGGGGTCAGGTCCGTGCCCCGGTGCTGTCAGGCACAGGCAAAGTGTTGCTGATCCATTGGGGATGGCAGTGGGCCGCATGCGGGTCTGGAGCAGCTTGGCCAGCTGGATCTGCAGTGAGAGACAGCAATGGGCTATCAGTGAAGCTCAGGGCGGTGTTGAACATGCTCACCCCAGCGGGGGGCTGGTGGTGGTCCCCGTCGGGTGTCCCACACTGCCACCCCCTGTGCAGTGCAGTGCTCAGGGAGGCTCAGGGATGTGCTGCTTTCGTTCCCCCGCGCCTGGGTAGCCGGTGAAGGTAGAGAAGGAGGTCGGAGGGCTGCCTGCTCCCTGCCTTTGCCACCCCCAACACACAGCCCAGCCTGTACTCCCCTTCCTCAGGCACCATCGGGGGGCAGGAGGGACGGGGCCACCCCCATTCCTGGCGGCAAGGGGTGGCTGGGGTGAGATGCGGCGAGGGTGGCATATCTGGCAGGTAAACTTCTCCTGAGACATCCGAATTTCTTGCCTACAATGACAATATGTGGGTGGTTCCCAGCCTCCTGCTCTGTAAAAGCAGGATTTGTCTTGCCTGTGTGGCTTTTCTTCTTGGTTTTGAGGGGTTTTTTTGTTGTAGCTATGCACCTGGGTGCAGTGTTCATTCTTATTTTTACTCCCTGTGCCTGGGTTTTAGGGGATGGGGAAGGGAGGAAAGCCTTGTGACTGGCAGAGGAACCATCATTTTGCCTCATTTTTTGTGCCACCAGCAGCAGAAAAGCCGTCGCTACCCCGAATTTGCCAGCCAGTGGCTCAGCTGGTAGGGCATTGTTTGGAGGGGATAGCGGAGGCCGTGCTGAGAGATGCCCTTGCTGCTAGCAAAGTTGGGTGCATCCTGCACAGTTTTGTTTTTTCCCCTTGGCATCCTCCAAGCCTGCTCAGGAAACCAAGCTGGCGTATGGTTAGCACAGAGCTCAACAATATGCTGACACCAACCCACAGGAGCCCCCAAAATTCTGCTTGCTGGCACCTAACCAGGGGGCTGCCCCCTGCCAGTGGGCCGGGGGCAAGAGAAGAGGGCAAGCAGGGTTGGGGGGGGTCGATGTGTCCAGCGGAAGAGCAAATCCTTTGGAGAGTTTCCCCAGGGACTTCGGCCCCCTTGAAGTAGCCAGTAAATAAACATGGTGCAAAAGTGCATCTCTCCCAAGTTATTTACAGCTCAACCCTGCAAGCAGAGCTGGGGAAGTGGGAGCAGTGTGTGCAGGTGGAATAGCGCAGAGCCAGTCTCGGCCGTGGGCGTGAGCACAGGCACCGGCGTTCCTCTCCTCGGTGCCTGCCGGAGGCGCGTGTGCGTGCATGCTTCTGCGGACTGTCAATGAGGTCCTACGCGTGTCTGATCACCAGATGTGCGCCGAGCTGTCCCAGGATGACCTGGGAAGGGAGAGCAGCGCTTTGCAGCCATGCCCTGCAACATGCTGCAGCTGCAAGAGTAGGAAGGTTAACCATTGCTGCGCTGAGCATGGGTGCTGCCTGCCCTTGAATTCAAGGGAAGCAGGTGCTTTTCCAGCCCTCCCTAGATGTGTTTGCTTTATCAGCATGAATTCATAGTCCTGGCTTGCTTAAGCTGCAGAGAGCATGAGTTTCTTATGTGAGCGTTGGGTTGAATTTCGCAGCCTGTGCCGTGTAAATAATCGTTACCGTCCTTTCTCGCTTTAAAAAATAAGAAGAAAATCTGTAAGTCTGTGAATGGGGCACCTAGTGAGACCAGATCTGTGTGCAGAGCACTTTCAGAGAGAGATCTTCTTCTCTGTCTTTTCCATAAGAACGACAAATGTTTCTCCCTGTAATTTCTTTCCCAGTCTCCTGTGGTAACTTCCTTGGCCATATGAGATTACGCTTTTCCTCCAATTAGGAACGTGATGTGTTTTGTCACTGCTTGACAACATCTGCCATGTGGAGACAAAACCAGGCGGCTGATCTGGAGAAGGCCAAAAAAAAGAGGGGAAAAAAACATTTGTTGATGCCAGAAATAACAGTAATAATAGCGTGCATATGGAATTTGTATTGCGATCCAGGCAGCCTGATTAATTAAAAGGGAAGAAAAAGGCCCTTGAATATGTGGGCTCAGCAAACACTAGGCTGTGTTCCCCACCAGGAGCACGTGCCGTATCCAGAGGCGGCCCTGGGACCTCACGTTACTCGGTGCTGTACTCTTGAAAGCATGTGTTTCTTTTTGTGCGTCTGCATGCCTCCCACCTAGCAACCCTGTTCTGTGTCTCCTCCCCAGGGGCAACCCTCCTGCCAGGGACCGAGCCCACAGTGGACACGGTGTCAGTGCAGCCCATCCCAGCCTACTGGTATTACGTTATTGCCGCCGGAGGTGCTGTTGTGGTGCTGGTCTCCGTCGCGCTGGCCCTTGTGCTCCACTACCACCGGTTCCGCTATGCGGCCAAGAAGAGCGATCACTCCATCACCTACAAAACCTCCCACTGTGCCAACGGGGCCCCTGTGGCCGTGGAGCCCACCCTAACCATAAAACTAGAGCAAGACCCCAGCTCGCGCTGCTGAGAGCCGAACAGGAACAAGAGAGCAAACAAAACACAAAACAGACAGACAGACAGAAACTAAGACTTCAAATACGTTGCCTCAGTTTTGCACTTTTTTCCTTACCTAGCATACATGTGAACTCTTAGACATCTCTGTCCCTTCTCCGTCCCCCCAGCCCTCCCCGAATCTTTTACAAACTCTAAACTAATGCTGCATCTTGGATCGCCAGAAGAGACACACCGCCCCTTCACTTCAGAAGTGAATGCTCCCTTTCGATTACTTTTCGAGGACTCTTGGGGTGTCGGGTGGGGTTTTTTTGTTGTGTTTGTTTGTTTGGGGAATATTTTTTTGTTGGTAGGCTTGTTTGGTTTGGGTTTTTTTCTCCGCCCAATAGGCAACCTGCAAGGAAACTTGATGGTGAGCCTGGAAGCTTGTGTGTGCAGCTCGTGCGCGTGTGTGCTAAATCTGTGTATGCGAGTGTGCATGGGAGCGCGCGCGTCTGACTGACTGAATGTATATTTAGAAACAGCCCCTTTTTCATTTGCTTGTTGTTGCTTCTACTTGCACAGGGAATGCTTTCCACCACCACCACCCCCCTTCCCGCCTCCCCTCCGGAAGGTCTGGGACACGTTTATGGTAAATACCCTGATTTGTTTACTTGGGGAAGAGAGCAATGCTTTTTTGTTGCCTTATCTAGCTTTGGCTGGGTTTCTTGTTTGATAGCGTTAATGTCTCGGGTGCAAAATGAGAAGAAGAGGCCAGGCTGGACAGTAGGAATGTCCACCTCACGTGGCTAGAAGAATCCAGAGAGGTTCATAGACATCCAAAAAGTAAGATCTCTCCATCTTATTCTTTCTGCAGCCAACATGATAACACAGCCATTGTTTGGAAGTGGGGGAGGGGGGGACCCTCCTCTTCCTCCACCCGCAAGTGAATCTATTTAAAGTTGCCTTATATCAGAGAAGCTCATAATGAATGTTTTGTTTGTATTTGTTAAAGCCAGCCTTAGGGTAACACATAGACTTCAGCAGGTCTAAGGTGGATGCTAAATACTGTAGTTTCTTGAGAATTGAAGGTTTATTTATTTTGTAAGTATCCTCGCTCTGGGTGCTGATGCTTTTACTTTTACACGGGGAAGGGGGAGAGGGCTCCTCCTTGTCTTTCTGCTAGAAATGTTCAAGGAACAAGTATAATTCCCCTTTCTGGGTTTTGGGTTTGGTTTTTTTCCTCTGCCCAATTCATAGCTGCTGAATCATAAAAATTGCCAGTTGACTTTCTAGAATGTCAATTAGTTTTGTGTTTGCTGATGTTCGGCTTCTTAAAGCATCAGTAACATCTAGCAAGCAAAGCCTAGCAGGCGCACCTGGAGGGCCCAGCTATTGCTGCTGTTTTAACCAGGGAGGTGAGATGGAGCCTCCAACATGCCTCCGACTGTTGAATGGCCCAGCGTATTGTAGTGGAAATGCCTTATATAAATTACTGAATGATGACATGCAAAAGTGGTTTGAATCGTTAACTCTAATCTGTTTGCAGGCAAAAAAAGTACCTCCAGTGAGCAGGGTTCTCCATCTTGTTTGTGTTCATTTGTGACAAGTGATCAGATTCCCTCCCCCCTCCTAAACTTGCTAGTGCTCCTCACCCCTCCTTTGCCCATGAATATTGCATAAAATGAATCAAGACGAGCAGCTCTGTTAACTTCCCTGCAGTCTTGAACTTCCTTTTGGTCTGGGGAAAAAGTGGAAACACAAACGGTGCTGTGCGTACATGGTATTGGCCCCTATTGCAGCGGAGCCCTCTCCTCAAGGGGTCTCTGTTGATGGGGGTGTCACTATCCCTTCCCTCCCTGCCTTTATTCATGCAGCCTGTTTCAGCTCCTCATGCTGTTTACTTAACAGATTTCAGCGGGAGCCCCTCAGCTGCAGCAGCAAGTGTCTAAAATGTGCAGGGAACGCAGAAAACCCCAGGGTGATTTGGCATGGTGAGCACGTTAGGGGGTGGTGGGTCCTCGGGGCAGCATCCCACCAGGGCCTGGCTCCTGCCAACTTTTTGAGGGTGGCAGAGATGTGCCTGTCCCAGCAGAGCTGGAAGGGACCTGGGGGAGCTCCTGTCACCTTACAGGTGGTGCTGCCTAGAAGTCCCTGGAGAGGGGCTTCCAGGGCCGGGGTACTTTCTTCATGAGCCTCCTTGTTACGCAGCACTGGTGTTGCGGTGCATACGGTTTGTGATGTGAAATCCCATCCCCTCTCAGCCAGCTGCAAATTAAAGCAGATGTGAAATATTGGCATGCGCTTGCTGCATTTTCAGGTCAGCCCAAGCCATGTCAGCAGATGATATCGTCACGTTTCCAAAGTCAGTTCGATCTCCCTAGGTCAGACAATCCCCTCGCTTCCACCAGGTTCACCTCCATGGACTTAGCAAGTGCACATCGGTGTGTCAGAGAGGAGAATGTGGCACCCTGTCTTTCAAACCAAAATCACCAAAGACAAAACAGAACGTCACTTCGAGATTTTTATTCCCAGTTCTCCCCCGCTCCTCGAGCCCTGACATCCCCAGCGTTGCCCAGTTGCCTGTGTGTGAAAAATATCTTGTGGAAATTTGAAAATCTTTGAAGATGTATTGTGTGGAATGTAATAAAATGATGATATTTTTATACAAATATCTGGGGTTTTTCTTCCTCCTTCTTTCTTTGCTAATGAGAACGCTGTTGGTTGAAATGAAGCGGTGTTTCAAAACTCCATGTTTTCTTTTGGAGCATCAGGGGTATCTCCTTTAGCAAAGTGAAGCTCCTGTTCCTGCTGCGTGCAGACCTAGCTCCCCGGCAGTGCAGCTGGTGTGCGCACCCTGCCTCACTGCACTCAGGATTGGACCATTAATAGCGGCTTTTAGATCCATTACATTTGTACCAGTCCTTAGTGGGAGTTTTGGGTGGCTGGACTGACACTTGGGATTGTGTGGGGATTTTGCTAACACTGCTTAAGTGCTAAATTGCTCAATGTGATTATGCAGAATTTCTCTGGCCGGGGCCCCTGGAGGCAGGACATCCGACTTCCCGGGGCCCTGGGGGCCAGCTCGGCTGCCAGCTCAGCTGAGCTTCGCGCTCTGTCCCCGAGCACAACAAAAACCGGGTAAGCCAGTACCAAAATTAATAATGAAAATGGCAATGCATTCCGTGAAATCCTTGCTGGGCCTCTGCATGTCGGACTGTGTAGGAGAGCTGCACGGGAGTGGCCCGGGTGCCACGGCACCAAGGGTTTGGAGAGGTGTGTGTCCTCTGCCTTCCCTCCCCCCAAGTCCTCCCAGCTTGTTACAGGGACCTCTGCTGCAGCATTTCTCCTTCCCATCTTCTCTAGGTGCACCTTTCACACCTTCAAAGGAGTCAGCAACATCACATTTCATGTGAAATATATTTTGCTGCCAGTTTGAGAGGTTTTTCTTCCCCTCCTGCATTTATTTTCCTTCTATCACACTCTTTATCTTGGCATACAGCTCAGCTTTGCAATGAAACTTCCTGGCTTTACTAGGAATTCAGGCGATCAACAAAAAAATAATTCAAATGTGATCCCTCGCTTTGGCTGTTCAAACACAAGCAAACCTGAGGACCCATGCCGCCTTTTTTTTTTTCTCTAATTGTACAGCAAAGCCCATACACTTGTAATTTGCATTTTGTACACTTCAGTGACTGTCCAAGCAAAATTCAAAACAAATATGCACATGTGAAAAACAGGGAGGGAGAGACTGGCTGATGGCTTCCCAACAAGGAAGAAAAAAATTCTGTTAAGTAAATGGACAAAAAGGGAGGAATTGTTCAGGGTTTAATTATTCCGTATATGCGCCGCAGCCAGATTGACCGGAGAGTTGGGTGCTGCTCAGGCTGCAGCACATCATAGGGAAGAAAGCAGCTAAAATTAGCACACTTTGTTTAAGAAAATAGATACAACTTAGTGTGATTTGGATGCAACCTCATCTGCAGATAACTTCAGGGGTTTAAGAGTCTACTTGAAAAAAGGGGATAAACTTCTTGGGGTAGCAGTAGGGGCTCCATATTTCAGGGAGTGGTGTGAAGGGTGGAAGTCTGATGTGTCCTGTGTACCCCGAGGAGGGTCCAGATGTGGCTTCCCTGGTTTTATGCAGGGTGATGGTGTCGGTCTTTTTATCTCTGCAGTTGCTGCCATGTTGTAGGGAAAGCAACTCCGTGCAGCTGGCGGGAGAGGGCCCATGGGCCCTCTCTGTAAGCGATGGGGCAAAGCCGGTGGCAAATGGGAGTGTGAAAGGGGGAGCGATGGCCTGGCAAATTAAAGGGCGCCGTGGGAAGGGCTGTGTTGTGCCTTGCCTGGGCAATGTCAGCGTGCCCGAGATGGGTGATCGCTGAGGAGCAGGCTGCAAAGCACAGTGCTCATTCACCCAGCCCGGAGACTGGACGTGGAGCCAGGTCTGCCCAGGCAAGCGCCTGCAAGATGGCACTTGGCGCAGGGAACCCAGAGCTACTTTCCCCAGGGCTGTAAGGGCGAGGTTGGCTTTTTCCTGGGCAGGGTTGAAATGCCTCTGCTGGTGAATGCAATGGAATAAGGTAGAAATCAGATTGTGCACAGGGCTGTGTTGGGATTTTTGCCCCTCTAGAAACCCTGTGAAAACCTACTGACTTTATTGGGGCCAGCCCCAGCTCACCCCGTGTCAGGGCAGCAGTGAGGTGTGCAGACACCAGGCGAGGGCCCCGAGGCGAGCTTGGACAGCCTCTTGGCTTTCCGCCAGAGCTCCTCCATCAGTGGCTTCGCCGGCTCTTAGCAGCAATTGCAGGCGTGACTGCCAGTTTGAGGAATAGTGTCGTTAGCCGTCGCCACTGTAAAACAAACAGCAACAACGGGGAGGGAGATAAACATATCAGGACGCCGCAGAGCTGCCAGCTTCTCCCCCAGCTCCAAGCCCTTGCACGGCAGCGACGGACTGGCAGCGCTGCCCTTGCGCTGAGGAACTGCTCAGTTTGGGACTGGCGAGCTCCAGCATGGAGCGCCGAACCCGAACAGCAGTTCCTTACCCGGGTAGTCCAGCGCTAAGAGAGAGGGAGAGGAAAACCACACCAAATAATGCCACTGTAATGCTGTGCACACACACGCACGCTGCCACCACTGTTTCCCTGGCCTGGTGCCGGTGCTGAGGAGAGGTGCAAAAGCAGGACACGCTGGGGAAAGGGTCGGGCTGCAACGAGGGACGTGGCTGCTGCAGGGAGGGTTTGGCAGGGTCCCCACTTTGGGCAGCCACCTTGGCCATTTGCCATGCGTACGGCGAGGGCAGGGTGCCATGTGCCAGAGGGCAGCGCCGGGGCTGGAAATAGCTGCCTGCCTCTGCATCAAGCACTCAGCCTGGCTTCACATCTCTGAGCGCTTTCGGTGGGAGTCTTCACCTGCCCAGCCACGCTTCCCCATCTTCTCTGCAGGCGGGAGGCCCAAGGAATGCAAGAGGCTCCTCGGTGCCCCCCAGTTTGAAGCTGGTGCCGCAGTGTGCACCATGCACTGCTGCCGGGCAGCCCCAAGGCAATCTGAGGATAAGGTCCAGGGGTTCCCGTGCTGCGGAGGGCAGCCGGGCAAGGGGAGAGGCTGCTTGTTTGCTTTCTTTAATGCTCAGCTGTAGCCAAAGCACTGTTTTAATTTGAAATTTGGCAGGGATTTAGCCCTTTTGTAAACTGAAGTCATTGTGTGTTTCTGGAGGAGTGGGGAAGAGAGGTGAGGTGGATTTTCGGCTGGAAATAGAGCAGTGGGGGATTCAGAGGGAGTGTTTCTGCCTGGTGCCTGTGCTGCTGCTTTGAGAAGTGCTTCCCTGTTCACATTCACCCAGGGTGGGAGGTGTCGCTCCCCCAGCCCCCGGGGCTCCCAGGCGAAGGAGCAGCGCTGCGCCGCTGCCACCGCCAAATGGAGCAGTGTCAAGGCGAGGCCACGGCGGCTGCTCTGCTATGTCAAAACAAAATGATGTGTGTTGGAGTCGTGCTATTGCTGCAGAGAGAAAAGGGCTGGGAATGAGCAAAGGGAGAAAAGCGAGGATGAGAGCAGAGCTGGAGCGCTGCCTCTCTGCCAAGGCTGGGGAGCAGTAGTTTCTGACCCCGTTTCTCTGGGCTTAGCTGGATTTAATGTTTCAGGCCCTCATGGACGCTGTTTGGCAGCAGAGCAGCTGCGCACCTCCGGTACTCCCCTCGCCGGTCAGGGTAGCACCAGCCAAGATGGATGTTGTAGCAGCAGAAGAGAGAGGTGAGCCCATAGGAGGGCACTTGCTGTTTTCAGGCAAGTGAGCAGCACACGGTTATTTCCCCACTGTGGAAAGGACCAGAGGGCAGCCAGCTACCCCTCTTTTGTACGAGGAGGCACAGCCACAGATGTTACTGTGGAGTGAAAGGCGGTAGGTAGCAGAGCCCACAAGCCACCATCACCTGCTGCATCCCCTTCAGCCCCAGAGCCCACGGACCCCTGTGGGAAGTGGGGAGCAGGTCACCGGGAGTGCATCCCAGGCGTTCTCCAGGCCAGACTCCCCTGTGCCAGAGAGGCTGCAGGCAGGCAACAAAAAGGGCTGGAAATTGCTGCAAATTTGATATATCATTTGGGAAAGGCATGTCCTGCCGAGGGGCTCATTTTGTTCACCTAGAGAGAGCCTGAGAGGCACTGTGGCCACCATCTGCAAATGCCTGTGTGTAGAGAGATGCACGGTGACAGAGCTCTGCCCTGGGAGGGAGGGACCCAGCAGGAGGCAGCGCTTGGTGCCCGGACTTAAACCAGACAAAGTCAGTTGAGAAAGAAACAGCAATTTTTTTCTCGATGGTGGTCATTTGCCTTGGAGGAGTGTGTCTAGGTTCCAGCAATTGAGACTGGGTGTCCTCTCCAAAGCAGTAGCTCTTGGCTTGATGCAAAGGTCTGAGGCGGTGGGCATTGCTGGTAACCCCATGCAGGCAGGCTGGTGTTGAGCATGTGTGGTGATGGGAAAAGTATGCCAGTCCATATGATATACTGGCCTCAGCTTTGCAGAGGTGAGCTGCCTTGGGCAGGTTTGGAGAGCTTTCCTGCAAGAGGCACATATATGTCTGTGGTAGGACACTGGAGAACCTCGTCTGCTCTTGTGCCTCCCTCGTCCACCCTGGCGAGGCATATCGAGCACATGTCACCCCCCTTCCCGTAACCCCCTCCCTGGCCCAATCTCTCCCACCCCTGCTACTATTTTAAAACAGATGTACATTAAAGCTCCTTAATCTCTGGAAATACTAATTCTCTCCTGCTCTCCCTCCATGTGAGTTCATACGAATGTGGTACTTAAGTCGCTTCTTGTCTTTGATTAGAATCTCATCTTTCTTTTTCAGGTCCCATAAATTAGCCTTTTAGCTGGCAGTGCTCTCAGATCCAACAGATAACAGCCTTTTCTCAGCATCTGGCTGTTTCCAACAGCATCACTAACATCATCTTTTGGGTATGACCGGCTAGGTGCTCACAGCCATCATTTAGCACACACGCTTTAAAAAGGGCCTTTCACTCAGGAGAAAGTATTCCTTATGTTTAAATACAGTTTCCCCTAACTTTCTTGCATACCCTTCTTCAGTATATTTTTTTTCCTTTTAAAAGGCAAAAAGTCAATTGTGCCTGAAAGCTGCCCTTTAAGGAAGCAGCTCTCCACAGCACAGGGCAATGCATGTTTCTCCCATTCTGCCCAGCAGCTTGCAGGGCTTTTCTGGGGACCGCTTTCCAAGGGGGTCACTTCCCATGGCCTGCTCCACTTGTGACAATATTGCTGAGACTTGTCACAACGGAGCCTAACTGATGACAAATAGCAAGCTAGTTTCTGTGACAGGAAATCATCTCTGCTAGGAACTGAACTGAGACCACCAGCTTCAATTCCCACAGACAGCCACACAGCCAGAGCTGATTTCTGTTAATGACTCGAGAAACCCCAGTATGGAAAAAGAAACATCGAGTTGCATTTTTCCAAAGCCGGCTTAGAGCCCTGCGTGACAACATACAGTCTGATAGCAATGAAATGGTGTGCGGGGAACAGAAGAATGAGGGCCTATCATGGGCCTGAGGAGGAAGGAGAATGGGCGAGGAGGAAGATATCATTAAAGCAGCACTTGGAGTCATATTAGTGTGGGGAATTGGGAAAATTGCTAGAAGAGTAAATAGATTTTGGGCTGGGCTTTTTGAATAAATGTTCTCTCTTTTCAAGTTTTCCCAGCGCTCCTTCCTTTCAGGCTGGAAGAACTAGTGTTCTTTTCAAAGTGTTGATTAACTGATACTTTGTTTTTTCTGGCTTTTCCCTCAAGGCTACCCTGGGAAATAAAAAAGCACCAAATTGCTAGCTTGTTCTCACACAAAATTTAGAGGAGCTACAATACGGAAAGGCAAAAGACTTCTAACGGCCTTTCCCCGCACGTGGGCTCCTTGGGCAGACCATGGTCCAATTTCAACCTTTGCTCATGTTCGAGCAACCTACAGTTTCCATAGGGTTGTGTGGGTGACACGGATGGCAAATTTCACTGCTTGTCTTCTGACAGAGGACTAGCAAAGCAGACGTCTCCACGTGTGAACTGTTTTGCAAGCTATTTTTCCACATGTTCGGCTCTAAATGTTTGCAAGAGGCCCTCAGGCAGTTCTCCCAGCCCTAAGATGTTGCCATCTGGGCCTGTCAGTTCTGGAAATGTTGAGAAATCATGTGAACTCACTGCTAAAGTGAGGATTTACAGAAGATGGTGTGCACCTATGTTTCTTCAACAAGCTACCAGCAGCCTCAAGTCAGCTTAATTACCTGGCTCACTAGACACAGAGCTTGTTATCAGGAGGGGAGAGTGTTGGGGTTTGTGTGTTCCTGTTGCCAGGTTCGCTTGAAAATTCAAAGAAATCCCTTAATCTTTTGAGTGTGGAGGGCAAAAGACAATTCTGCCCAAAGAATGGGTATTTGGGAAGGTATCATTAGTACCATCACAGAGGATCACTGCAGGCAGGTGTAAGGTGGGGTTGGGGCAGCATGATGTTCAGCAGAGCCCCCTGCTCTGGAAGTGAACCTTGAAACGTCGCTGGCAGGGATTGCCTGATACCATTGCCTGGGATAGCAAAAAAATGGATTTGACAATTCAGGAGGCCTTTTCAAGTCCTAAATCTCTGTGCAAATGGGCACAAATATTCATTTATAAAGTTTTTGAATAATTTCTTTGTACATGGCTTTTTAGGCACAAGTTACATTCTTTGGTTTTGGTTGTTCATAAGTAACCTCTTTTTAAACTCTTCTTGCCATTTTTGCACAAAATGCAAAGTAGCCTTGGTTTTCAACCACAACTATTTCAAGGGTGTGACTTCTACCGCTTTCTAGCAGTCCCTGATTTTCTGCATTCCTGATCATTTTGAGGTGTATTCTCAGTTGAGCACCCCAAGTTACAGTCAGCTTTGAAAAATCTAAGCAGATTGAAATGAAAGGGCATTTTCTTCTGGAAAACTGAAAAAGAGCCATAGTAACTGTATGTAGAGATAATGCTAGGAAGACTGCACAGGAAAATAACTTAGTTCTGCTCAGATTACAGCATGTGCATTTGGTTACTAGTGCTTGATCTGAGCTGAACAATAAAAAGAAATGTCACCACTAAAAGGAATTTGGATCAGAGAAATGTTAACATAAATCCCTAGATATGGACACCCATTTCCCACTCTCTCCATTTCAACCAGCTTTTGCATTAAAACATATAATGATAGTACATGACTTCCTCAAATTACCATGAATTTATCTGAAACCCAAAGAGAAACTGGGTCATTGAAGCTCTGTGTCCAGTAAGATGTATGGGAAAAGATGAAAAGTAGTGTGCGCTAAATGGATCTAGCATTAGTGGCAAGTAATGATAGGCGCTAAGATCCTATTCAAAGCTGTAAGAATAATACCCATGAACATGTTAATAGTGAATTATGGTAATTATGCAGGCACCAATGACAATATTTTAGTGCTATTCAAATTATCTGGTTTCTTTGCTTTCACTCGCTCTCTTTTCTTCTTAAAAGCTAGTCATTTGGTGGCCATGAAATGTGATGTAGTGGGAAGATGCTGTTCTCTCAAGTGTGCAAGAGTCTTCATTGACTTTGGCCAAAGGAAGAAGAGGAAGAGTTCTTCCTCCTTCAATGAGGAAGAGCCTTGCAGTAGTTTAACTATTGCTTTCTTCTGGCCGGTCTCGCAATCCAGTGACCAGTGGCAATAATGCCCCCAAAAGGCCTCTTTAAACAAACAGCGCTTCCCATTTTGTTGTTCTAGTGAACTTCCCAAGAATGGAGGATGACTTTCTGACCTCTGAGCAAGACTTTGAAGACAACGATGATCCAGGTTGGTACCCAAATGCCACATGGGCAATTTATCTGGAGGAGCTTGTGTTTCAGTATCAGATGCCACAATTACTCACAAACCTCAGCTTTAGTGGGTGTTAGGAGCTAGAACACGCTTAAGAATGTACACTGAAGTGGTGGCTTAGTGTCTGGACGAAGACATTAGTTTTCTATTCTTGTTTTCCTTTTTCAACAGCCAGCAATCTTGCAAAGTCAATATATTGTATTTGTGTTAGGACAAGTGGAACTGATCTTTCAAGCATTAATTGCTGCTTGCATGGCATTTTGACTTGTAAATGGAGAAAATTAAGTCTGGGAGCTGTGACAGATTGTTTCCACAGTTTTGAACCCAATGGCACTTGAAGGGCCAGAGTTTCAGTGGGTGTAAAATGCTAGCATGCTATTTACATAGCCTGAGATGTAAAAGTGAATTAGGGTGCCTAACTTTCTTGGTAGTTTGGTGCTTTGCATTACTTCTAGACCTGGATTAGCAAATCCCACTGAGGTATACCCATGGTGGTGCTTATACTCTTGTAAGGCCATCACAACTCCAAGTAAGAAATGAATAAAGGGGGGGGGGAAGTGATCCCTGGATAATAAGTGCCCATTCTACTGCAGATTACTTTGGATCGGATAGGAACGACACACTGTTCTCTACTAACTCTCCAGGAACCCCGAAGCTAGACAAAGAAAAAAGCTGGCTCTACACCCTGGATCCCATCCTGGTGACCATCATAGCGATGAGCTCCCTTGGCGTCCTCCTCGGGGCCATCTGCGCTGGTCTGCTCCTCTACTGCACGTGCTCGTACGCTGGGCTGTCCTCACGGAGCTCCACCACGCTGGAGAACTACAACTTCGAGCTGTATGACGGCATCAAGCACAAGGTCAAGATGAACCACCAGAAGTGCTGCTCGGAGGCCTGATGGGTGCCCTGGGGATCACCCTCAGTGTTGCGCCCGGTGAGGTGGGCTGGCGGGGGGGTACTTTTTTTGCTGTTTTCTATGGGAACTGAATGCCATAACGAGGGGTGTGGGAGGAGCGAGGGGAGGCGCTGCTCCTGCCGCCAGGTCCCGCCGGTGAGTCACGCTCCGCCAGGACCGAGCGGGCTTTCCCGCAAACTGGACTGTGCTGGGCGAGGAGGCACCGAGACCCTTGTTTGTTGGCTCATCTTCATTTTCTGCTGATGCGAGTGTCTGGGACGTGGTGAGGGATACTGGTTTACCTTTTGGATGTGAGAAACTAAATGTTGATTGTTATTTCCCACCTCCTTTCTCTGGTGAGCCTCTGAGAAGGTTGAGGGATTTCTTCAGCCACCCTGTCTTTGGAAATAACACACACACACACACACAGACACACACACACACACAGACACACACACACACACGGAGACCTGGTCCATTTTAGACCCCATCCAGATATCGTTTTAGCTGTAGGGATTTGTGTACTTCACACTAAGTCCAGGAAGCTACAGTTTCCAGTCCTGAAAATGGAAGCATGTTGTTACCTTCAACTTTTCTTCTCCTGGTAGGGGGGAAAGGTGGGATACTGGCTTTAGTGTCGATGGTAACAACAGCCCTTTCTGAAATCATTAAGAAATAAAATAGAAAGGAAACCCTATGTGTAGAAGCACCTCTTTGAGAGAAGCTGAAGAGCCTTAAAGTGATTTGTGAATAAGAGCCATTTATTAAATCCAGATCTTGGATTGCAACAGCTGAGGCCTTCATCAGGAAGGCCTTTCTTTGAATCTCCCACCCCTCTTGATCCTGCCCTTTTTCTTTTTCTTTTTGCTATAATGAGAAAATTGCAGCAAACAAAAGATAGAGCCTGTCAAGCTGCCGGCGCTCAGGCGACAGCTTTGGAAAGGGGGCTTTGCTCGGGCTTTGACTTGAGGCACAGTGCCGAGGCCTCTCCGAAGTGCCAGGGAGGGAAAATGAACAGGGAAGGAGGCTGGAGCCATGCCCACGGCTCCGGGAGCCCGGCTGTGGCACCCGCCGGCCCCCCTCGCCTTCATGGTGCTCCCCTTCTCTTTGGAGCTGGGGGGCACGAGCTGGTGCCGTCAGCACCGCTGGACCAAACGGCTGCCGCCGTATCCCCTTCGGAGCAAAGCTGCGCTGCTCCTGATCAGTAGCAAAACCCAGAAGTTTTATTTATGAGCTGTGTTTTGTTTTACTTTGAACAAGTGCCTTAGAAGAAGTATTTTTCCTCCATCTGATGATCAGTGCTGTATCAGACAACAAGTGAGGCCTTCGTCCTTCCCCAGCAAAACACTTTTCTTCACCACTCTCTACCGGGTACAGCCCGGCTGAAGAAGTCTGGTCCTTCTACTTTCAAGTGGTCTGGCTACATTGTCTGGCAGCTGATACCTCTCCACTTACCACTGTGCCGTGGGAGAGGAGTGTTATGAAAACAATTTAATGGAGAAAAAGAGTTCAAATGCTGGGCCCCAAACCAATGCCTTCATTTCCAATTCAGTACAGACAGATCACCCTTATCAGCTTGCACATATATAAGCGAGAAACCTTTCCAGCATGTTGAGTTTGCTTTCCAGGGGGTCTTTGGAAATACCTGACATGTCCTGATTTTACATTTTGCCTAGCAAATAGTTTGAGTTGAGGATGGATTTTTTTTCCTCGCTAACCGCAGAGCGCCAAAGGTGTGATGTGCTGTGAAGCTCAGTTTGCACAGCCCCTGCAAACACATCCTGCAGGAGGGCAGGTGTTTGGGGAGACGAGCAACATCTGGAGAGGAGATGAGCACGGACAGTGCCACAGCTGCTCCTCCGTGCCGTGGGAATAGGAACATTTGTCTAGTGTTTCATGAAGAGCTCCATCAGACAGCAAGTTTTTAGGAAAAAAATCCATCTTCTCCACTGTAAGAAAGATGCTTGTGTTACTGGGGAAGTAGCTATCAGCAGCTGTGTCATCAAAACATCCACGGTTCATACACGCACACGCAGAGACGCGCACACGCAAAGACCTTCATTTTTTTAATTCACGCTGTGCACCCAACAGAAACAGCAGTAAATGTATCTCAGATTCCCCTTTCGAATCACCTTATTTCTTTTGGCGTTCTTCGTGGACAAATTCCACGGGGGTGTTATTTTACTGTACAAAAGAAACAGGCAGTAAGAGGAAATGTACCAGACCATTTCAAAGCTGGATTGCTGCTGCTTGATGATTTTATCCCCTTCAAATCACAGGAGAGGGGAAGGATGAATGGAAAAGGACCATACAGTAGAAAAGTTGACTTAGGCAAACCATAGGTGAAAATATATAATTAAAAAGGTGACGTTATGGTGTCTCGTAGACGTACAGAGAGAAGAGTTCGTATATACATATATTCAGAAATAGTGTGTTTGCACACGCACGTGAATTCTCTGTATGTATTGTGTATGTGACTTCTTATTCCGTGGGACTGACTCGTGTTAATGTATCTCTTGATCTGGGGCAGGAGTGTACTGCTGATCTTGGCACTAACTTGGCATGGGCCCAGCGAAGCGTCTGCCCTGCGTGTCCCACTTGCCCCTTCCAGACGGGGCAGGGCCCACGCACATGCGCTTGCTGGGTGGGAGCAGGCCAATAATGCTGCAAAGCCGATACCTCACTTACCTCTGCTGGGTGCTTTACTGTTCTTCTACGGAAAACTGTGTTTGATTGTAACTTCAACAGGGGAAAAAAAAAAGTCGTCAGTGCATTCAATTCATTGCATCCTCCTCTGCAAATAGATTAGGTTTGCTGATCGCAATTCCCTCTGTGAAATTCAGAAAAGAAAAAAAAAAAAAAAGAAATCGGTGTTAATGCCTTTGCTGAAATGGGCTGTTGCCTCCACACCCTTCCCGTGGCGAGGACGTGTTACTAACGGGCGGGCTGCAGTGCTGGGTTATTTAATTTTGTGGGAAGGCGTGGGGGGTGAGCATGGGCAATCAAACCATTAAGAAATTATATGCAGAAATGGAACTTCTCCAAGGTTTGCAGTTCAAGGTGTTTGACCGTTCACTGGCTGAGCCAGGACTTATGGACTTAAAGAGCTTTTACTGTGATTCTTCGGTGTAAAAAAAAAACAAAAAAACAAACAAAAAAAATCAAACTGTGTTTATATGATTTGTATAAAAACCTTTTAAAATTACTATTTAATAAACATTATGGTAGAGATTATGTTTCAGTGGCTTTTTTATTGATGAAAGAGCAGCAACAAGGAAACCAAACTGAGAGGGCTATGGGTGGCCGGAAACCAAACTGAGAGGGCTATGGGTGGCCAGAAACCCCGGGGAAACTGAGGCACAGCTGGAGACGCACGGGGCCATGCCCACCATGCTCCTTTGCTGCATGCTGCCCATCCCTTTGGGTCACCTCGGGCTGCCTGTCACCCCGAGGTGACGCGGGGCTTTAATGCAGACCCTGTGCACACGTGTCCTCCTGCTCAGCCACATCTCTCCTCCCAGAGCCAGGGACGGCTGGAAGCTGCTCTACCCCAAGAGCAACACCTGAGCACAAACCCAAAAGCAGACACAGGTCCCTTCCTGCCACCCTGCACCACTGCCCGGTGCTGCCAGCGATCCTGCAGAGGAGTGTGGGTTTAGGGTAAGAAAAACATAATTTAGGACTGAAATGGCTCGGTGCTGAGCCAAAAGGTGCAGTCAAGGCTTTGCAGTGCAACCACATAGCGGGGTAATGGCCAGCTGGGGGGATGATGGCTGGGGGGAGGACACTGGCTGCACAGGGGACTGGGGGTGACTCAGAGCACAGCAGCACAGCCACCACGCAGGGAGAAACCTGCACCCTCTCTGCCTCCTTCCAGCCAGCCTCGGGGCCGCGCAGCGGGCCAGACTGTCCCCGCTCAGCCACCTCACTGGGGTGCAGGTGCTGGGTGCCAGCGTATCCCTGTCCTGGTCCCTGCGATGGCAGGCAATGACCGGGATGGCGCAGTCCTCTGTGGTTCGGCTTCAGCCTCACCCTTGGGGGTCACAAGAGGCGTGAGGCAGGGTGGACTCCTGGCAAACCCCAAAGCCAAGCCTGGCCCCACGCACTTGTCTTCTCCACCCTCTCTCCTCTCTGTCCCACCGCCCTGATGGTGGCCCTGGCCCGGGGGGGGGGGCCTCACATCTCGCACCCTGCAGCTCTCCCTGCGCCAGGAGCCAGGAGCCAGCACGGGGCTGCAAGGAGCTAGCTGAAGCAGTGGGGCTGAACCTACAGCATGGAAACGTGTTTATTTACAGGCACCCTGACAAACGAGAGCCAATCCATCAAGCCCCGGGCACCTCAAGAGCAAATGAAATTTTGCTGCCGTCTCCTTACTTCCAACGCTGTGGCCCCCTCCTAAAGCACGCATGTGTTAAAGAGGGTCTTTAAGCGATGAAGGGCAGCTGGCAGCTTAGATGAAGATGACAGTGTAGCTGCAACCTTGACAGCTCTTCCCTCACCCAGGAATAAAGAACTGATGTGCAGATTGATACCTGGGGGAGAGGCTGTCAGAGAGCAGGACGGAGACGGCAGATAAGCGACTCAATCAGTGTCAGACCTGTCCTGCCGTAACACCGCCTGTAAATCACTGCGGTTAAAGAGGTGCCTCCACTAAAGCGAGGAGCAGAAAGCAGGTGATAGAAAAACAGGTGGAGAAGCAGATGTGTGCACCGACTGGGTTAAAAGCCTGAGAGCTGGGCTGCAGCTGCCGCCTGGGCACAAAGGGGAGGCAGGCACCCACTTCAGGAAATTGAAATCTTTAGGGGGTTTTTTAGCACGAGCTGGGATTGCATTTGGGTGGGTTGCTCTGCAGCCGGCAGGATGGGGTAGGACCCAGGGGTGCCTGTGTGCATTTGCCATGCACAGACGGGTACCCGCTGCCAGCAGAGGCTGGAGTATGGGGGGGCCATGGGGGTGTTTCATGTGGCACAACGGTAATCAGCAGCTGAGTGGGCTAATGAAATCGATTTCACCATTCTCGGGCTGCTCCAAGATGGGGATCCAGCCGCTCCAGCACGTCCTCGAGAGCTGATTGCAATCGTGCACGCACCCTCGCTGTCTCTTTTGCCCCTTCTTCTCTGAAATATTCCTTTGCTTTCAGTTTAATGGGAAATCTTTTCAAATAATGACTTGCTCTCTGGACAGCTGGGGGCTTGGCAGTGAGGGGGAGCCACAGGGCTGAGCTAATGAGTGGATTCGTAATTAATTAATTGCAGGCAGGTGCAAGTGGAGCCTCCCGTCGCCTCTGTCTCCTCTATCTCTCTCTGAAGAGCTCCTCTGTCTCCTGGAGCCTGGCGCTATCACCAACCTTCCAAGGGGATTTAGCTAAACCTGGTGCTGGCTTTGCCATGGACAGTGACTTTGGCAGGCAGGATGGAGGCTGGTGCTCCCATCCCCTCTGGCGACCACGGGGAGCCTGCCTGTTGCAGCATGTTGCCTCTACATCTCCATAGCTGCCAGGCTCCCTACGCTCAGGCCATGATGACTAGCACCACAAAGCACTTTCTCTCTGCCAGCCAGGTCCCCACTGCCCCTCCCCAGGGAAGTTTGATTGCACTGTTTGCTGTAGCTGCACTGAAATAGTTCACACCTTCCCGCTTTACACCCCAGATGGGCCAAACCCGCCTGGACATGAGAGGTGTTGGTGAAGCCCCAAGTGCTGACTCCTGGTGAGCTGAGCACTGGGGACCCCGCTGCGGCTGGTGCCACTACTGCTGTGTCCACGCTCTGTCCTTTCCGCCTTACTTTGGCTGCTCCAGTGGTCGCTCAGCAGAGCCCTGTGGATGTAAATATGGAGGGTGACACTGAGTTTTGGTCTATACAGGTCCACAGCAAAATTTGCATTGAATTCAGTAGGTCCCTATTGTCACTCACGCTGATCAGGTAGGATTAGGCTTTCCTATCAATACCTGTTACATACAGTGACCCATTTAAAGCAACAAACTCACCATGACTAAAGCAGTTTAATAGGAAAATAACTAATCCTTAATGTGTTGAGAAGAAATGACTCCTCTCTAGGCTCCTGTGTCCTAACTCAGTGGCACCACTAATATCCAAAATGGAAAGCACTGAATTAAACACTCAGCAGCTCTACCCCTGCCTTGGCCTGGGTGCCAAAAATCAAGGGAAGAAATATAGCCCAGCTTCCTTGTGCTGCTGCAGTGCACGGAGGGCTGTGGGATGAGCCAGCATGGGCTGGCAGCTCAGCGCTGTTTGCTGCAAAAGACTTTGCTAACATTTCCTCAGTTAAGTGTTCACAAACCTGGAGGAAATAGCTGTCCCAGATGTTGCTGATAATTTCCTATCAGGTGCCTCCTGGCATGGTGCGGGGCTGCTTTGTCACCCTTCGGATCAGCTGCCAATCTCATGCTTAATAACGGAGTTGACTGACTTCTTTACAAGTGCCATCAAAATTTCTAGCACTATTTTTGCCCTTCTGGACTCTTGGGTTTACACAGAGAGTAACTCTACCCTGGCTTCAAGCCCAGCTTTCTTTGCAGCTCTCGAAGCACACTCCCAAGCGGAGTCGCCTTCAGCAGGTGCACAGGGCAGCTCTTCCCTCGCCTCACCACCTCGCCGATGGGCTGCGTTGGATGACACAGAGGCAGCCCTGGGCCATGCTGCTCCTTGGGAAGTGCTTCCCCAAGGTGTCCTGCTCCACCACACGAGCAAAGGGGTGAATTCTTCCAGCAGCCTTCAGAGACAGCCGTTGCCAAATGAATTTCAACCTCATATTTTAAGAAGACATTCAATGTGCTTACCAGAGCTGGGGAGCCCTTTACACCACAGCAATAATCCAGTGATCGGCCATGAAATCCTCAGCACAGTGTCACATCCATCCCTTTCAGCGGAGAAGTTTTATTAACTTAGGGTGTGAAAAGTTTCGGAGAGCAAAAAGTCTCTCTCCCTCAGAGAGAAATAAGGATGATTTAAGCAGTCTGGGTGTATTTGAGATGGAGAGCGAGTCCCCCAGCTGACACATCAGAGGGAAAAACTGTAAGCCGAGGCTGCGTTTATTAAAGAAGGAAGCTGGGGCTGTGTAAAGCCAACCTTTTTAAGCACTCCACGAGAGCATTTTAATAAAAAGCACAACAAGCCCACAACAAATCACGGCTTGGAAGCAAAAAAAAAAATGTCAATTCCTGTCAAGTGTTGAAGAATCGTCTGAGCTTAAGGAAAAGCGAATACCTGCTACGCTCCCCTCCCCTGCCCTCTGCTCCTGTGCACGGAGCAAAGCTACCCCAAACGTCGCCTGTGACACACCGCAAATCACACCGGGGAGCAGGGGGGGTGCCCACCAACCCAGCCGCAGGAAGGCCCACAGAAGGATTGAAGCTTAAAGAAAATGAAATTTATAGTCAGAGCATTAAAATATTAAAGGGCCTTAAAGAACAGCCATGAATCTGACTTGGGGGGGGGGGCAAGACTGTCATCAGGCAGAGACAAATGGATGCTGGACTTAACAACTCACATAAATCTGGCAGAGGAGAAGAAATAAAGCCCAATCAGACCCAAAAAGAAAAAAAAAAGGCAATGAAAAGATTTTGGGGCATAAGGAGTGAAAAGGAGAGAGAAAGCTAAAGAAGATAAGGAGTTGAAAGCAGAGAAGTGATTATAAAAATAGCAGCAGAAGTACAGATGGAAGTAGAAGAGAAGAAATTCTTAAAAATGGCCATAAGTGCCCCAGTGGCACAGGTATTTTTGACATTCTTGCCCGAGACTACTTGTTTTTCTTGTGCAGCAAGAATTCATTGGGTGGGCTTCAACAACTTAGACCCTGCGCGGACATAAGGAGGAGCAGCCCCTACCATGCAGAACACCAGCGTTAAACGACCCAGTGAGGAGGGGTGGGCACAGGGAGCCCCATACAGCCCCAGCATTCTCGGGCGTGCCGGAGCGAAACCCCTCCATTTCCAGAGGCAGACCAGCACTCGCCAGGCAAATCCACACATGCTACTCCCCAGGAGCAGCACAACCTGTTCCTGAACTGGGGATCAGCTCCCCCGAGCTGTGGCTCTGGGCTGACCCCAGAGCTTCTCCGAGAGCCGTGGCTAGTTGCACAACATCGCCAGGCTGCAGATGCTCTGTGGTGCAAGAAGTCGGTGGGATGGACCCGCCCAGCCCCACACCTTTCGCCCCATGTCACCGGGGTGCCCTCCCATGGGGTCTCCCCCAGTGGCAGCCATGCCCCGCTGAGACTGGGACGGCTGGGGATCAGCCCCACAGTGCCTCGGGGGCTGCTGCCACACTGGGCTGAGGAGAGACTGCAGATCCAGCCAGGAGCCACAGCCAGAACCCACAGTAAGTTGGGAAACAGGGTGCAGCGAGGACTGGATTTACAAAATGCTGTCTGTAAGCCAGCCCTCCCTCCAAAACGCTAAACAAAAAACAACATTCAGATACATTTCAGAGGAAAACACGAAGCATCTGGTTCCCTTCGCTGGTGTACATAGCAAGAGAAAAGTTGGCAGTACATTTGATTACCATAAAAGAGAGAGCTATGCAGAAAAAAGCCACATTAGAGTAATGTTGCCCAAAACAAAGTTAAATGTCTGCCTTGTTTTGAACGTGCTCATGGTGAAAATGTGAGCAAAGGTCAGCCCAAATTAATGAGCACTGCAAATGAATTGGCTGGGACTGGCACCCTGCCACCATGTCTCGCCCAGCAATTCTTATTTATCTATTTATTTATTTTGCTGGATGAGGAGACATCCCACAAACACGTAGAAAACCAGGCCTGGCACTTCCTATGGGTGATGCGTGCCATTTCAGCCAGGGTGACTGGGAGCCACAGGCTTGCACACCCATCTCTACCACATCCCTCTCCTGCACCCGTGCGGGGGGGTGATGGGAGCCCAGCTCTCTGCCGGGGGACCTTCCCCAGGTACTGGGGGCCCTGCACAAACACCTCCTGCCCCGTGCCGAGGCCAAGCCAAGCACCACGCTGGGGCCACCCATCCCTCATGGCCCAGACAGTGATGAGAACGGGGACAGGCAGGGTATCCATGCTGCCTCCCCGTCACCACTGCCCGTTGCTGTCACTGCAAGAAAATCCCAGTGCCTGGAAGGTGCCGCTTCCCTGCCAACACACGGCAGGACAGCTGTGTCAAGGAGGGTGACGGATGTGTCTGCTCAGTTTTATGGAGCAAAGGGGGTTTTCCATGGCTCTTTCTGACACGCAGGTAGTGATTACCTGCTGAAGCAGCTAAAAACTTGGGTTTGTTTTGGTTAAGGGGGAGGAGGAGGAAGAAAAGCCCAGCCCCAGCTCTGGCTTTCCTCGTGGAAAGGAAAAGCCATCCCGGCAACTCTCGCTTTTCTGAACTTCAAATACACAAACACTTCAGTGCCATCCAAGCAATTCCTTCCAGCTTCAGCAGCAACACATGCTGAAGGGCTGGGGGAAACACAGAGGGAAACATGCTGAAGCAGCCAAAGGCAAAGGCGGCAGCACTGTTAACCCTTCCCGCAGGCATCCCCGTGGGGCTGTGTGCCTCAGGGGTTCGGGGAGGGGAGAGGGATGCAGAGCACATTAGCCCATCTCCCTGGGATGGGTGCCTCAGCCTCAGTCCCGCCAGCTCTGTGGAGGCCAGATGCAGACACAGGTACCTGTGAGGAGCATCCTCATCTGGGTCTGGCAGCATTACGGAGCGAGTCACAGAGTCCCATTTGGATGCTGTTTCAAAAATAGTCTTGGGGTTTTTTTCTCAAAGGAAGAAGTTAGACTTTGAGAGTAGAAACAGTGTTAGCCTCAATTTAAGCGGGAGAGCTGGGTAAGAACAGGCCCCTTTAAGCACACTTTCTAAGGCAGGTTCACATCTCAGCCACAGCCCAGCCGTGCTACCGGCGTTGCCCCAGCCAGGGCCGCAGGCAGGCATGGGGCTCTGGGTGCACACCAGATTAATTAGCCCTGCTGACCGCCATCAAACAGCCTGGTCCGTGCTGCCGATGCAATCTCCAAAGCTCATTAAAACAGACCTGTGCCACACTTGGGAACGAGCCAGTGTAATGCTTTGGGTGTCATGATAAAACCATTAAAATAGCGATCTGCAGTCCCTGGCAGGCCTTGCCACACAGTGATGCCAGACCGTGGCACACGAGGAGGGAGCTGTAACGTGACCTGCAGCTGAGCTGCTCTAAACCAGGATCTATTTCAAGGGCTAAGCAGGACAGTGGGGCTGTGTCGAATGGTGGAGGGTTCAGCAGGTGATTTGGGAGGATAGAAAGGGCTGCTGTATCTTATATTTCTGGATATTCACGGTGTCACAAACAGGACATTGCTCAATGACTTAAAAAATGAACACCTCTGCCTGAAGTTATCAGCCTCAGGATAATGACAAGGTTGTGAATGCAGCGATATTGCTGGAATTGAAGAGATTCAGCATCCTGACTCAGGAATAAGTGATGATGATTCCCCCAGATACTGGAGATGAAGGGGAGATAATGCTGATGAAGCCCAGGGATGGAGCGATGGCGCAGCCACAGTGACTCATCGCAGCTGCCCAGGCAATTTGGCAGGCTAGGAAAATATTTGCACAAGTTTTAACAAGCCCCATCCGCATTCCTCCTGATGCCTGGGGGATGCCCTGATGAATTTGGATGGCAGTGGTGGGGTGCTGGGCTCCTCCAGCTGGGTGAGCAGGGTGCAGAGGTCTCCCTCTGGGCATACGGGGATTTTCACATCCTAAAAACCTCTGGTCAGGCAACCCAAACTGCACCGTAATGCTGTCCCTGACAAAACCAAACACTTCTTTTTCAAACGAGGAGGCTAACTATAAAACACCGTCTCTTGATGCCCCCATCTAGCCTAGGCAGGATACACTTTGGCTCAGTCTGCAAACGCAGACAGCGCTGCCAGCCCTGTGCCTGCACCAGGCTTGGCATCCTGCGCCTCCTCCTGAGGACAGGTAACTACGGGATTTGATCCACTGCAGGACAAGAGCTGGGAGACCCGCTCCTCCTGGCTGCCCCCCTGCCCCGCAGTCCCCATGTGGAGGCGCAGCCTGGGACACCCACCTGCATCCATGTGAGGAAGTCACCACCTGCTCCTGAGCATCCTCGCATGGAGAAGGAGGCTCCCAGCACTTGGTGCATCATTCGCTGTAAGCGGGTGGTGGGGCTGGAGCTGCGTCTGCTGGAGCCGCTGCCTAATGTGGGTCAGAAATGTTAACCAGCGTCTTAAAAGTAAACTTTTGTTTGCACTTCCAGAAGAAAAAAGTACACCCGGAAACCACACCTTTAAAAAAAAAGAAGGAAAGCATGGAGGTAAATACAATTCATTAACAAAATAAATTAAATAAAATCAAGGCTGGCATTGTGTTTCGGTGGCACTGAGTGACAAAGCGGGGTGAGCTCATTGGGATGCAGACGTGGGGTGCGGGAGCAGAGCAGAGCAGGCTGCCTGCCCAGAGGCATCTCGCGTGCCATGCCATGGCGTGCTGTGCTGCAGCAGGCGCTCAGAGCGCGCAGAGCGAGTGTGACAAATTGCTGCACGGGTGCCTGGGCTGCTGTTAGCTGCGCCGGACTTGCACACGCATGTCTAACCTGCAGCCTGGCCTTTCCCCTCCCCGCACCACGGCTGCAGCCCCTGCAGCCTCCGCAGCCCTACCTTTAACTCGCAGCCACAGCAGCAGATGCCTGTGCCGGCTGTAATCCTGCGTAACCTCGCTCTGCAGAGGGCCCTCGGCCCTGCTGAGCTGGGCTGCAGCCCTGCTCGCCATGAGGCCATCCCCTTCCCCTACCAGTCTGTGCCTGATTTTCCTGACTGGTTCTTGCAAGAGCCCCACGCTCCAGCCTCAGAGGGCGCTGGCAAGGCAGGATGACATCTTTATAGTGGTCCTTTGTTGCTCTGCTTTATGGTGGAGATTAATTTAGGAAAAAAAAGCATTATTTAAAAAAACCCTCACCCCTCTCTCTCCTTGTCCACCCTCCCCAAGCAGTGATGGGGGATAATGAACTGCTGGGACTGTCATCCAAAGAGCACTTAATGACAGTATTCGCTCTGTGTGTGTGTAGCATTGGCTGTTCTCAGAGCTCTCATTATGAATAGTTTTCAAGCTGTTTGACTATTATCTATTACAAAGAGGAACTCACTGTTAGCTGCCTATTTCCATCGCTGAAGCTGGCCAACGTAATCCACACAGAGCTGTGACACCACGGCCGATGACCAACGCTCCCGCTCTCTTGCCTCCGCCTTTATGGCAGTGGAGAAGGGTCAGGCTCTTCTTCCCTGTCCCTTGCCTCTTTCTCACCACCAGTCTCCTTTTTCAGGCTCATGCTCTGGTTTTGCGGGTGATGCTTCTCCAAACTGGCTGGCTGCAGCATCCGGAGTCGCATCCCCCCCACAGCGCTGGACCCACAGGTTCTCATGGCACTGCCAAGCCTGTGCCTCCCACTGTCCACTTTTGGAGGGGCTGGGAGTCCCCACTGCAGGCTTGGCAAGGGGAAGGGGACCCAGCCTGAGCGTCATCTGTGCTGCAGAGACACCGTGAAGATGCACTAAAACAATCTGTTCTCCCATCTTTTCCCGGACCCTTTGCCGTGAGACACAATATTTTGGAGGGGCAGCTGAAGTCTTGCTGGTGTTAATTTAGTTTCGGTCTGCTCACTGTTAACTTTGGGCTTGCTGTGCTTTTTGTGGCTCCTTTTCCTTAAAGAAAGCTTATTTTCTCTTAAAACAGGGTGAGAAGCAGCTTGGCACCACAGACACTTTAAAGATGTTTGAACATTTGCGAGAGGAAGCAAACACATTTTTTAAATATTATGAAAAGCACCTTGAACAACAACTTCTCAGCAAGAGGCCTCCGCAGGCTCCATCCTTTGCTGAAGGAGCCCGTCGCTCAGCCTGGGGACGTCTGAGGCTCAGCATGTCCCTCCACGCTTTTGTGCTGCATCTCCAAATCCCACTCCCAGCATGGCATCCCACAGGGCCGGGGCAGTGACTCCAGGCACCGAGTGGGAGATGAGCTCTGCAGAATCATAACATTATTAAAAATGACGAGGGGCAACCCAAGGCAGCTCCTCTCTGCAGCCATACTCACCTGCCAGCCCTCAGGATTGGCTCATACAAATAAAGAGGAAAGTAAGTTCACAACCTACTTCAGCATTGTCAAGTGAGCAGCGGTTCCTGAACCAGTCCTGGGTCTCACTGAGATTTTCAGGTATCATTTCACCGTACCCTTCTTACATGAAATTGGGATATGGTTTGTCTTTTTCTTTCCCCAAAAGAAGTTTTCCTATTGAAACCTTGATTTTCTGGTCAATATAAAACTTGAGAGGTGGTTTTATTGTTAAGGAATAGTGAGAAAAATTAGGGGTGGCTATACACAAAAAATTTACATATCTGCTAATGACCACAAAGTTAATCTGTTTTTTTATAAAAGGTCATTTTCTGGCTAAAAGCCTTTCCTTTCTAATATTTTGACTCTCCCCACACGCCTGTCAGTCCTCACCTGTCTTCTTCCTATCCCTGCTGACACAATGCCACGTTCCTTGCGTTTCCCCACTGATTTTTCTTGGTAGAGCTGCGTCCCCGTCAGCCGGCCAGCCGCAGGCATACAGATCACAGCGCCGGGCACGGGAGGACCGACAGCCGGCAGAGACCATTAGACCATCTCGCCTGACCTCTCCCTGATGCAGGGCCGAGTCTGGCATCCAATTACTCCTGTACCAAGCCCAGTAACTCCTGCTTGGCTAAAGTGTATGGTGCAGAAATGCATCCTGTCCGAGTCTAAATACATCAAAGGCAGGAGAATGCACCGCTCTCCTGGGTAGTTTAATCTTTATTAACACTCACTTTTTAAAAGGTCTGTTTGATTCCCAATTTGAATTTGTCTGGCTTCAGCTTCCAGGCGCAGGCTCGTGCGATGCCTTTCTCCTCTAGATTAAACAGCCCTTTAATACCTGCCTTTCTTTCCCTGCGAAGGTACCTCACACAGCACAATTAAGTCACCTCTTGATCTTCTTTTTAATAAGCTAAACAGGCTGAGCTCCTCCAGTTTCACACCGTAAGACACTTCCCCCAGCACGTCCCAAGGATCAAGTCTCTAATACCACCTGATCCCGTGCGGGGGGACGTGTGGCAAAGCAGTCCTGTGCAGCCAGTGAAATTAAGCAGCTCGCTGGGAGACGGCAGCCTTTCCCCACCACCCGCTCCCCCAGCCAGCCTGTATTTTGGAGGAGGCTGCTTAGGGGTGTCCGGTGAGGTGTCACAACTCTCTGGGCACCTCCGCACCCCATGTCCCCCCAGTCGCAGAGCGATGGGGAGGCAGTACCGCAGCTGTCCCCACCTGCGCATATGAGATGCCAGATGAGTGACAAAATTTAGGGCTGTTTCCTAGTGCAGGGGACTTGGGTGTGCCCAGAGCCACCCTGTGCTTTACAGCCACAGTGGGAGAGGAACCATGGTGCCAGGCTGAGCCATCCCCGTTGACTTTAGCTATCCCTAAAATTCACAGCTCCCTGTGGTTGTAAGTGGCATCGGTCCCATCACTCACCCCATCTCTGGGAGCGGGGGTCAGGACACACAGGTCCCAGATGGCAGTCGGCAGTGCCTCCCACCCAGGGCACTCACTGCAATTACCGACCAAAACAAGCAACTGGACAAGGCCTTTCCTCATTCAACATTTACCTGGAGGAACAACAAACCTCAGCACTGGCCAAAAAATGGAAGTCAATGCACATGCATTGACTGCACACACATTATTGGCAAGAGTCATCACTTTTGATCTGTTTTTTTAATGTGTTTCCTTCTGAACTGGAGCCTGGGTGCCCCAGCCAATGCATGCAAGGATGGGCATATTTTGGGTGATGCAGTTTTACAGCCAGCCAGCCCACAAACTGGATTTTAGCTACAGGCTTCAGCAATACCATTTCATACACCATTATAACGGTTTAGCCAGGAGAGTGCGCAGAGCCCCTTACACTCTCCACCGGGTATATTTGTCCTGCCTGTGAATCAATTACAGCAGAGATGCCACGTGCATTAGGATTGCTGCTTGGCGCGCATTTCAGCCCTGATATATGTTGCTCTGCTCTGCAACAAACGACTTAGATAAACCTCCAGGAGGTCGTGCCTGTCAGCGAGGTTTTTATTAGGTGAGCCGTGCCCATTCTCACAACAGTAAGGGCTACCTGGCAGAAAATTGTAAGCCGTTTCCCTCGGAGGGGGCAAGCCCTAAATGAGTTTCCTGGTCTCACTTTGGGAACACACTCAGATATTAAAGGGACCAGAGAGTATCATTACTGCCAGGTGATAAAAACAACCACTATTTGGGAAGACTGATGGCCTTTGTAAAAGCTCCCAACAGAAGCTTCATTCTGCACAGTGGATAATAACAGCCGTCTTGGGCTGAAATCCCAAAGAAGCTGCATTTTCCAAGGCTACAAAAGTGACTTCAGGATTCCTGGCGCCACGTTGCTCGAGCATCACTTTTTGGCAGTCACAAAGCCCAAGATCAGTTAATATTCTTCAACAATCACAGCTTAAAGATGTCATCTCTTCTCTCCCCGCTTGCAGCTCTGCTTTCTGGATTGCTTCCCTGGCTCAGCAAGGGTGAGGTGTCAGTGAGAGCAGAGGCTACTTTGGGCAGGAAAGCTCACAAGCAAAGCTCCTCCTTTTATCTTCCCCCTTGTGATGGGGAGAGGAAGGTTTAAGCCTCACTCTCTGCCACCAAAATAACTGCCAGCTTGCATCACGACGACATCATTGCATCACGACGACATCATTGCATCACACTGCAGACACGACCTTGCACAACAGCTCGTCCTGCTCTGGCTGTACTTTCCAGCACCATCTCCAGCCCATTTTCACCACATCTGGCAATCGCAGTCCCCTGTCTGCTAATCGCAGCCCCCTGACGGCACTGGAACTGGCCCTGGAACTGGCCCCAGGGCGAGGCTCAGGCTGAGACATCCTCATTTACCTGCTGCTTTGTTGGCCACGGCTGCATCGAGCAGGTACCTGCCCCAGCTGAGAAAAGGCCACCCTGCTCAGGGGTCACTGGGCTCTTTTCAGGGTTTTGCCAGTCCCTGGGCCAGGGCTCCGCACCAAGCACAGAGCTGCCACCAGCTCACCTGGGAGCCAGTCAGATCCCCACTCAGCTACTCATTAGCTTAAAAAATAGTTATTTTCTGTGTCCATTTCCTGCACCCCTCCCCATTCCCGTGTCACACACCCACTGGTGACCTCATGAGAGCCCAGAGGGAAGGGGGGGCAGCATGAGGATGTGTCGAGGCCGTGATGTGCCTTCATCCCACCCATGGGGCTGTCTGCTGTGGCAGACCCAGCAGCCTGGAGCAGGGTCTGAGCCCCGGTGCTGCCTCTAACCCGTCTCCCTGCCCCGGGGCAGAGGCTGAAATGGTGGCACATTCACCAGAGGGCAAATAAAAAAGCAACAGCGCATTTGAGCTCTGCTTTTTGCTTTAACACTGCGGCTGTTTGCAGACCCCTGCGCTCGCCAGCGCAGGGGCTTCGGGTGTGCGAGGGCAGGGATGCCAGCCAGCAGCTTGCACGGCCAGTGCTGGGGGTGAGGGCTGTCCACGGCAGCCACAGGCCGGCTCCTGCACCAGAGCTACCCATGCCAGGGACTGGCTTTGGCTCATTTTCACAGCAAGGTGCCCTGCTGCCCGTGTCGCTCGCATTCAGCCCTGACACCTATTCATCCAGCTCAAGCGCTTTTTTCTATGCGGGTTTTCTTGGCTGTTTTCTCTAGATGAAGATTTTTTGAAGACTACTGGTTCCCTTTGTAACCTTTCAAGAGTCCTCTCTGTATGAAGTTCTCTTCACATCATCTCCAACAGATGCAGGTAATAAAGTCGCAGCAGATTTACGACTTTGAGAATCTCATTATATCTATCTATCCATCAGGAAAAGAAGCTGTTTTTAAAAGAGGCAGGAGATGGATTTTGCCGTTATTTATTGTTTAAAAAGGGGAAGAAAAAGAAAACCTCTTCAATCCTTCCCAGCCCCAATTGTGTAAAAACATCCTCTGAACTCACCAAGCACAGTGCCGGCTCACACCAGTGTCAGGACAAGGTGCCATGGCTCTTTGGAGAGGCGAGAGCACCCAGCTCCACATCTGTGCACCGCAGCCGAAGCGCCTCAGCTGGCACCAACTTCAGACCCAGCCGTGGTGTTGCTGTGGATGACAATCAGTCCAGGAGGGCTGTGCTGTTAGAGACTCGTTAGAGACAAGTTAGGATGGCTCGTGAAGTACTATGGCAGCTCACTGCTGCTGCCTGCCCGTGAAGGTGAACGTCCTCAGCAAACAGCGGGCTGGGACAGGGAGCTCCCCACGTGGTGCCCATGCCCTTGAGGGTCCCCAAAGCCATGCTGCCATGCCCAAAAAGCAGAGGTTTTGGCTGTGGAGCCCAAACAGGACCTCCATCCTACCTCCATCCATCACAGCATAGACCCCACACCACAGCCCACCCACCCTGGCAGTGGTGTGCCACAAAGGACAAAGGCTGCAAGCGAAGGATTAGGCAGCAGAAAAAGAGCCAGGGGGACCGACAGCCTTGAGAAGCAGTCACGTGTCAGGAAAGAGGTGACAATCCCCCGCCCAAGGACCATCGGTGCCACCACCCTGGTGAGCCCTCGCGCCGAGCAGTCGCTCTCGGGCTCTCCATGGGAGCAGCACAGCCAGCTCCTCGCCCGTTCCCATGCTCTCCGCTGCGGCTTTCCCAGCAGCCGGGCCAGCTCTCCTCCAGGGAGCTCCCATCTGCCCGTGCCTGCAGGGATGGGGGGGGTTGCACCAGGAAGGGCTGACACTGGTGGCACTCAGAGGCAGAAGCTTCTGGGTGGTGCGAGAGAGGGTTAAACAAGCGCATTAGCAGGATCCAGCCTGGCAGATCATGGTAACAGGTCATGTGTTTGCCATGTCCTTCGACCACATCAGTCAGGGATTTGTAACTGCTGAAGTCCCCACTTGGGAAATAGTTTTTCCAGGCGTGGTTCCAGGCCTATTGTCAGCATGATTTTGCAGCTTGTTTGCAAATGGTCGGAGACCTGTCTAGCATCTCTCCCAGCCCAGCTCATTCCCAAATTGCCCAGCAGCCCCCGCTCTGCTCACCCTTGGAGCAGTAGAAGCCCTTGGGCTCATCCCGCAGGAGAAAAGCCCAGAGCTGTGCTGAGTTCCGTTGTCTGGGGCAGGTCAGAGACTGGGACTGGGAGGGAGGACTGGGCCATGACAGACACCTGGCATGAAACCGTGGCTTCTGCATGGTCAACAGGACTTTGGTCACCAGTTACAGCCACAATTTCAGTTCCAAACTGCTGGTGTCTGGGGCCTTCAGTCACTCCCTGCTCTGTTTTGCGGTTATGGAGCCTCTTTCTCTGCAAATGTAACAGATCAGTTTTGATCTTTCCTGTCAGCTTCTTTTGCAAACACCCATCTCACACAACATCTCTGCTCGTACATCAAAACACTTGGCGAAACAAAGCAGAAACGTGTTCTCCCTGTCAACTAAAACATTAATTAGGACAGAACCCTGATTCTGAACAAATGAACAAAATCCCCACCTCCCTCCAGCTCTTTAAGCAAAAATCTCCGTGCAAGGATTAACTGCCAGTGAGTGCTCACAGCCATTTCACTTGAAAGGTGACTGGTCTGTAGCAGAAATGTCAGAGTTTACTTTGCAAACTCTTTCTGGTTTTTACAAAAGAACGGGGAAAAAACCCACCCTCAGCCATTACTGTTACAAATCATCACTGTTGTATGAAGCAAAATGCCGCATCCCATCTGAAAATGTTTGTTCATGATGGTAAGTATTTTGTCTCATGCTGATCTAATTTGTGAGCCATGGTGAGGCACAGTCTGTGTTCGAAGAGTTTAATAAGTCACTGTAAGTGTAGCACTAAATTAAGGCCCTGACCGGATGGGACTCCCCCATGTCCCCAGCGCCCCTGGCCTTGGTTTGCTGGACCCTGCGCTGGGCTGGTGGTGCAGCCCTGCTTTTGCGCTGCCCGGACCCTGCAGGTCAGTGCACCTGCCTGGCATTCAGGCTGTGTGCATGTACAGCAGCTGAGGGGCTGGCCCTTCGCAGGGCCTTTTACCCCTGCAAACATCTTGTTAACAGGAGCAGCTCAGGGAAGCGGCACTTCCATGGCCTGTGCCGGCGGAGGATGGATGGGCTTTGGAGGGGAGCAGCTGGCAGGCACCCAGCTGAAAGGCAGCTGAACAGCAGAGGTGTTGGTGTGCTGCAAGAGCAAGTGGTTTGTCCGAACCCAAGTGCATCGCAGCCCAGGTGCTCCCGCACCACTGTGCCAGCAAAGGGCCCGATGCCAGGGTGTGGGGCTCCACAATGTCCCCTTGGTCACGGTGGGATGGGGCAGCAGTGACATCGATGGAGCATCTCACCGTCTCCGAGCTGGAAGAAGACAGGGAGCTCCGGCTCCACTGCAGGCTGGCGGTGACCACCACCAGCACACCAGCTCCTGCCTCCCCCCATAGCACAGCATAAAATACAGCTGATTTAGGAGTTTTGGTGCAATCTACAGACAGATTTCAGTGCAAGAATTAGCAAAAAAATCTCTTCTGCTTGAAAAAAGAAGCCAGTCAGCAGCAGAGACAAGGTCTGATTTAGAAGCGGGGTAGGGAGGGCAATCCACAGAGAAAAGAGGCAACAGTTTTGGCCAACACACCATGGTATCCATTAAATAAAACAACCCATCATTTGCATTCACTTGGCAAGTGACTAGACCTGAACTTGGCTGCACACTTGATGATCCACCATTACTTTCCAGGGAGGAGGTTGAAATATTCTTATTTCTATTCATTAGGCCAAAGTAATTCTCTTAATGCCACCAAACCAGCCATGGACAAGATCCTGCACATAATGTCATTGGCAGTGTTGCAAAATGAAATCCCTCTGCAAGCAGCCGGGGGAATCAATACTCACGGTAATTTGTCCTTCCAAGTTTTCCTCCCACGCTACCTCATTTGTGGCACCAGTCTGCGCCAGCTCCATCTACCTCAGCCTTGCGCAGGGCAAGGAGGGTCCTGGGGCTGGGTAGGTGCCCCGGGTGTGGTGCTATACCTCTGCTACCTTCCTCCATTTGGGAGCTGGCTCCTGGCCCCGTGGGCAGCACCTCTGTACAGCCCAGCACATCGCTGAGGAGCGGGCAGGCTTTGCTGCAAGACCGATTAGGAGCTCAAAGAGAGGGATCAGGTGCTCTCCCCGGCTCTGTAGAGTATGAAGGGCTGATTTTATAACACGTAGCAAAAAAGAATCATGGCTTTTTCCAGTAATTGGAAATACAGCGAATCCTTCATTAAATTATTAGCCAGAAATTCAGCTTCTGTTAGGCGAGGCTGCCACACCACGGCAAACAAGTCAGGCCATCAGCTAGCATGGGGCCCAGGGACAACCCAGCCCTCGCACATTAGCTGGAGTAAATCTTTATTGCTTCCTGAGCCCTTGCTTTGGACCACATTAAACATCAATATCGCAGCACTCAACGTCACCCAATATTATATCAAATCATTTGCGGAGGGTTAATCATTACAAAAAGAGGAGGTCTCAGCTGACAATTCACTCATTTCCTATGTGAAAGCACTATTATTACCACAGCAGCACAAAGATTCAGGCTCGGCTGCACTGTTTGCTACCTGAATGCGTCATCGTGACCAGTAGGTTTGTTACAGCAGCGGGGCAGAGGGAGAAGGTGACCCTGTCTGCCCGCAGCCAGAAAAAGGGACCTGCCCAGAGGCCGGGCAAGCTCCATCCAAATCTCCATCCCTCCCAGCCAACGTGGGAGCCGGCTCGGTGGCAGGACCGAGCCGACAAAACCAAAAGCCGCACTTACCACCTCCCCCAGGATTAGCCCTGAAATGGGGTCCCAGTCGCAGCCGCTGCCGTCCCATGGTGCAGCGAGCCAGGCACCCTGCAGACCCAGGGAGGTCTGCGTGGCGGGGGCGGGACGGGTCCCTTCAGCATTCTGGCCTGCCATAAAAAAATATATATTACCAAGTTCAAATCCTTGTGTTTCTTTTCTGCTGGCATAATAACTTTGAAATGTATTATTGCTGAGAGACTCGCCTCTCTCTGCCAACAACTCCCCAGAGAGAAGCACTAGCAGAAGAAAAGAATTTTTTACAGCTTCTTCATAAAAGAAGTCAGCAATCCACTGGACCTAATCAACTTTTCCTAGAGATGACAGGGACAGAGCCTCAGCTGCAGTAAACTGGTGTAACCTCATTGGTATGCCATTGAGGTGGGGTTTTTTATACCAGCAGACAATTTGGCCCGCTAATTCAGGAGCAATGCACAGGAGACGGCTCCAGATGTGCTCTGTACCTTTGCCGTTCTCCGCCGAGGCAAAAATTCGTGTTGCTTCCTCCTCTGCCAGCTGTGCTAGGAAAGGGTGGAGGACCGATATTGCAGCCTAGAAAGAACTAATAGAAAAAGAGAAGCATTTAAGTAAAAACACTCACTAACACTATAGATCTCCTTACCGGGTCAGCCTGCCAATGTATCAGCACAGCTGGATGGTGTGCATAAAGACAACCCACAGCTGATTTAGGATAACAGACTAAATCGGGTGGCTTTTAGGCTGCTCTTTTCACTCAGCCACAGAACACCAGTGCCAAAAATTTCAGCGAGAGCCACATTAGCGGCTGGACTTTCCATCGCCAGGAGCTGTGCCGTCTGCAGGAGAAGACTTCCATTTCAGAAAGCACCTCACGGCCTCCGAACTAATTTTCCCTGCTCCCAGAGATAAAGGCAGCCACAGATGTGGTTACAACTTTGATTATTTTTTTTTTAAATCATTTGAGAGAGCATCTTGCCAGAGAACAGTTGGAAATGATAGTCCTAAGCAGAGGCAGCTCAGCTGGCAGTCTTCAAAATAAGGCCATTGTATTAAGCGTTTAAACTGGAAAAGTTAATGGTTTGGCAACGAGGCAGTCGATGAAAAACTCATGCTGTCCAGGGGTTTTGCAAGTAGGCAAGGACCAAGGGCATGAGGTGGGGCTGAGCTGGTCCAGCACGCTGCTCAGCTCTGCAGGACGAGGGCTGACCTGGGCAGGGCGTCCCCGCCGCGGGCAGCTCTGACCCTGGCCAGCGGCAACCCCGTGTCACTTTGCCTTGCTGCACCCCGGTTCCCTTCACCCATAACCAGGGACACCAGCACCTCTCTCACCCGGCAGTATGTTCAGACATGGAGTGGGAGAGCATCCTGCTCGGCGGGTCAGGGATCTTGAACCACGCTGCAAAACCCAGGTGCCAACGCTGTTGTTTCTGGGGTGCGTCTGGGCTACACCAGCAGTGGGTGGCTGCAGGCACCCAAGGAACCAAGCAATGTGGGGCAGTGTTTTGGGGCAGACCATGGGGAACTACTTCATTGCTTCCTTCAATTCCTAGAGGAGAAATAGAAAGGCAAGTGCAATCAATTTGGCATGTATCTATTTACTATGAGCACATACAAAAGACTCACAACAGTTCTCCTCCCCCACCTTTGGCAGCCAGCCTACATGTTGGCAAGCAAAAGATGTTATCTTAAGGATACAGTGCAATATGTGTCCTTATCCTGAGTCATGCTGGAAGTCTGAATCCACCAGGAAGCCTCCTGAAGTCAAGGACCTAGTGCAGGGACGCTGCCTTCTTACGTATTGCTCGTAGCGACATTCACTGGGGCGAATCCTCCACACCACCGGCTCTGAGGGGGCTGACAGACAGCAACGCTTCACCTGCCTGTTCCAAAGGGTGGGAGATACGAGACCCCATTCCCGGCCCCTGGACCAAAATGACAAGAGTACCGCCCCACCGAAGCTCTGCCCCAGCTGACTAGGCTTTAATTGGCATTTCCAGCTAAACCTCACCCTCCTATGCAGGGCCCATGGGGGCAAGCGAGGTTGCTGCGACAGCTGCCTCCAGGCGCCGGGCTGGGGGGAGATGGCGTGAGCCGGGGTATGTGACAGAGGAGTGAAGGCAGCAGAGCTAAACTGATTTACATCAGCTGAGGCACTACCACATGGTTGGGCAATAGAGCATAGCGATTCAAGGAAGGAATAACAAATTCAAAGCCCAGCATTAACACAATGCTCAGCTGAGCAACTCAAGGACTCAGAGGAAAAGAAATTCAAACCGTGCAGCAGCCTTAAATCAGGAGGATTTGGCAGCCAAGAGGTTTAGGTTCGTGCCCCCATCAGGCAAATTTGGACTTGGCCAACAGAAACCTGAACATTTCTTGGGGGCAAAAGACGACTCCTTCTCCCAAACTGTGAAGTTTTCTGTAAAAGCAGGTATTGGTTCCCACTATTTCAGTGACGGTCACTTTTCAGAGTAGCCAAAGCTCCGCAGGAACAAAGCCATACGGCCTCTGCAGATGATGCCATATACCTCAGTAGTCCTTGGCAAACAACAGAGCCCAGACCACAAAACATGCTTTCATCAAATTGTGTAGCAGCAAGCCTTCAGCCACCCCTGGACAGAAAACTAGCGCAGGGAGAATGCTGCACCACTGAAATCCATTTGAGGGAAAAGGGGGGGCTCAAGGGGCACCCTGCTGTCTGCAATGGCACAGCGGTCCCAGCTGTACATCAGGACCATGTTTTGGGGTGAGGTGGACACAAAGTGTATCATGTCATGGTCATCTACAAACTACCAGATGGATTTAGCAGGTTTGTGGCAGCCATTAGCTATTGCAAGGAGATATATAGATCTTAAGGCCAAAGGATTAGATAAAATCACTTAATATGAACTCCTGCAAGACACAGGCCACAGAATCACAAGTCCATCATTTCTGTTTGACCCCAGGCATGACTTTCAGAAAGATCTTCAATCTGGATTTAAAGATATTGAAGGATGGAAATCCTACCAAGCCCGAGTACATTAGTAGATAACCTTAAGCATTAACAAGGGACATGCCCCTTTTTTTGCCTGTCTTCATCTTTCAGGCATTGTATGTTGTTATGCCTTTGTCCTCCAAATTAAACAGCCCTCTGCTCCCGGAAGTCTCATTCTTAAATAAGTACTTAGAGATGATGATCCAGTCACCTCTTAACCTTTCTTTTGTTATGCTAAATTAAACTTCCTTCATGGCTCCCTCCAGGGAAAGTTTTCCAGCCTCTGAACCTTCTTCTTTCCCTGGGCAGCCCCTCGGCCACACTGCCCCACCAGAGGAGCCAGCTGATTGAGCAGGAAGTCAAGGCTGATTAAGCAAATCACTCTGGAAGGCAAGGAAACACGTTCCTGGTCACACCACCGGTTTCCAGAGGCCTCCACAAAAACCTCCTTGTCCCAGCCTGGACATACTGACACCCAACCGTCAGTCCCTCCACGAGCGTCCTGCCGCTTCCCTGCCCTCTGCCCCTGCTGCTGCCACCACCACAGCCCCATCGCCCCAGCTTTCCAAGCACCGAGGGCACCAGGCGGTGCTGTGCGCAACCGAGTCTGCAAAGCAAGCAATTAACAGCGATAATTAACCTCTTCGATTACTTTTATACGGCCCCATCAAAACTCTGGGGTGCTTTTGTTTACTTGCTGTGTGACAACTGCTTGATGGATTCCAATGAAGTAAATTAATAAATAGGCAGTACCCACGGCAAGAAATAATTGGAAGGACTTAATGTCACTGATTAAATTATCCATTCAAAACCCAAGAGTTCTAGCAAAGCTTTTTTTTTTCTCCTACATCCACACACCAGGAGTTCAGTGCCTGCCAGGCCACCTCTCTGTGAGCCTTCACATCGCTCCTCAAAACCCTTCTCTGCCGCAGCGCTTCAAAGACACGTGGCAGTGGCTGGCCGTGAGGACGACATTTTTCACGCTAACCTTTGCCACCGCATCATTTACCTCTGCTGTCCCAACACCCGTTTTTCCGCCCACTCCTTGGTGGCTGCCACCCAAGCCCCACGCTTCCATTTTTAGCTCCTCAGAGCAGGGATTATCTGGGTTTAGCTGGAAAATTCAGGTCGCAGCCTGACCCTCGAAGGCGCCCGCCCGCCCGGCCTGGGTCCAGACGCAGGGTCAGCCTGGCCACCGCCATCCCCAGCCTCCCACAGGCTCCGCTGCCAGCAGGCGATGCCGGGGCGAGCGCCAGCCTGGCAGCACCGGCACGTCGGCCGGGGTAGCACCCGCGCCTGCTCCATCCTCCCGTCCAGGGCTGCCCAGCGGGCGAGGCGCAGGTGTTGCCCGCAGCCCCCTCTCCCCCATGGCTCTGCTCTGCTCCGGGGGCCCTAGCGCGGCTGGGCCACCGGGGAGATGCCGCGGAGGGAGGGCCGGGCCGGGCCGGGCCGGGCGATCCGCGGTGGCAGCGGGCGGGCGGGCGGGCGGGCGGGCGGAGCGCGGAGGCCGCGGGCCGGTGCGTGAGGCCCGAGCTCCACCTAGCGGGGCCGGGCCGGGCCGGGCCCTGCGCCCGCCGCACGGAGTGGGGGGGCGGGCGGCCGTCAGCCCTTCGCAAAGTCCCCCTGGAAATGCCGGGGCTGAGGCTGAGCGGGTGGCAATAGGACATCGCTGCTGCCAGGATCTCTGTCAGCCCTCGTCCCGATCTCCCCGAGAGGGCTGTAAGTCAGGAGCCACCCACCACTCGGCTGCCCACAGGGCCTGCGTCTGTGGAGACGAGACCAGAACCGGGCAGAGAGTTTGGGGGTTTAATCTCTAAGACGACCCCGTAAATATAGGCGTGAGAGAGAGCCCATGCTGTCAAGAAGGGAGCTGGGGGAAAGTCGGCCGGGGAGGTTGGTTTGAGCTGGCAATGGACCTTCCCCGCACAGCCGGCCAGAGGAGGAACGGCCTCCAAAAGACCATCCACAAACATCACGCTGCCCTCTGGGCACACAGGCATGATGCGCCATGTGCAGGGCAGAGCTGACATCAGGGCTGGTGCTATAAAGTAAAGTACATACAAGGAAACCAGCCCGGGTGCCTCCTGTGCCTCAGGCAGAGCGAGCAAGTCCCAGGGTCGGAGTTTGGCCAAGGAACCCAGCAGGGTGAGGAACGCGTGCATCTTCCTTCCTTCCTAAACCCCAGTGCTCCTCTAGTGACATAAAGCCAGCATTAATGCCAGCTGCGACCTTTGTAAATCACTCTTTCCCTCTCTTCTCTCCGGCTATCTTTCTTTCAAAGATTCCTCTCTAAAACACAGATGGAAATGTTCACGGGTTGCTTTCTCGAGTTCATAGGTTACTTATAATCTGCTGGCTGTGCAAGTATAGCTCCCTAAACTTCCTTACATTTTATTTTCTCTGTAAACTTGGAGAAGGGACGCAGACAGATTCAAGGCCCAGGTGGCATTTTCAGACACTGTTCCAACCCAAAGATCACAAGGTTTGAGCTTTGCACCCCATTCCCCATGGAAAATTAACATGTCCCTCCCACCAGAGAGGGAAGGTTAGATATAGTTACTTCTGGCATTATGCCTTGCCCAAAGGCCGCAGTATTTGGTGTTCCTATGGGATCCTGAGTGCACACTTTACATGGAGTGAGAGGAGGAGCTGCTGCTCAAACCTAGTGCCCAGGTCATGCTCGGAGCCCACGTTGCAGATGGCCAGTGGGGGAGGTGGGTCAGCTGTCCTAGTTGGAGAGCTTCCCCACCATCTACCAAAGCTTCAAGAAAACAAGGTTCCAACCCAGAACATCACAAGATTTGCCTTAAAAAGTTAAAGAAAGCAACAAAAATTGGGTTTACTTACCCTCTTTGTTTGAGTCTATGGGGAAAGAGTTCCAGTTTTTCTCTGCAGTGCTGAGATCAGCCACTTTTCTCCTTTCTAAGAGAGAGCGGTTTCTCGCTGAGACTTTAGGGAAAGTCCAGCTGCTGGAAGGACTGGCAGCAGAGGGGCCCTGCTTCCTGCAGGATGGAGAAGAGATGCAACCAGCCTCTGTGTTTCTCCAGTTTTGTGTTGACATTTTTATTCTGCATTGCTCCTTATCAGCTCAGGGCCAGCCTGGCCCACAGGCAGCTGATGACATTTCCAGTCATCGGCATTTTTCCAGTTGAGCTGAGATTAAGCCAGAGCCTTCTCATAAGGACTTGTACATTAGATGACTGAAAAAGCGCTAACAGCCTCATCAGTAACACAGGCTTTCCCATGGTCTTGCAGTGCTCCTGCTGTCGCGTGCGGTGTGTTTCAGAGCCGGTGCCACATGCCGTGCCTGCACCTGGAAAGGGCCCGGGGGGGCTGACGGCCAAGCTAGCAGGGTGCTGCACCTGCACACAGACCTTAGGCGCTGCGAAGACCTTGGCTGGCTGATTCCAACTTGTGAATCACCTCCTCTGTGCACCTTTGTGCCAGGAAAGACAGCAGCAAGTGTAAATCTGGGTCTGCAAGAGCTTTGCCAATGGTGCTCCCACCTGCGCCCTGGCCTGCCACAGCAGCATTGGCTCTGACCTTGTTTTATGGAGGCTGCCTCATGGATTCCCTCCACCTACACATCTCTCCTGGCCTGAGGCTCAACCCCATGCCAGCTAAGTCACTGCAGTGTCTTGCCTTGCTTTTAAGGGAGCCTGACCCCAGTTACCCTTGTCTGTGTGGTCTGGGGCATGGATGTAAATGTACATTGGCCCTCCCTGTGAATAGCACCTGATTCCCAAATTGCCTTTGATGCTCCAAGGCAGGAGTCCCGTGCAGAGGATGCCAAATGGTCTCAGTCGGTTTTTCTGCACCTGAAAACATCACCACTTTAAAGTCTTTTAGCTCTGACTTTCCACGGATGTATCAGGAACTTGACACAAGTACATGCAGCCCGCAACCCTGTGAGACACCAGGGCTTGGGCATCCAAAAGGGTATGGAGAAATGCATTTCTCCACATACTGGCGCTCAATTTTAACCAGTCTGGGCTTTGCAGTATGGAGGAAAGAGCAAGACAGTTAAGAAATAACAGTCTGACTTACAGATGTGCGCACACACACACTCCCACACGCTTGGCCCAGTTCATGCCGAGGAGCCCCATGTGAATGCCCCCACATCAGCATGCAGGCAGGGTAGGCTGTGGCTTGCCCAGATGCGTGCCCACAGATTCACGGCTAACAAAATAGGTGCAGGCATTTAGGAAGGCAATAAAAATGGCTTGTCTGTCTTGGCAGGAGTCTGTAATAACAAATAATAGTAATAATAATAATAATAGCAACAATTACAATAATAGTAAGAAACAGTAGTAAAGGACCTTGCGTGCTGCCGGCTGGACTGTAGTGCCTGTGCAGAGCAGCCCATCAGCTCTCCCACTCCAATGGCAGAGGTGCCGCAACATCAAACAGTTCCTTATCTGGAGAGAGCCAACAAGCGCGGGCTGCTCCCCCTGGTCTCCTCACCCCCAATAAAATCTTCTGCCAGCAGCGAACAAATCACTCACATCATAGGCATTCACCAGAAATCAAAGCCCTGGCAAGTTATTATTGCCCTGACACTCTTCCCAAGAGGAGGCTAATGCTGAGCTCTTTATCCCTTCTGTGTTCCTGCTTTCCCCGACATGCTTTGATTTTTTTTTGCATTTGCAGGTAATTCTGCTCCGTTTGATCACAGCTCGCTCGCCTGTCTAATGATTTCACATTGTCCGTCTGTCCTGCGGGGCAGCTGCCTCCACAGCAGCTTGCTCTGCCTGTCCCACCTGCGCACCAAGCCTGGCGTTTTCTCAGCAATTCAGCTTCGGAAATGTGTTTCCCTCTCATCCAGCACAAGAGCCAGGCCATGAGGCTGTGAACGCCAGCCTTGCACAGCGCTGCCCACAGCTGGACCACGGGGGAGATGGCAGCCTCAGCCATTTCTGAGAGGTGAGGAAGCCGGGGCAGGAGAAGGAGGGCAGCTGGCATCCCCCGACCAAGCACAGGGCTGCTCTGCTTGGGAAACATCGCCAGCCTCAGCTGCAGGAGGAACCGCAGGCAGCCCTTTTAGCCATACCCCTACAGGATGGAGGGCAAGGGGGCTCAGGGGTCAAGCAGCTGCTCCAGCAACCAAATGTTTGAATTAAAATTAGGATGTGCCATGTGTTGCACTCCACGTGGTCATAGCACTGAAGAGGCAATGTTTGTCCCCAATCCTGCCAGCCCCCACGCTGAGCCCTGGAGACAGCCGCGTCCCTGGGGCTTCCGGCTCCCGGCGGGGCAGCGGAGAGCCCGAGGGACGGGACAGTGCCATGAGCCTCTGACTTTCCAGCCACCCACAAAGCAACCTGGCAGATGAGGTGCCTAAAACCTCATTTTGGATTCAAACAGCAACGCTTCCGTTTCCCCAGGAAGTCCCTCTGTGCCCTCACCCCAGCAGCCCCACAGGCGAGAGCTGCGCCCAGCTGCTGCCCTGGCCGGCGATGCAACCCCCTCCCCACACCGCTGCCGAAGCTTCGCTCTCCCCACTCTTCCAGGAAGCAGCTGTTGCCGCTGCCCATCTCTGAGGGGCACGTGGGGCCAGGGAGCGACCTCCACCCCTACTCCCTGGCATGAGGTCCCACTGGGCGGGCTGCAAGGGTATTGGAGGTGCCTGAGCCCCTGCCAGCCTGGGACCATCGCGGGAGAGCTCTGCCCACTGCCCTGAGCCCCAGGACGTGACAGAAAGCCATGTGTGCTGCCGGCAAGTGCAGCAAAGGCGTCCCTGTGTGCTGCTGGGATGAGGGTTTGGAGCTGTTATGTTTTCTGTATATAGTGAGATCAAAGTATGAGCTTTCAAAATTACTTCAGATTAGCTGGAGGGAAACAACAGAGAGGAAGAGCAGCGCAGCCCTGCTCGATTTAACTGCTTGCACACCATGCACACGCTGCCCTTCTGCAAAGCTGAGGCAATATAGAGGGCCTGGTGGGCTCCAGAAAACTGCACCCTTGACCAAGAGCATATGGGTCCTCTTCGTTAAGTGGCCAAGGCTGTGCTGGGCTCAGCAAGGGCCAGGCACGTCTCCTGGACCTAAATCTCACCTTCTGGCTGTGTTGCAGCTGGGCTAGGGTACCCTGGTGCAAGGTCCAAGGTGAGTCTCAGGTCCTCAGCAAGGGAACTGCAGAGAGCCATTCCCAAAGCTACTGGAGGACAGGGGAAGAACAGGAGCTGCTTTTTTGGCAGGGATCACCAACAACACATGCACAACGCTGGACGCGCAGAGGAGCCATCTCCACCGTGCTGTGCACAGCCACACCAACCTGCGGAGCAAATTGCAGCTGTTTACATCCTTAAGATATGCAGATGCATGAGGCACAGGCCTCAGATACCAAAATACCTGATTGTACTTGCAAATGAAGCAGCTCAGTATTTAAGCGCTTGTAACTTGCAGGTGCCATTAATTTTCCCCACAGTTTGGTGTCTGGTTTTAACTGCAGGCGAAAGAGTTGTCAACAGGAGAGCACACCTGTGGGTTTGAGGCTGCCTTAAAAGCAGCGACAAAACAGCTACGAAACCCAGGACCAAACTAAGGCAAGCTGGTGAACCCTGCGGAAGAGCCACACCAGCAGGACAGAGCAGCTGGTGCCGCTCGTGGAGCCAGGCAGGCACAGTTGCTCTGTCCCTAAAAGGACCATGAGATCCACATACCTGACAGCCCACTAATGCTGAAGCTGCCACTGGCCAGTGTGTCTTCTCTCCTGAAGTAGAGCCCAGGTGATGAATACCCAACAGGAGTTTTTTCATCACAAAAGAGGGAAAAAAAACAATCAGCAAGCAGTACTCTCATCTAGTAAAGCTTCTTTCCCATCAGACTGTCAAGGGAAACTGCCAAAAATGTTCAGAGTCAAAGATGAGACAAGGAGAAGCTTAGAAAGGTTCATTACATCTGAAAATGAGATACATGTTCAGAGTGGCGGTTAGGCAGGGAGTAATGTCAACACGTGTCTGCAGGTCTCCAGTGAATAAATGCATCTTACCCAGTGTCGCCAGCAAAGGATTGGTTAAAGAAGGGGAAACTTTGCCATAAAACATGTAATTCTTAGTGGCGTATGGTGAAAGGGAAGAGCTGGGAGCCTTTTATTTCCTGAGAGAGGCTGGAGGAAGCCATGGACTGCTGTTTTCCAGCTTGTCACCTAGAGCTGATGGAAACTGAAAACAAGGAGAAGCGCCCTGCACATGGGATTTCTGCAGCAGACAGATGACTGACTGGGTCAGGACAGCCCCTAGGAGAGGTGGGGTGGCTTGCAGTCATGACCCTTGTGCGGGTGAGGTGAAACAGTTTTGAAGAAAAAACGGACTTACTAAGGTCTAGGATTCAAGTGCAAGATTCTCATTAAGTATAAGCAGTTCCTCGTGTTGGTATAGTGTTTTCTTCTTATGAACTGGTCTAGATTTCCACCTGTGTTGCCTCCTCCCTCGCATGGCATGGGAACTCCTCACAGTCACATGCTTTCTCTTCAAGATGTCCCTGGCAGGTAGGAAGGTGCTATTAGCAGCCTACGGCATCAAGAAGCATGTGCACAGGAACACAGGACATTTCTGGTTTAGCCATGAGATAACCAGGTGTCTCAGCATAAGGCCACCCTCCCTCTGGACCTGAGCCTCGTAAGACAACATTCAGAGCACACCACAAAGCACTGGGAAAGGACCAGCAAGAAGTTGCTGGAGTTACTGAGCAAACCAGCACAGCGAGGGCTGTGCCGGCTCCCCCAGCTGCCACCGGAGAGGGGGCTCAGGGACCATGAGGTTTGGGAAAGGGGAAGCCCATCTTCCTACAAGCACAAGCAATAGCGCAGAGGAGGAAGGAGGGCGATGTGCAGGCTGTTGAAGTTTGGGCTCGTCTGTATTTGGTCGTAAGTGAAAGCTCTTGTGACAGCTCGCTGCAGGATAATCTGTGGTTTTTCCTCCGGATAGGTTAAGTGGCTCTTGGATTAGAAAGTGCTGAGGAGTGCTCCCTGTAGTTCATCTTTGCTAATGCTTTCTTTAAGATCCTGTTCCAGACAACACAAGTGATGGCTCTTTTTATAAAACTTGGCCATAAAAGTTGCATTAGCACAGGAATGGGTAATACAAGTTCACCTATGGAGATCTCTGTGAGTGTGCAAAGCAACGCATTACCTTGTTGGAGAGGGGACAGTAAACCAGTCTTTGTAAACCTTCAGAATCGGCATTGTAAATTGTGTCCTGACACCCACCCTCCATTGGCAGAGGTAAGAAAAGCTCCAAATAAAAGGTCCTCTCTAGGAAGGACATGACAGATGACAGACAGAGAAGTCTCGAGTTAAAAAATTGTTTGCAGAGACTGCAGGAGCTTCAGCCAGCGAGTCTGGAGCTGTCAAAATCCAGGTTGTCAGGATAATTGAAGAAAAGCAATTTCCTAAAGAGTAATGAGCTAAAGTGAAGGAAATGTATTTCCTTAGCTCTGGAAACAGGATATACTGAATTATCACATAGTGGAAGAGCCTAGCGAGACATTTTGACATACGTCACTCAGGCATTAAAGAGCTGCAGCCTCTTTAGGAAATTAAGTAATGAGGGTGAATAGGAATAAAGGAAAGTGCCTGTTTGGAGCGGATGAAAGGACCCCAGATGTGTACGTGGCTGTGACTGCTTCATATTGTTTGGGACTTTCAGCCCTGAAAACAAAAGAGACAATCCTGATGAAATATGTAAGCCTTCACTTGAATGCTATCAAGACAGAATCCAACCTAATGTTAAAGCACAAATACAGAAAGGAAACGCAAGAGGAAATGAAAAGTGAAAGAGAATCTCCCCTTGCAAAAAGTAATAAAGATATTCCACTTCCCTACGCTCTCCCTTATCTCACACTGCTTGGGGAGCATCGGTTCTGCACGTGTGAGCCTCCACACAGACTATACCACATATTGCAGGATGTAATTTCTGGGTTTGAAAAGAACAATTGGAACTGAGGGGTCTGTCCTGCTCCACAGCATCCCCTGCTTAGCCCCAGCCCTGCAGCTTACGCACCGTCACTTCAATTCTGCCAGGCACTCGCCAGCAGCGCCGTCATGGCTGCTCTGGAATAAACCCAGCGCAGGTCAGGAACAACTTCGGGTTGATTATTAAAAACTCAGGCAATACTTATATTACAAAAACCTCTTACAGTGGCCTGCTGCTCCTTGCAGAATTTGGGCAATGAAATAAAACCAGGAATGCAAAACTAAAGCTGATGGACCAAGTAGGTCAAGTCACCCTCTACGGCAAGCTGCAGCACCTTTACCCTGCCCTTGGCTCTCTGCCTGCGTTCTCGCTGCTTGCTCCTTGCCAGGGCCTGACACCATGTTCAGCAGTTCCCACACACTTGCTGGGAACCACACTTCTGACCAAGGTCCCTTCAAACAGCCCTGCCAGCCTGGCACAGGTCAGCGGTAGTGTCGGCACCAGTGCTGGTCTGGAGGACATGGCTCCGTTTGGGTGTAGTTCAGACATGGGGGGACTAAATGGGAGAGCTGTGTTGCACTGCCAGCAAGTGTTCATCAGTGAAGAAAAGAGAAAATGCAAACCTTTTGATTTGAAGCGTTCTGATCCAACAGAGAGTTCTCGCCATCAGGGAGTGAGTTTGACAGGTGACCATGGTATTGTGGTGCTGTCTGAGACTCAACGCGGACTACAGCTGTAAAATTGGAACGATTCGAAAACATGGCTTTCGGGTACCGGTCTTGGGTTGCAGAAAACAGCCTGAATCTCAAGCAAGAATACACTACAGTCCTGCCTTAGCCGCACCTGAATCTGTGATGATTATGCTCTTCCAGCATTGCGCATTTTTGTGGGCACAAGCAGGCCGCTTCCACCTGGAGAGCAGCTCAGCAGGCATCCACCCAGGTCCTGCTCTGCAGCTGGGGCAAACAGACCTTTGCAGTTAACAGCATGAATGCTAGCTTACATCCTTTGAGAAACTGCGTCTCTGCTGACCATTGCATGCTGTACGTATCCACCAGCAAGGCAGCCGGGGCAACTGTTGAGGAAAGCAGGGCAGCTCTTGGACTTCTGCCCTCCTCTCGCTGCTGCCTTCCTTCTCCACTTCTACCCTGGGAACGGCATTTCTCTCCTGCATAGATCATAACAGCAGGATTATTATGAGTATGCCATGGACTCAGATAGGCCATTAGCAAGGAATGTTCCCGTGGTAAATAATTAGCAAATTACCTGTTTGAAAATAGAAGTAGAAAACGTAATTCTCAATTGTTAACAGTCTGGCATCTTTCACATAAAAATTACAGCCATAAACCAATTTCACAATGCAAGCCTTGCACAGTAATACTTCCCCTTGCCAAGCCATTTTCCCAGAGTAAACAAAAACCTCTGACAATGCTTATCTTGGTAGAAAACCTTGCAAGAAAAATAAACAGAATAATGTCCAAAATGAAAAATAAAATAGGATGTGTTGGTTTTATAGCACTGGGAAAGCCATAAAACTTAATACTCTGAGTGCAAGAGGTTGAAGCCGTTTGCTCTCGTCAGTGTATCCCTTCCATCAAACACCACCTACCACTGCAAACCAGGTCCCAAACAGCTGCTGGAAAAACAGGAGGCAGAAGGAAAACAAGGCTAAATTATGAATTATATGAATGAGTGGATTCATTTTTATGGCATTAGAGATGACCAAAGTAAAAAGAGGATTTTCTTCTATAGTTTTGATGTATTAAGAATTATGCACTACAGGCTGCATGTCAGTTACAGGACCAGAGGGTAACATGGAAGGGATATGATGGTTAAAAACTACCAGTTTTCCAGCCAGGGAGTCTCACACCATACAGGACAGGACGAGCAATGTGGGCTGGGGGGGCTGATGAGGCAGCAAGAGGATGAAAAATACTGTCTGTCATAGCTCCAAAAACTGCAAACTGGAGCTTTGGACAAGAGATGAAAGCAGACCAGGGAGAGCTGCTAGCGAGAGCTTGGATCCACCGGAGTATGTTGGAGTGTAAGACAGCAACATCTGCAGGGTGTCCACCAGAGGAGACAGCCACTGGGCAGCATACAGACAGGGAGGAAGATGTGGAGCGAAGAGTATGCAAGGTGACAGAGAAGCCAGCTGTGCTGCCAGGTGCCACAGGGACGGTGAGGTGCATGGGGCAATGGAGAGCCTGTGAGATAGGCTTCCAAAATGCATGCAGGCACCAGAACTGAAAGATAAGGACAGTGTCTTTTTGTGTCACCCAGTGATGCTGAACAGATTCAGTCACACTGAGTCACTTGCTCTTTTCTGCTGGTATCCTCCATCATTTTCTGTACAGTTTAGATTACATTTAGAGCCACTAGAAGATTCATGCATTGTTTGTCTCTCACAGACTCAGCTTAGAGCAGCCAGATACAGATTCTGGCATTAGTTAAAAGCATCAGTCATAAAATCGAGGAAGAAGCAGGAAGAGACAGGTAGAAAGCTTGCGGAAAAATATCCCGTGTTACTGGGGGGAAATTAAGGAAAACAGTGCCTGCAAATATTCAATTAATTGAGTAAGAGTTAAGCTGCCACCCACCAGTCCGGCTCTCTGTCACCTGGCAAAGCAGATGGCAGCAGTGCTGCCTGTGGGCAAAGTCTGCCCAAAAGCAGGGACATACTCAAAGAGACACAGCACGGTCTTTGTGAGACACTCTGCTCCCCGTAGCACAGGGCTGTGTGAAAGCAGCCGACATGACAGCAAACCGGGAACCGATAGGAGCAGGGCTGCTAGCTTTTTAAGCATTTTTAAAGGGAAACGGTGTCTGATAAAGGCATCATCACTTTAGTGTGTCATCACAGGAAATTTGCTACAGGCAGCCAGCGTTGCAGGGCATGCAAAATACCACAGCAGCTTTGCTGAATTTTTCTGAGAGAGATTATTTGTCAAGATCCTCATCTCCCTCATCTTTGAAAGGGCCTATCTCAGACAACATATATATTTGTATGACACCTTGACTGATTCTAATTTCTTAATTAGGGGTATTAGGAGTAGTTCTGCCAAGCAAGGCCTTGTACCTGGGCAGAGCTGGTAGAGATAAACTAGAGGAGTGAAGAGGATAAGGTCTGACAAGGAACAATTCTGAGTTCTAGGAATCTAATTTTGCTTACCAGAATCTCTTCAGCAACAATTTTAGTTGCGGTCTGAGGGGAAAGGAGATAGAGAAGACAAGACAAAAACATTGTATGGAATGGGCAAAGCACTGGACAAAAAAGGAGGAGAAAGAAAAAAACAAAACCAAAAGCTAACATTAAACAGTAGGACCCAAGGGAGAGCAGAAAAAATGAGATTAATAACAGAGGAAACTGGCTGGCTCTACCGACCAAATGCTGGTTAACAGAAAAATTAAATTCTGTGAGATTAAACAAGGCATTAAACTGGTTGGGGCAAAAAAAACCCCAAACAAACCAGCAACCAAGTTCTCTTAGATATAAGTCAAGTGGTTTTGCTGACTTTGAATGCCCAGCTGGACTGGAAAAGCTCTTTACTAAAGCAGCCATAGCAAATGCATGAATTGTTGAGAGCACAAAGACTACACACTTAGGGAAGTATCCTCCGCTGATGCTAATACATGTCTCAATTCAGGCAGCAAGTTTAAATGTCTGCACCAACAGGCAACAGGAATGTGCCGAGAAGAACCCCAGATGCCTCACGTGTCTTGGATTTAACCCATCTGTATGCTTCTAGGCACTTGAAGAGTCACCCTTTAAACCTCTCTCCCCATCCCAGTTGGGTTCATCCTAATGGGGTGATGGCAAAGAACATTTTTCATTAGCAAATGGAAAATAAAATACAACAAAGGTATTATTTTGAAGACCTGCCCAAAACTGGCTATAGAAACTTCTAAGGCCCCCACACTCAGGCAGCTTTCCCAGCACTGGAAGGGATCAGCACCACCATGGAGAGACACAGGGAAACTGTAACTAGGTACCACGTGCCCTGTGTAGAAATGGTGACAATAGTCAACTTTGGAAAGTATCTGTGAACACTTCCAGGGTCCAGTTCTGCACAAATTCCGCTGGCACAAACGTGGACCAACTCTGCTGATGTGGCAGTATTGTAACTGAGACTCACAGCTCAAAATCAAACTTTGGCAGAGTGCTGGTCTAAATCTGGCATAAATCAGCCTCTCTATTCTTGCCTATGCTTTGGCACATGCTGAGGCAGAGTTGCTGTTACCCCTTCAGCTGGAGTTTGGGCCCAACGCATTTCTTCATGAGCACTGCCACCCTCAGCACATGTAAAGCCTCGGTGCAAGAAAGCCATAGCTTGAAAAGAAATGCTCCAACACACTTAAAACCCAAGAGAAACCGAGATTTTTTTTTTTTGCATCCATGAAGTTCTTTTTAGCATGAGCCATACCCTGTTGTACCAGGTACCACACAGATGCTCTGATGAAGGACTATATAGACAGGGGAGGGTGCCGAGTCAGATGCCAACTGTGCTCCTCGCAAGCCTTACTGCCCAACCTGGGGTCACAGTGCAGGCTCACAGCACCGGCCTGCAGCTAGGAAGACCCTCTCCCCTTCCTCTCACCACAGCACTTTCTCTCCTGCTGCAAAGGGCCACCACTGCATCCAGCATGGCTGCAACAGGGAAGCTGGAAGTGGCTGAAGTCCATGACACCCTCCCAGGATACGTGGGCTTGCAGAACACAAGGGAGCTGTGAGAAAATACTGGTCAGTGTGACAGCATTTACATCTGTACCAGCAGCCTAACCAGCGTCAGCTACCTGGTAGGCATCACAGTAGTGGGCCCCACAGATCAGATTTGCAAGAGCCCCCTGGGATAGCTGCTGGCTGGTTACAAGGGGTTTCTTCCACCAAGAGTTGCACAGCATGAAAGCAAAGGCTTTAAATTTTAAATTGAAACAGGCAAGAGCCTGAAGCTGGTGCAGAAGCTGAGCAGAAACAGGCATCAGAGCCAGACTGACTTCACATTACAGGACTCCTCCACACATGTGGCTATGTGAGCCATTGCAAGTGAGCTGTGAGGGGTGATCAGGGCACACAAGCCTCTTGGTCCTAAGGACTTCTATCAAGGGAGTTACTGGATGCAGGTGTAGAAAGTTTGTACCGCTGTTCCCCTACAGAAGCACAAGAATGAATCTGAATATCAAAGGTACTTTGCTTTCAGGGTCATTTTTAGCACAACACTTCAATTTTCTTACTAGATTCAGTGGTACCAAGACTCTTCACTGGCACCTTCTGTAAGTCATAAATTAGCAATAGCAGTAAAACAAGGCAGCCATTCCCGGGCTGAACCTCACGCCACTAGACACGACAATCACCTCTTAGCCCCTTAAAACAAGCATCCTGTATCTCCAAATCAGACCTGACAGCTGCAGAGTACCAGCCCTGCGCTTGAGGTGTAGGCTCCAGGGGGGAGTATGGAAGATGGCCCCCATTATTTCCTGCAGAGGAGACAATTGCCCGTGACTATGGAAGGGGAGAGAGAGGTTTAATTTAATTCAGTAAAGGATTCTCCTTCCAATTGCTTCACGAATACAAGAGCAACACTTGCTCTTGTAACAAAATGTCACCTGCTTTTCAAGTACAAACTAAATGAGCTTTCCTGAGAAAATAATTGCCAACTATTAAAAGGCTACTGTTGGAGCTCGAAAGGGCTGTTAAAACACAAAGAAAGATGTGCCACATTCTTCCTGAATTGATACTTCAAACAAAACCTATTTGTGTTTTGAAATGTGGCACTAGAACAATGACTGGTTGTTTACATTTGTAAAGTTTCAGACTGAGAGCCATGCAATCATTTTCTAAGAGCAGCATTTCTTTGTTGTTCGAGGAAATGCTGGGAAAAAACCCCAGGTGATTCAGTTGGTCTCTGCCTTAGTCAGCAGAGGAGTCTCAGCCCATCTCTCGTCAAGCCCACGCTGGAGAACGTCCAGCTTGGGACCAGACCAGGCAACTCTGCTTCTGCCAGGGAGTCATCCCCAGGGAAGAGCCCCCATTTTCCTAACTTCCACCTTCTTACTCCCCATTGCGGCCTCAAATCTTACACCAAATAGCAACTTACTTTTGGTGTTTTGTTAAAAGTAGATTTTTAACAACTATTTTCTCCATAAGAATAAATTCTTCCACCTCTCACCATTTTGACTTTGAGTGCTACTTGAGATAGGAGCACTTTGAAGGATCAGCTTTGCAACATCCACACGCACAGCCAGAATCGCACCAACAACAGCCGACAACTACCTCATCACTATTACCCCTATAGTGTCCAAATGCCTCAGGCCCATAACCTTGAAAACTCCCTAGAAGGGACAAGCTTGGGGTAGATTTTCTCCAGTCATATTGCACTGAACTTATGCTGCTGCACTGTCCTTTTGTTTACTTTAAGTGTCTGACCTTTTCTGTCATCACTCTGTCTTGACAGATGTCTGGAGGTGGCACTTTCAGTGTACTCCCATCTCTCAGGAAGGCAAGGTATTAACACACAAACCAGTTTCGTCCTTTGCCACGAAACCTTTGCAGCGCATGTTAGCATGGAAGACTACATTATTCACTGACACCGCCTACCCCTCGGCCTGAATTGCAACCAGGCACTGTGAAATGCTGCTCTAATTACACTGTCTAGAATGGCTGGGCCACTGTTCATTAAAAAGAAGTCAAATTACTGAATTCCCTTCTCATCAATCTCTGCTGATGGTTACTCTGATGATCAGGGCAGTATTAACTGAGCCTGCTTATGAAAAACAGAACCTGGAAGACGGTCTCACCTAGGACACGACTGCTTTTCCCTTGCAAGTCACAACCTCAAACACACTGGAGATGGAGCAAACACCAGTTGAAGCACACACCCTCCTGTCAGAAAGCAAAGGGGAAGACTTCACAAAACAAATGGTGAGAGGAAGGTGCAGCAGCCATCTATTTACTGCAAGGTGTCCAAGGCATAGTTCTGACTAAAGAGAGGACATCCTTCAAGCTACTGTGGAAAGGCCGCTCTCAGAGAGCAAACCTGGCACTGGAAGGTTAGTGCCAGCCAAGGCAGGCTAGTTCGCACCAGCTGCAGCAAGGTGGCAGGAATGGCAGCTTTTCCCCAGTGTGCATACTGTCTGCGTCCGAACAAGGCAGTGGTGATTCCTAGCGTCTGACCAATCCAGGTAGTTACCACATGCATGCCCTGGCCTCGCAATCCTGCCCAAGAGCTGACCGGAGCCCCGCAGCACCTCAGCAACCATCATTTCTCATCCACATGCTAATCTTCAAAATAACGCCAAACTCCAACTTACCAGTTTCGGTGATGAAGCAGGTATGTATTTTTTAAATCTCAGCAAACATAACAACATGTAAGACAAAATTCTATTCTATACTCCTTAAATTATATTTCAAGTACAGTTCTGCAAACTCAAACCAGAAAACAAGATGAAGAGGATGTGGTCTCCAGGCCAGTGATCCAGAGCTAGAAAGCACTATAATTAGAATCAGGACTGAGATTGAAGACCCCAGCTTGTTTGCAAAACTAATTAGCTAAATGTCATTAGAAAGCAATAGAGAATAAGCAAGAGCAGAATCAGACTCTACAGCTATCTAAGCAAAGGACAGTTTAATAACTGTACTTAGGATATGTTTTAAAAGAAAAACGAAATGACTTTACGGATTAGATTTCAGCCTGGGCAATATTCATACATCTCTGACGTAGCAAAATGGCTTGGAGAAGAGGGTTTTCATCATAGTAAACACGGCTACTTCACAGCAAGATTTATTAATACATCCAAAAGAAAGAAAGAAAATCATTTTGTCACACTATATACAGATAATACATACAGTGTTTTATACACATATTACATCAGTTTTTACACAAGAAAAATATACATAAAAATGTAAACTTTTGTATACAAAAACCCTTAAACAAATTAAACAAGGACCAGATAACAAAAGGAGACCAATCTATTATCATTTCATTGATTTTTTTTTTTTAAATGTTAATACAGTACATTCATTGAGAAGTATGAGGAACATGTGAGCCAACCTTTCCTATTTAAAGGGAAAGTACAAACACGAGCTTTCCTACCCGCCCCTGGAATGCTGTCCGTGAGCCTCCAGCACTAGAAGCAGTAGTGTGAGTTGCTATCGCTGCCGGGGACCCCGTAGGAAGCGACCCTTCTTCTCTGGCATCCCCATGCACCGCACTCTCCAAAAGCGACGCATCCGCAGAAGCAACCTGGACTGGGCTTTTTGTGCGTATTAGCTAGTCTTCCAGCTAATATCATGAGACGGGATGCAGCAATGCAAGTTTGTATGTTCCCTTTAAGCAGTCATTAAGTGGATTTAGCTTGCTGGAGCAAGTTGTTTATTTTTCCCAATGTACGGTATGCTGAACACGTGTCAGGGATGAGAGGGAAGAAGGAAGGGGTGTAAGAGACTGCTAATCCTTGCTACCATGCAGTTACTTCAAAATCAGGTACGTTTGCAAGCTACAATTCACTGGTTCAAAATACTCTGCCTCACCTTTGCTTTCCCACTGCAACTTGTTTACATTTTAAACTCTAGTGGCCAAACAACTGTACGAGGCTCTTTGTTACAAGGCTGTTTCTGATATCAAAGCGTGATCAAGCTACCTTTAAAATGACACCAAACACAAACTTCTCTGAGACAGCCTTAAAGAGTGAGCATTCCCTCTAAGCACTTCAGATTGTCCATTTGCCACCTTCTCTTTTATTAAATCTAGGATAAAGATATTTAACCTTAACTGCAAAAAGGATATTGGTTGAGATTCTGACATCTGTTTTGCTCCACTTGCAGGTAAACATTTTGGGGAATTGGAGAGAAAAAAACCAAAAACCAAACCCACAACAATAAACCCAAACCCTAAAACCTCAGGCATCAAATAAGGGAACTGCTTAATATCTTGGTGAGAAAACAGTTGCAGAAACTCGTGGGAAACAAACGATAGATTCCAATGAAGGCTTCTCACATTAAATAAGTTAAAGACTTGTTACAGATATCTTCAATAAAAACATCCATCCTCCACAAAGTATGTTAAAATGTAACACAATAGCGATGCACTGGTATTTCTCCTGAAAAGGACAGAAGGACATGAAATCTCCTTAGTGATGTCAGTACTATTGAATGTAGGAGGTGAACAATGATTTACAAAAGTAAAGTAATGAGGGAAAAAGCTGTGTAAAAGAAACCATGAATCATTAATTATAATTGGACAAAAGGGGGGATGGGGCAGAATGTGATTACCATACGCCTCAGAAACCCCTGAAGGAAATAAATACTCAGGAACTTGTGTTTCCATTTCTTTCGTATGTCCATCTAAGTGAAGGCGGGAGTAAGGGCTTGTCTGCTTGCTTTTGGTTTTTTGTTTTCTCTTTTTCTTTTTTTTTTCTTTTCTTTTTTTTTTTAAATAACAACCCTTCTAGTAAAAATTCAAGACAATTACAAATGGCTTTAGATAATTAAGAGTCTCCTTTTTAAAATAAAACTTTGATAACACATTTCTCCATTTCTTCTATATAATGCAGCTTCAGTGAAAATATGTCATAAGGGACAGCAATTTGCAAAAAGTGAGAAAAAATTGCCAACCAAGGTTCATAACATATACACATGTATATGCAGGACATCTACACTCTATATACATATTAATATACGTATGCATGAGTATATAATCAGGAGAGAACCAACAGGTACATTCTCCACATACATGAACTGAAACAGCGTAATATATGTGTGCATATAAATATGTATTATACACACACAGTACACAGACATACCCATACACACGCCCAAACATATGTATTATAGAAATCGTCGTGTATGATTGCATGAAAGCTCAGATGGAACAGGACACCAGTTACCTTTTTCTAATAGAAATGCAAGGAAGACAAAATTCCATGGCTGAATTGCGGCCAAGAAAAATCATGCCATATCCATACTGAGAACATGGAATGCAGTACAGCTCTAGGACAGAACTGGAGCAGCATTCTCCATTGAAACTGAAGCCCAAGTTAGCCAGGAGTTTCAACAGTGCTTAAATGTGACTGAGCAGGTTTCTGACAGCTGCTTTCTGCTAAAAGGATATAAAAGCTCCATTTAGTCAGAAAACAGAAAATAGAATACTTAAACCCACAATTTACTTGCATAAGCAAGATCATTCAATACACAGATGCAAAGTGCTAGCATGTTAATGGTCAACTCTGTAGCTCGTTTTAAAATCTGTTTAATGGTAAAATATAACAAGCTGTGTTTCTCTTGATATGTTTGATGACAACCCCACTGCTCAGAACAGAGCACAGGGCTGCCTTCTGCTTAGCTTACTGCCTGCGTTACAGGAAACACAAACCAAACTCCCTTTTTCTCCCTGGGGCTGAAAATTGAAGACAATTTTTGGGGGGTGCATTTTTCTCTTTTTGAACATTTAGCTCTCAAATACGATGCTGGGTTAACCATTGGATATGCTAGGAAGCTTTGCATCAGGTTCTAAGAAAAGTTTGTGGTCATCTGCAAATCAATCACAGTCGTACTGGAGCACAATTGAATAGCTGGGAAATTCTGCATGTTCAAGCAAGTGCTCAGGGCCCAATTCAGCTGCCACTACAGTCACCAAGACAATTTCCCTATTGCCTAAGCAGAGCTGGATTGGGCCATTAAAGCTGATTGCTGCTAGCAAGAGAAACTGTAGAGATGCAGGGGTAAGGAGGAGCTGGAATGGAGGCAAGGGAGCAGAGAAGCAGAAGAGGTCGGCATTGCAAGAGGCCTAGTATAGAATAAACAAAAGCAGAAACGTACCAAGGGAACTCCACTGCGAGGGCTGAGGTAACACAAGTCAATGGTGACCAAGCTCAGATCAGTCACTGACATAATCCAAATCCCTCAAAAGAATTAGAACAACCTTGTTCGGCACAAGTGCTTACCTGTTACACATATGTTACGTGGATAGTCTCTCTCTTCAGCTCACACACTTACTCATGTTACAACTAATGTACATGTGTGTGATACAACGTATATTCCATCTATACATCTGTATGCATGTATATATAGATTTAGGTTGATTGCATCCATACATATTTATTGTACATCATGAGGGCAAGTCCACATTCAGCAAAGTGCTACCAACATCTCATATACAGATATATCTCTCTGTACAGGTATACACAAAAATGGGTTTATTCTTCCCCATAAAGGCATAAAGATTTATGCTGCTAGCTCCCATTACCACCAAATAAGCAGAAGGAAAGGCCTCTGACAACTTCCACCTCCCTGCCCTTTCAGTTGTATGCATATGTGCCAGAAACAAACTGTGGGGAGGGGGAAAGGGGAAGAGATGCCTGGAGGGTATCAACACACTGATAGGGAGGGGGATATAAAAACAAATTTTTGAAAATTAAGTTTTGATTTGCAACTGCTTAAAAAAAGCCTTCAAAAAATTCAAATGTCTGTGCAATACTGGAAGCTCTGTTTTTCTCAACAGATTTTTAAAGTCACCAGGATCATCATCATTAAAAGTGATACTGTATGAATAAATAACAATTAGGTTACTTTCTCCAGCCTAAATAGAACAGTATGAAGAGTAAGCCAATCTGAAAGAATGTTTCTGACTTCTCACAATTTCAAGTGAGAACTCCCATAAAGATATCTTCCTTCTCCAATTATGGAAAAAAAAAAAAGTTAAGTGGCCATAATTAAATTCAGAATTTCACAGCACAAGTGAAACTCCCTGGACTGAAAGTGTATTTTGTTCTGCAATCCCACAACAGCAGATCTGGGGCAAAATTAATATATGCAAAGGAAGGAAAGAAAAACTCTACTTTGAAGACAGTCACTCCACAAACAGCGCCCTTACAACCTAATTTGAAAACACAAGTACACTGACTGACAACATTTTCCAAGTCAGACCATAGGAGATTCGGGTATTAATTTGCAAAGACACAGCAATTCCCATGCCTCCCCATTCCACCGAATGCAAACCTTCCCATCTCAGTTTCTCCTGAAAAACATCACTCATTTCTCCCAGCTCTCCTCCTCCCCTATTTGTTTTATTTAAAGGCTGTCTTTGGGAGCTTGGTATTTCATGGCATTTTAAACAGGGCTCAATGCAACTCATTTAAAAAACAGTAAAATTGACATGATATCAGAGTTAGCCTTATAACAGAAGATTATGTAGTAGAGAGTTTCAGTTATTTATACAACAGTGAGGACATAACAACCCCCTACTAAATAATCACATTTCTACAATACATTCCATCACCTCTCGACTACTTTTCTCTTTACAAAACTATGACCTACATACAATATACACATTCATATCGCACATACATCCCCCCCAATGCATATTTTTTGTGTGTATATATAATACATACATGCACACAAGCAGTCTAATTCTATTTATAAGTCACAGTGGGAATTCCTTTGTGAGGAAAGGAGGGGAAAAATTCCTGAATAAGACACTGTAGATTCCTAATGTTCTGACTTTTCAAATTCCAACTCACAGAGCTAACTGGAAATAAATACATTAAAAAAAAGAAAAGGTCTTACAAACTTGGTTCACAACTTCCAGCTACAATAGTTGGATTTTTTTAATTTGATCTATTTACCCTGTAACTAAATTTCTAATCATAGGTACAAACCACGGATAAATTATTGCAGAATGTAACACTCAAAATAAAATTTAAAAAGAGTTATAGGAACAGTAATATAAGGGTTAAAAAGAGTTCTATGCTTGTTGATACAGGATACCATTTTATTTTATTTATATATATATATCTATATATAGATATAGATATCTGCAAGGTAGCAAAGAATAGCTGTACACCTTGACACGGCAAAGATCCAGTGTAAAAAGGTGCTTCACTAGTTTGTTTTTCCAAAAAAGCTTGTATATAATTTTATAGCTATTAAAAACACATATGCAACATAATTCATTACACTCAATACAGCTTTAGTATAAAACTTATAATTTATGAGGTGATGTTAATAGCATAAATTAATATACCATTTCTCTTAAAATCTACAATAAGTATTCTGAAAGCTCATTGGGGAAGGGTATCTTTAAATAAAAAGTTTAAAGCTGAGCGTGATGAAAAAGATTCTGTATGTTGAACTTGAGATGAAAGCCCCGAGAAGAGAAAGAGTCCCTAAGCCAGACACCATGGACTATAAAACTGAACAAAGAATTCTCCTTCTTGCGCTCTCACTTAGGTGACGCTCTACCTTAAATTATTATTTACTTTTAAAACTATTTACTTTTTTTTTTTTTGTTAACTGCCCTTATTTCCACAAGGAATCCCTGAGACATACCCAAAACTGTACAGTGAAGGTCATCACTGTTCAGAGAAACTGGTTCAACCCCTTCTGGTAGGATGTAGCTATTTTGCATGAGAATTGAACTGTCTATCACTTCAGAATGAATCTATTTGCACCGGAACAAACTACACTGTTTAAGACGCAGGTTGGAGAGTTATTTCAGGGTAAATCTGTCCACTCCAAGGTGGAAGCCAACGCCATTGCAGTTAGCTATATCAGAGCAATCTGCACCAAAGTTAAAGTTTTCCAGAGGGTATCTGGGAATGTTACCTATCCAGAGTTTACCTCTGTGGGCACTGGCTGACGATGACAGAAAGCAGGTAAAACATTAGCATTACTGGACCAAGTTCAACACGTGTATGTGGTCGATACACGGGTACGCTGGACATCTCACTGTGTGTGTGTTTGGGGGACTAGCAAGGGGAAGGAGTAGGAAGAATGCATTTTTCTACATCGAGTAAGTACAGTTTTAAGGTCAAAAGCCCAAGTTTCATCCTGTTCACTTCCAAACCGAATTCTACGAGCCAGAGTAGACTGAAAAGGTGCCAACACTTACTTCAAGAAGACAGGAAAAGAAAGCCTTCGCCAACTATTGCTGTCAATCTACAGCTAAGCCCACCTTCTACTTTCATGCTTCTGCTACCTTATTCCACAGTAGCCAGAGAAGGAGTAAATGAAAGCAGAATAAAACAGGGGAAAGCAAAGAACCCAACAACCATGAGAAGCAGCAGAACAGCAAAGGGAAAAGCTCCTAAAACAGTCACTACTGTTTTTTTTAAAAAAAAAGGCTGAAGACATGAGTGAGAAAGTTGTTCCAAGACACATCTTTCGTAACTCCTTCTCGTGCACAAAACTTTTTTTTCCCCAATAACAGTGGTTTTGTCTAGTTTTAAAGACAAAACCAAAACTTTACCTGATAGAGCTAAGGTCTCTCATGACCAGACCTCTCCTAAAGTCCAAGTTTAAGTTTAGTAAAAACAAATGTAGATTTTTCCACCAATATTCCTTACTTTTATTTGGGCTTGTGGGTACTAAAAAGAATAATTTAAATTTTTCTTCATGACTTTCTACTGATGCACTTCTCAAAAGAAGAGGAGATTGTGAGAAGGTAAACTCTTGTTAAAAATGCCTCCACATTCACTGCTAGCCTGTGCACTCCCATGATCAATGTTGTACCTTCAGCATCTAGTTCGTGACATATCAGCGTGTTGTGAAACATCATCTTACTCACTGATCTGAGAGATACTTTGATCTATTGCACTGTCATTCTAGCATCCAAAAATGTATGTTATGAATTGCAGGAATCTCTCCTCCTTTTCATTTTACAGTCAGATTTGCCCAGGACCACCGAAGACTTACCGGTTGGCACTACTTACATTGGATAAGTATCTGAGAATAGGAGAATAAAGGAAAGAATGATGAAAAATGTAGAGAGAAAGGAAATAAAGGAGGTACGTGAAACAGCCCACAAGACCTTATCATGAAATGTGACCCAGAAGATCAGCAAGAAGATCAGAAAGACTTAAAGATCTGGTCAGCACATTAACCCAAAACTATTCCTTCCATTAATATTTCCACCACCACTGGACCTTGCAACAGGCCTGCACAGGAGACTCCTTCACATGTAATGGTAAAAATACAAAAGCAAAAGTAAACAACCCACCAGGGAAGCTACCCAGACACCCATACAAACACCTCACTGCAGACAATCACTGCAGGAAAGTTTTCTATTGTTTGTCTGCTGAAAGCATCTCCTACCACCTTCCCTGAACCCTACTACTCTTGAAAGATTCAACTGCAGGTAGCTGGCTCTTCTAAAAAATTTTCCCTCCTCCCTGCCCAAAGGCTCATACTGTTGGAGAATTAACCAGTGGACTCGGCTCACCGCAGCAAAGAGACAGAGAGAAATACCCCTGGAGCCTTGCCCATGCCTACAGGGAAATGCAGCAGCCACGATGCTGCAGGAGCTCAGGGAGGAGCTAGAACCCAGAAGCAGACTAACAACACCTGTATGTAACCACCAGGGCCAGCTTCTCAGGTAAGACCACCTGTCCACTGTTTATTGTACTCCTTCATGAGACTCTTCTTTCCTGGCAAGCAGATGCAATCCCAGACTGCATTTACATGCAGCTACAGCAAAATGAAGCTTCAAATTGAATTTGGCTACTGGTTTGCAGGTTCAATCCTAGGCCCTTTGCCTTGGCCACGCCCCTGAAGCCAGTGGCATCACACTGTGCCTAAGAGCTCACAACAGAACTTCCCTATTTTTCAATATCCATCTCCCTCAAAAATACAATTTTTAAAAAATTTTTTAAAAAGCGCCACTTCCCTTGGCTTCTCTTTGCTATTATGGATGACTCTCCTTTAACATTTTTTTCCTTGCATTTGTACTTCCAATACCATCTCTGATTTTTGCCTAGCAGGTGATAAGCTTCTCGGGGCTTTCCAATGCCTTCCAAATGAGAACTGCAAATCCTCATTTCACTAACCTGCTGAATGAAGTTGGAAATCTAGCTGTTGCTATCTTCTCCGCAGTGCCTGAGGCAGACCTGCAACTGTGCTACCTCTCAGCATTATCGATTTAAAGCCTTTATGCCCAACCATAAAGAGAAGCATGTTACTAACGAGAAGGGAACTAAGCAAGAACCTGGAGGAACTGGAAGACAGGAGGAGACAAAAGGCGGCATCTTTTCCATCTTCTTGCATCATACATACATCTTCCTATATCATAGTAATTATGAGGCCAAAGAACAAATCAACCTTGAGATATCTAAGTGCATATGGCTCCTCTCAAAGTTGGCATAAAGTCTTCCCAAGTGAAAGGAAACATCAAAGCATGTCTTACAGAATGCCTTACCCACAATGCCAGCACAAGGCTGCTCCTGATGAGCCTCTGTACACTGTCAAAGTTCATCTTGTGTTAAGTACTTTTGTAGAAAGACTAATTGAGGTGCTATTATTACCAAAAACGAAGTTACTGGTATTCTATTCTAAGTCTAATTTTTTTTTCCAATTCTTTAAAACTCAAATCTTGTGTAAAGAAATTAACATTTAGGTTCAACTAGCTTTATTTCATTTGTTAACATGTAAAGGGCACGACAGGTATCGACCATCTCAAATCAATGGACTGAAATTGCTACACTGGCTCTTTGGCGAAAGGGTGATAGAGTGCTAATTGCTATACGAGGAGATGATACTCAAAAACCTTTGCGAGAGAGCATGGATTCTACTTGGGAACAACATAAATAACAGCCTCGAGGACTATCTTAACCAGACCTGCAGTATTTCCCAGAAGAAGAGGTGTGAAACATCTCTGGCTGCACATACCTCTCAAACTGGATCTCTCACATCCAACAGTAAGACACCAATTCACTGAAGTCAACAGGTTGTGTGGGTGTAGAAGCCCACCTGGAATGATCCACCTTGTAAAGCTAAGACCAAGACCCGTAACTGCTTGGTAGACTGTAACCATGAAATCGGCGGCAGTGAAAGAACAGGAGGTGAACCAGGAAAAGGCAAGAGTGGTGACCCATTTCAGAACTCTGTGTCAGACAGGACAGAGGGATTCCTATTTCAAATGTATACAAACTGAAGTTTATTTTTAAAAGTGCAGCTTTATTGCAAACTTAGTTTGCTCATTGAAAAATGTTACGTAGTCACTTTTCAGGGAAGAGTCATCAAGGGATATACAAAGATTGAAGTTTAAGTGGGGGAAGAGAGTTGATATCCTAGGCTGCCTTAAAGGAATGCAGGTACATAACGACCATTGATTTCAAATGGGAATTATGGACCTGCATAGCTTTGACAGGTTTTGAAATTCCCTGTCTAAATCAATGCTGAGATTAGGAGCTGGGTTCTGTTCTGAGTTAGAACAGTACAAACTCACAGTGACCTTAGACTAAAAAGCTCCTCTGTAATTTATACCAACTTGACCAAGCAGAACTTGGCTCTCAGTTCCTCTCTTCCCTTCCCCCCTGGCATTTGCTAAGAAAGAGAAATGTGATGTGGGGCAAACATACTCTGCAGTAGCCGCAGCTTCATTAAAAAGTTTGATGGGCACAAGAATGATTTCAAGACCAAAGTCCTGAAACCAATTTATAGAAATTAACATCCTCTAAAATGACATGAATACACAAGCAGATTAAAGAATTAACCATTTGGTATACTAGTTCTCCACTCTTTTTCAGCCAGTCATCCAAACACAATGAAGAAGGTATATGGACACAACAAAAATCATTTGCAAATCAAACAGTTGTCTCCTCAACAAAGTATGGGGAACATAATACAAAAATAAATAAATGCCTTGTCAGATTTGCCTCATTTCACAATACCACTGGGCATTCCTCAATCAGCAGGACAATCACAAGCAGGATTTCATAGGCTTCAATTCAACTTTTTACATGATTTAAAAACATTTAAATGTTACAAACATATGTAAATCACCACTTAAAAATATTCGGCTTATATTATTAAGATCTATTTTACCAAGTATGAAATAAGGACTTCATAACAACAGAAGCATGAAAATAATTTTTGTTTCCTCCACCCACATACACTTGCAATTTCAGAAAAGGACATATGCATCATCCATACTCCTTTATATTTAAGGAGGACAAATCTTTCAAGAAAAGAGGGATAGTATGATTGCTACGATAGTAAGAAGACACAAGACCTATCCCATTTAAATTCGGTTCCTTAGCAAGATGGAAGCAGAGGTTTGGGTCAGAGATTTTGGTGTGGGCCTGACTGCTAATAAAATAAATTTCTATAGCAACTAAACTTCGTTCAATGATCCCTTGCTCAAACAATTTATTAGGCCTCCCTATTACATGTGCTTGGTATCTCTTAATTTCCTGAATTAGACTAGAATACATGCAGGTAGGACATTTTACTATAAGGTAGAATGAAATCTGTCTTCTACAGTAAGAGACTGAAATGTGGGATTTTCTATTCTCTCTCATGTGCATCTCAGAAACAAACCAAGAAGAGTAGAGACTTGTTATAACAAGTGGGAGCTACTTTTACAGTCAAAGTCAGAGTACAGTAGCAAGTTTGAGCCCTATAAAGTCACAAGCAAGTTCCTTTTTTCCCTTCCTGATAAAGAGATGCAAGTAAACACCTCAGAATTTCTGCTGCTGTTCTCTCTTGGATTAAAAAACATTTAAAAAAAAAAATCTAAAAGCTAGCGGACTCCTTTTTCAAGAACTGAAATTACTACTGAAGAGTCTGAATACTATCTTTAGCAGGGGGGCAGTAAAAGCAAAACTGTCCTGCAGACAGAAGGAATTCTCACCTCTCTCTTTTGCTTTAGCGATTTCTCTTTTGGTTAGCCATGACTGCTGATAGGTACCTGCTAGTTTCTTACATACATTCAGCTTCCCATAAAGAGCATCAAACCCTACAAGTGTCAAAAAAACCTGTATGGCTCCTGGGGGGGGGGGGGGGGGGGGGAACTATCCAAAAAAGTAGCTAGACATAATTTGAGAAATGTGTCCATTTGAAACTTACCAAAGGGTCTGACCTAGACTTGTGTGGATGGGCAGAATACCAATCAAATTCTTCCAGTTTCAGCTGGGAAATACCTGTCAGCCTGTCAGGCAAGGAGTTCTGGACAAAGCCACACTTGAAAAGGCAAATCATCAATGCTGCAAGGCCACAGTAATTCAGCAAGGGAGGGAATTTCTGCACAGGAATCTTCACTAATTCAGAATCTATTTCAATCCTTCTGTTTTTCTTTCTTTTTTTTTCCTGGGCTAACTTCATATCAGCCTTCAGATTTCTGGGCAACCAGTCAACTGATCCCCTTGCTGCTCAATGAATTAAAAATCATCGTAATAGAGGAACAAAAATCAGCATGCAGTAAGAACAGTGACTAGTTCTGGAAGGGGACAACTCCCACTTCTTCACCAAAAGAAGAAAAGGAACTGCTGCTCCTGCACCCCAAACACACACACGCACACTGAGGAGGTCAAGAAACTATTTTAAGAAACTGCCAAACTCATCCTTGAACCACGATCTTGACTTAGGACTTCAGTGCACCATTCTCAAATCAATTGTGTGCAGCCAAGTTTTCCATGCCGGATGCTACCTTCAGAAAAAAGTAAATAAAAAAAAATAATAAAAAAAATCAAGAGACTTCTGCCCACTGGAAAACCTTCTACCAGATGCTAATGGGATGGCAAGCACTGATCCGAACCCTAGGAAACAGTAACATGCATCAGTAATCTGAGGTATCTTCCCATTTCTAGGTCTTACTGCTAAGGTCAATTACATCCAGTAACTGTGCTGTATCCTTAAGGAATTACTGGGGAACAGTGAACCTGCCTGCAATAAATGAGCACCGGTGCATAACAAGCACATGTGAACGCTACAGCAAGGTTCACAGAGGGCTAACCCTGGTCAGTACTGAAGCAGGGGTTTTCTTCTCAACCCCCTCTTAAAAAAAAGGGAAGGGAGGACAGAAAAAAAATAAAGAAAAAGGAAAAAAGGAAAGATAGAAAACACAGGTCCCCCATCTACCTGCACAGAGCCAGGCAGACAAGCTCAGTTGGAGGTGGTGAAGGGCGCGGATGCATTATTGGTACTGGTAGCGGTGGCACCGGTCACTGCGAAGCCCGTGGGAGGAGCTATGGAGCTGTGGCTGGGCTGCAGGTCCTTGGGGATGCCACTGTGGGAGCTCAGCTGGTGCCCAAAGGCTGCGCTGAACTGAGGGAGCTGTTGTTTAGGGGAGGTGGAGGCCATGAGTTCAGCGGAGGCAGGACCCATGCCACTAAAACTGGTCTGCGGTAACCCCGGAAGCACACTGGAGCTGTTGGGGGTCACAGTGGCGAAGGCAGGCTGTGTGGTCTCTGAGTGCGAGGTGGTAGGTGGTGTGGACAGGGAGGTGGACAGGAGGTGTCCATCTGCACCAAGAAGGTTGCTAAACGGAGAGGGGTCCCCAAGATTGACAGGAAGATTTCCCCAGTGAGTTCTGGGGTTGACCACCCCGCTAAGTGGCACATCCAGCTGAGTTGGGAGCAAGTGCTGTGCCATCATGGGCATCTCTGCTGAGAAGGTAGCTGCCAAGTTATCACCAGAAAAGGATGTGGTGTGAGGGGATGTGATATGGTCACTGTAGGGAGACGGCACATGCTCACTATCATAATGGCTTCCATGGGGTGAGGAGTGTGAATGGTCACTGCTGTATTGCTGTCGTGAGGTGATCAGGTCATCTGCCTTGCTCAGCAGCTGGGCAGGGTGGGGCCTCTGGGAGGCATGGCTGCCATCATGAAGTCCATGAAACTGTCCTGGGAAGGCTCTCTCCCCAAGGCCACTCTGGTTTATCAGAGTGGCAGAAGTAAGGCTGACGTTGGCTGGGGCTGAGAATTGCCCCTGGATCTGCCCTGCCAGGGGCGTAGGTGGGTTGGACAAGGTAGCAGAACGGAGCAAGTTCTCATCCAGCTCCAGACCGGAGAAATTATCATGTACTATACGCCCATTCAACAGCTCCCCCAGATCCGTGTTAACCTCTCGACTCAAGGACTGAATTCCTGGAGCTCCAGCACCTGTAGAGAACACCCCTATCCCTCTATCTGACAGCTCCTGAACTGGCACACCATCTGTCTGTGTAAGTACTCCAATGGTACTCAGGCACTCAAGAGAAGTTACAGCCTGCAGGGCCCGTTCCAGTTCTTCAGCCTCTTCTGTAGTCGGAAGGAGATCTCCATTTTTACCTGCAGAAACAGGGACACCAGAAGTTAGTGCGCTCCCCTCAGGTGAGCCTGGCACTGGCACTCTAAGGATGCAGATGTACAGACAGTTCAGTACAGAGCTGCACTGTATGATAACCTTCCAGAATGGCTTGTGGCACACAGAAAATTTCATTCACCAGCGTTCACTAGGTAAGCAAGGTAAGAAAAATGAGAAATTACACCTTCCTCTTCAATGGAACTCCCTCTCTCCACCCTCCTCTTCTACATGCTACAAGATGCCTCCCAAATCTACTAGATTTAAAGTAAAAACGCTTAAATAAGATTTTCTTCAATGCTGCAATAACATAAATAGTCCACAAACTCCCTCCTACTTACCACATTACAGCCTGGACCTAAAATTTACACAGTCAATACAATTTAGGTTAATTTCAACTCAAACACAGTCTGATGTCACCTCATATCAGAAAATGACCAAAGAAATCACATACCCCAGCTCTGGGCTGTTCTAATTTCTTTGTTACATGTGATAGGTACTGAGCTTTAGAATCCACAAATTCAGGCACAGTTCTGATCAAAAGCTAGTTTCAAAAATGTATTTAAAGATTTTATTCTCACTCTCTTCTCCTTTTATCAAAAGCCAACATTGACTGTGATTCCAGCCCCACTCGATGGCAGAAAGATGCCATTACTGAGAATACTCGATTAAACTGCAACACTGACAGGCAGTAAAAACATAAAATAAATTATTAAAATACTAAACCAATTAGGATTTTCAGAGCAGTAATTATAAGAGCAAGCAGGGAACTACACACATCAGCCTCCTTAAAGTCTGCTTTACTTCAGAGCTCACAAACAAACAATAGAGCAAATGCACACTTCCTTGTCTAAAATTTATTACCTCTGTAGGAAAGCAAGCAACCTCTCAAAACGCATTTTAGAAATACTCACTTCTTCAGTTCACTGACTGTGTTCACGTTAGCATAAAATAAAATAAAATGGTACCTTCAAAGAAATCAAAATCTTGCAAGTCATCGGGCAGCCGTGGCAGGACATCAGAGAAGTCCTCCTGATTCAATTCCAAGTCATGTGGAATGTCTGTGATTTCATTGGCGATATCATCAGGCAGCTCATCAGTACTCAGCTCTGGTGTGGAGGGGCTCCTGGACAAAAAGTACCATTAGTCTCTGGTGTTCAACGACAACTACAAATGCTTATCCATCTATAATGGGTGTTTCCCCACACCTTTTTTTTTTCCATCATCTAGGACAAAAAATGCTTTTAGATAGTTTCTTTAGGAAGCCTACAGTTAGCCTACTGATTAAATACATCAGATGCGGCATCAGGAGCAAGACATTTTATCCATCAAACCCAATAATTGCTTAAATCTGAAATGACCCACTCTAAGGTTTTTTTTCAACAGTCACAAGAAGATGCAATTTCTAGCCCCGCTCCAGATGCTGATCAGCACAGCAACATCACACCTTTCTACAGTGTTCATTGGCAACATTCAAGCTAGCAGTGGGCAAACCGTGGCAGGGCTACTACTGACCGTATGTGGGGCATCTCTACTGGCAGTGAGACACTGGCAGGCATGGTGAGGTTCCCTTGGGGCACTGCAGGAGGAATGGGCTTCTGGGGCCGGCGTGGGCCTCGCCTTCTCTTCTTCTTGTGTTTTTTAGTAAGTGCAGGTGGCTTCGTTTTTTTCCTGGGTTTCCTCTGCTGCTGGTGCTGAACTTTACGGGAGCTGTCCCCTCTCAAGAAATTGTCCTTTGGGAATAAAACAATACCAATGGGAGCATATTAAGAACAAGTATCACTTTCCTTGCTTTTTTCGCCTGGTCGCTCCACAGACATTCACATGTAATGCAAGAGAGACTGCTAACTTACACCCAGGCAAGGTTACAAAAATTACACTGTTTCCTTCCTCATTGATCCCAATGGCAAAAATCACGTAGACCAAATTATGAGGTATGCTAAACAGATCACGCAGTGTGACTTTAAAAATCACCATAGCAAACCCTAACTAAATCAGTGCAAAACTGTAACCTTTGGCAGCATTTCTGTAAGTATTAAAGACAGAACACTGTTGTGAGGTGGCAGTAATGGGGATAGTGCGCAGCAGCTGAAGCTAGCATCCTCAAGTACTCACTGCCATAAAAGAGGGGCAGCACTGAGGAAATGGAATTAATATTGTAGGGCTAGGGTATGGATGTGGGTAAACAACTAAGGCCTCATTGCTTTTGAACAGCAGTCATTGGCCAATTGAAAAATAAATCAAACCATCATCAGTTTTCAGTTGCCATCACACTGGGAGTGGCAGAGGATTGTATGTCCTACAGAAGTAAACCTTGGAGACACACTGAAGACTGCCTGGGAGAGGGGGAAAATCCCATACAAATCTTTGTAGCACACACCCTCGCATTTTAACCCAGAAAACTCCATAATTCTCAAATATTGGAGAAGCTGGACAAAAACAGTAACAAAAAACCCACAACAACCCAACAGCAGAACAAAGCAAAGAAAAAAACCCAGGCAGTTTTATGCCTAATGCCCTGAAGGACGGGCAAGACAGAATTGGGTTTGTGAATTATCCCAGAAGTTTTGCTCTGGAAGATGGGAGGCATAGAAGGAGAGCAGAGGGCATCATTTTAAATGCTTTTCCTCTGGGATCCACGGATCCCTCAAGGAGGTTAAAGATGAATTCCAATAATTACCAAAAGCTAAATAAAGCAGCAAAAACCATTATTTGTATGCTTGTAATTGCTACCTACATTTCCTCAAGAAAATATTTTGGGCTCCATGTACTGAGACTGCTTGAGATGCAGTGTTCTTACCATACCACACTCATACTATATTCAGATCCAAGGGCCAGGAGTGAGCCCAAATAAAAGGGCCACGGAATCTCTCACAACGATCTTCTATTTCTCGATTGAAGAGAGGAATCAAATTTCTTCCAGTGAAAGATATTCTCACGCACACTTTATTATATCCTCAAAAGTATGTAAAAGATTTTCACAACATACTTTATACTAATTGGAAATGTTTGGCATGTTTTAACCCCTTAAGAAAAATAAAAGGAAATGAGCTTTTAGGTTCATAAACTTGCTAATTGTCAAGCAAGAGTTCATAGAAAGACTGGGGTTAAAACTCCTGGTCATCCCAATACACAAGTAACTACAGTTTTGACTTTGTACTTACCATTTTTTTGGCATGTTCTTCGCACAGAGGTGTCTGGTGTGTAATGTCAAAAACTGGCACAGAGCACTGTTGACCATCCGCAAACTTGGCTGTGCAACTTGAGAAGAGCTGCTGAGAACGGTTCAATAAGATATCTGTGCATTTCTGCATCAGGAATAACACATGAGGCAACGACGGAGGAACGCCCTTTGATTTATCAATCTGATGAAGATCAGGGTCTTCAACTCTACCTGTCCATAGATGCTACTTTTAATGAGTACCCTAACTTTGTTATTCAAGTTCAAAGCTAGGTAAGGCTCAAACCCAACTTTTAAAGTGAAAAACTGCATTCATGCAGAATTTCTAATGATTTTATTATATATTGAGATAGTTTTATAGAAGCAGCCATTTCACTAATGAGTTCTTAGCAAAAAGAAGCCTTTTCCTGGAGTCTTAATCAATAGATCAATAGTAGCCGTTGGAACAGCGTAGTCAACAGGACTATTTCCTTACAGACTAATGACAATCCATACTGAAACATTAAAGAAAGAGTATTTCTTAATTCAGTCTTTTAAGGTACATTCTTGGCATTTATCTTTAGAGCACAGAGAAAGAAGTTTCAAGATCCTTCCTGCTCCTCTGAAAAAAAGATGTGCAATCAGACAGAAAGGTCAAGTAAATCCAAATGTAAGCTTGCTGAGATTTCCTTCAGAAAAAAATCCCCTGCAGGAGTGAAAATGTTTCCAGACTTACAGCAAATCAAACAGATATTTCATTGTGTTTTTTCAAACAACATGAGAAGCACTCCTTCCATCTTGAACAGTTCTTAGACCTCACCATCACTATGTATGTTCAGAAAATGTTGAAAACGCAAAAGGAAGGACAAAGAAAATGGAAAACCTGCAGAACAGTTCGGACGGCAGACTTGGACAGATGGGTCAGAACCAAGAGCCTGTTCATTTTAGGAGACACTGTTTCCATTGAAAAGAAATTGCAGAGCAAAAAAATGGGCACAAATGCAAAATCACTAGTCTTGACTTCTCTGCTCTACACACACCAACAAGCAACACAGCTTAAAAAAAAAAAAATCAGAATCATGAGGCAAATCCCAAACACAGCTGCGCAACATGGTGCTCTCTCATAGACAGGTTTTGAACTGCTCTGCAGACTATTTTTAAGGGGCCTGCAAAAATCAACCAACAAAAAAAAAAGGCACCTGCAAACAAAAAAGACTGAAAAGGTGCTGCAGTCTGACAACTACTGGAACAGATCAGCACTAGTAATTTAAAATACCAAAACCAAAAGTTCCAACAAAAGGAGTCACTCCAACAAAAGCACCAACGATTCTTTAGCTAAACAAAAAAGACAAAAGTCCTGCAGAATTCTTAGTATTCCACGTCAGAAGTCTGCCTGTTTATAGTCTTCAGAATCAAACCTCACATCTAATGTGCTCCCTCCTTTCTGTGATCTTCATGCATTGACTCTTAACACCTTTTTCAGGCTTTGCTTGAGATCCCGAGCACTGGGAATTCTTCCTCATCTAGAATATGGATTCTGTGACTCCTCCTATTCTGCTTCTTTAAACAATGCAAAGTATCAGATTTCCATCTTCCTAGTCAGGGTAAGCCATCTTTTTATACTAAGTGTAAAAACTTGTTCCCAAACCCTTCATAAGTAGTTAGGCTCTTGGAACCTACCAAGAACTGTATGAAAGCCACGAGGCTGAAAGCCAGGTGGTTTGTACCAAGTCATCTGTGAAAGATGATCGTTTTTGTAAAGGCTTCTTGCGCCTACTAAATGTAGCTTACAAAGTAAAATGATGTGACTATGATAGATACCAGTGGAAAACTACTTATCTTCACCGTCTACAGACCCAAATCACACAGACAAATTAAAAGCAAAGTAGTTGATGAGACACTAACAAACAGGTATTTCTTTGTGAAAACGTATTTGTCAATGCACAAACCTAACAAACAAAAAACCTTAAACCACAACAGCTTCCACATCTGAATGCAACTCCCAAACAGAGTTAAGAGGATACGCTGAAAACAATGCCTGGTGAATGGAAGGGCCTTGTTAGTGCACTGTTCTCCCTTCGAAGTCCCACTACAGGTTGTTGGTTCTGCATCTCTCTGCCTCGCTTGGCTTGTGCTGAAAAAAAAAAAGCATAGAAGAGTTTAGAGACAAAAACCCAGTCTCAGGTGGTTACTTAGCATAACTATTGCACGGAACGTGGCGTGGCACAGTAGGATGAAAAACTGTAACACACCTGTGTGTCATAATCCAGGTAGGTGCACACTACTACCAGACTCTACACAGGGATACAGAATAGATGTCAATGACAGGTGAAGGTGTGACTGCAGTAACAGGATCATTGTTTATTTCACAGGGCCTTAATTGTAATGAGAGGTGCTGTGTGCTACTACCATGTAACTATTACAACACCCTGCAACAGAATCAAGGACAGCAGTAGGTGAGTGTCAACACAGGTGACCCTTAAAATGAGGTCAATCTTTAGAATACAATGTACTGGGTATGCCTACATGGGCAGTCAAGTGCACTTCCAAGCCTGTTCATAAATCAAAACATGCCGAGCATACCCAGAGCTTACATGCAAGCATGTGCTCAGACAAACTTAGACTGAGCTCTGGAGTGGTAGAGCCTGAGCGTGCTCAACATGGGTAAAAGCCCTCCTTCATCAACATGCTACAGCCCAATCCACCAGCAGGTGCCCAGAGCTGAGCGCTTCCTCAGCACAGTCTCAATGCTTTGAGACTGAGCTGCAAGCAGGTGACCAGACAGCAGTGTGGATGAGTACTGCAAGCATTACACAGCTCGCTTGGTGTTAGCCTGGTCTCAAGGCATTTGTCACCTTCATGTAGATAAAGCTGGTGATTCCCGGACTGACTTTCACCTCTGTACACGTTGTTTTCTAGGTTGACAAAAAGCTGTCTGTAGCCTGACTGTTTTCCTTCAGCCATTTCTGTCATCGACTGCACTTTGACTGAGCAAAGTTTTAGTTAGCAATATTATTCCTGTGAAAAATTTCGTAATTTAAAAGACTCTGTGGTTACTTAAATTAACCAGAGCAGTGATGACAGGCATACCTGGCTTTGCCAGCCTACCCAAAACAACGTCATCTTTTTGGGGTAATAAAAGGCAAAAATAATGGCAAAAAACCAGCAAGAGTTTGCCAGTTCTGGCACGGTTTTGCTGTAGTTCAAGTTTGGAGACATTTACACAACTTTGTAAACTAGTAATATACTTCTACATTACACCTCTGAGCAGCTCTTCAGTACCATTCCACCTCCCCAACAACAAACCCTCCAACTGTGATGAACCACAGCCCACTGCCCAGGAACAAAAGCATCCCATAACCAGAATATACTCTCAGTACTCCAGCCTGCCTCTCATGTTAGCCCTCCTACCCCCTAGAGTCACACATCCTGTAAAGTAAAACCACAACAAGAAAAGGATGCTGCTGATACCCCAGACATAACACCAGGGTTCAGACTTACTCTGTTTCTGCACAAATACGAATCCACCAACTCTCAGTATGCTGAGAGCTGGAGGGATGTTGACATTATCTAGAAAGAATTCCCACAGAAGGTAACCTTCAGAGTTGTTAGAAGATATTTATTTTGTTGCCAAGTTTCATTTAATGTTAGATTGAGTTAAATCTAACAAAAAACATGAGCTTAAGTTTGATTTGCTGGGAAGATAATTAACAGGAGGTACAGGCTTTTCAAAAAAAGCTCTGAAAAACGAAATCTGAATTGAAGCAGTGAACTGCAGACCAGACTGCACAACTTCTGAAGAACTGGGCTTAGTAAAGTACCAGATATTTGAAGGCAGCCAAAATACATAGATTAATTAATAAGAATAAATTTTAGCAGGCCACTAACTTCTTTTGTGGCATTTAAGAAATTGGGCCCAGATACTACTGAACAAACAATCCACATTTTAAAACACAAAGCTGGAGAATGCCTGTCTTCATGGAAAACACTGTATGCTGTGTTTATTTTACTCCACTGACAGGCATTTATGTGTCATGGTTTTTCTGCCTTGTGCATGCCTATCAGTTTCAGAGTTCAGCATTTCAGATGCTGGATACTCTGCCCACCTCCACCCTGTCCAGACTCTGGACTGCAGTCACAGTGGAAGGTCTAACCTGGTATGAGCACACGCAGCTCTTCGGAGTTCTTGTATCAGCTGCCCAGCACGCTCCGGCTCTCTGCTGGCCGCCTGCAGCAAGGCTTTCCGGAGTGTATGCCGGCACTTCTTCTGACGAGATTCTGCCCGCTCCAGGCGGCAGAGGTGCTTGTATTTCTGCTGAAAGTAAGTGCAAAGTCTGGTCACCCTGGAACTCCTGTCATCTGCATTGTCATCATCGGACCTAAAGGAAGGAAAATAAAAATAAATGGGCCTTAAATATTTTTTTTTCAAGGAAGCTAATTTGTCATTTTAATAGAATTGTTAAGTTGGCATCCATCTTCTAGCCCCACAAACATCCAAAGGCTGAAATCAGGCACGGATGCTTGAGAAATGGTAAGAGCAGGATCCCTTTTGAATTCTAAATGTACTTACCCTTCTTAGTATGTCATTATTAGAGATTACATCAATTTATCATCAAGTCTGACACATTTAAATGCCTGGAGCCTGCTGTTCAAAAGAAATCTATACTGTTAACCTTTATTTACTGTAAATGTCTCAGCAAATGAGACAAACTCTTAAATCAAAGTGCAATTAATGGAGAGGACAAGGGTGGGGAACTACATAGTGGAAATTTATTGAAGAAAGGTCATACTGGAGAAGATGGTCAAATCCTAAGAAGTACCAAAACTTCTGACTTTTTCCAATTCCTTTTACTCCACCAGGTGGTGTATTCCTTTCTAAACCAAATAGACACTCACGACAGCTAGCAGTTGATACTGCTTTCCCCTTGCTGCAGAGTTAAAGTTGAATTACAGTACAGCCATGGAGAAGAAATTCACATTTAACTGCAAAGGTACTGAGGGAAAAATCAGACCAGGGCTAAGCAATGACCAGATAAAGGACTGATCCAATTCTTTGTTGCTTAAGAAAGCCTTTTTCCATTTATCTTGCCTTTCTGAACGTCCAGGCACATATCAACAAGACCATCAAACCGTGTCAACATGTTTGGCTAAATGAAGTAAAAATCATGACACTTAATAAAATCATCACTGGGACTTGTTAAAACAACAAGGTCCATGAAGCTACCCAGAAGTCCTCCACAACGAGCACTGGTTTGCAGAATTATTTTTTTGTTCATGGAGCAACAAAGGCCGCACACTGAATCTAAGCAAAGCAGACTTTGCTCAGTTTTTCCTTTAAGTTTTTCCTTATAGAACAGAGAAACTTTTTCCTAACTTTCCTATCCGTAAAACAAAAAAAGGGCAGGGGGAAGAAAACACATCTAAACAAATGAAGCAAATCAAAAGCTCCCAAGGTTCAGGCTGCAGAGCTTGGCCAGCGAGATTGAATGAGCTGACATCCAAACCTGTGCACAGCAAAGCAGACCACAACTAGCTGATGATAGAAAAGATGCAAAATACCAGCCATGATATTTACTAAATAAAGTAAGAAAGATCCAGAAACACAGGCAGAATAGCTGTCCCTGAAAAGCAATATGACTAAGACCTACTTTCCTTTCTGGAAACTCTTATTCCATTTACATGCAGGCCAAATTTAAGAGACTGCATCCATCTCCACTAAGGCTGCCCACAAAAACTCTGCAGGAACGAACACTGCCTTGACACAAATGCACATTTTTATAAAGTTTTATGTAAAGTCAACCATACTATGTATTTTGTTTGTTACAACAGATTACAGATTATTTTCTGGAAGCATAAATTACAAGTAATTAACCTCTGCAACTAAATGCTTAGCAGCAAACACAACCTGTTAAAAATATTTAACATATGTAATGTTTAAAATATTTTCATATTGAAAATGAAAAGAAAAAAACACTTTTAAGATCTCTTAGGAAAGAATGCCTACTGGGAAAAACAACCTGTTTAGAAAAATTTAATTGTGTGCTATTTAATATAGATTTTCATTTTTCCAATGTACTAATAGAAAACAGGAATACAGGGATGGGATCACTTAGATGTAGGTAGGTTCAAGGTCTTAGATCTAGGCCAAGATTCTTTAACAAAGTTGCAGACATACTGATTTAATTTTAATTATGGTTACAAATTAACTTTAAGAAAAGACAAGAATATTCCTTAGAGGGAAAAAAGTGTTTCTTCTGGGTGGAAAGAGTGTTTTTTCATGCAAATGTCTTTATATTTGACACTTTTTACTTCCCTGCCATTGAAATAGACAGAAAAAAGTCATCCTATGTTAAAATATTTTGAACTGCAGTTTATGAGATCATTTTAAAAAAGTAGATGAAGACATATATACAAGATGTAGAAAGAAATCATGCCTGCAATGGACAAGGGCTTATTCTGAGGCAAACATTTTCTGAAAGCTTATTCAGA